>NC_034596.1:57028581-57066081 GCF_900095145.1 Mus pahari
CCTTTTACTCTGAGGTAGTGTCTGTCTTTGTCCCTGAGGTGGGTTTCTTGTAAGCAGCAAAATGTAGGGTCCTGTTTGTGTAGCCAGTCTGTTAGTCTATGTCTTTTTATTGGGGAATTGAGTCACCTATTTTTCTATATATCATATATCATATATTATCTTATATCATATATTATATACCACATACTATATATCATATGTCACATAGTATATTGTATATAGTATATAGTACATATTAAAATATTGTGATATGTTTTAACAAACTATAAATAATTATTATTTAAACAATTATTATATAAAAATAACATTATATATTGTATTATGTATTATATAGTATTTATCATTCTATTTCATATATCATATGATATACATAATATAATATATAGAATATAGCATATAGTACATATTATATAGAAAGAATTTTATTTTATATATTCTAAAATTGTATATTCAATATTATTATATATAAAAATATATTCCCTTCTTCTCCTTCCTCTTCTCACTTCTTCTCTTTAAGGAAGTTAGAAAAACATAAAAGTGATATGAAAGGAAAAGGAAGAATATGCTTTCTTTATTGATTATTTTTAATGGTGATGTTATAATTCACTTATATAATTTCCCCACCTATGTCCTCCCTGTAAGTCCTCACACATATCACTTCTTATTTTCCAAATTCTGGGCCTATTTATTTCATTGCTGCTATATGTATGTATGAATATCTATCTGTCTGTCTATCTATCTATCTATCTATCTATCTATCTATCTATCTATCTCTCAATATAGCCTGCTCACATTTTATAACATTACTTGTATGTATGCATATTTTCAGGACTACCCCCTTTTTTCTGTTATCTCCATAACAATCAGCACTTAATCATATTGTTCAACCAAATAGATAATGTACATTAATAATTAGTATCATATAGGAGGGTCAGTAGTGAAAACATTAATGCTTACAGCTAAATGGGTAAAGAATTCAGAGCTCTCTTCTTCTGTTTATTATGCAAGATGCCCTTGACCATAGTTAAGATTAGTACTACAACTAACTCAGACCTCATAACATAAATTATGAGATGTTTATCAGGGGCTTTCCTGATTAACAACATTTTCTTATGTTCAATTTAGTAATGTGTCGGAATAGCTACTAACTTTAACACTTATTTTAGGCTACGTTATAATAGCAATATACTGATTATAAGAAAAAGAAATTCTCACATGTCCTATGTTAGAAGGAAATAAGTCATATGCCGGCAGTAATATATTCTATGAAAACAACATATACTTGGCATAATTCTCTACTTGTTTTTATCTGAAGGAATGTATTAATTACAAATGATTGGCATATTTGAGTAAAGTATGAAAAATAAACCATGTAGTTCCACAACACGATGTGGATGCCAAGATTTGAGCAGCATAGAAGACATTATCATTGATCATCAGTGTCTTGCAACTTCTTTCATCAAGTGAAATCACAGTTACATCTGGAGTCTTTAATTGTGCCTTACAATTAGTTCAGAATAGGGTAAGTGCCAATTACAAGAGCTGGAAAAGGCATCCTAAGGGTAAGCAATTCCACAAAATAATGTATTTCTTTTAAACTACCACCTGCATACAAAAATAGTTATACAATTACACTTTCCAATCTTTCGTAGTTAGAAACTTTAAGGTAATGATGCACTCTGTAAGAAAATATAAATATGTGCTCTCTCCTCCTTTCTCATCCTTCTGTCTCATTAGCTTTTAAACTCTTCTTTAAACTTAGAATCTTTATTCCTATTGCAACTTTTATGTCTTATTAAAAATGAAGTTGGCAATTGTCTTGCTTGGATATCTTTATATCCTCTTTAAGAAAGCATCTATCACCTATCATTTGGAAAGCTAGTAAGAGAGAATCTCCATGTGGACTGGCGCACAGTAGAGTAGGTAATTAGGTTGGGAATGTATGTGAAATCCAGCGTGTCATGACAAGTTACAGATTTTTAAGTCCCAACCATAAATGTTTTAATTCCATGGTTAAAGAGAAGCAGCCAAAAACCCCAAGATTTACTAAATGGGTGAATATGATTCCAATGGTTTGATAATAGAGATTGATTCATTTGTGAAAAAATCTCAGAATATGTGAAAAGAAACTTATCCCACTGTCCTTGGTTGGTTAGGAGTCTTTGCAGAACTCATCTAATGCTGGGCCATAAAATTCTTTAAGTTAACCTGGGCTGAGTTCTTTGTTATGAGAAGTCTTGTCTCTTGCTGTAACCTCAGAAGTGACAGAAATACCCATCCATCTCTTGCCAGTGATTCCAGTATTCTCTTCATTGGTCTCCTAACCTGTCTTGCACCTCTAGAAGGTCTCCTCGATACTGGTGACATCAAGCTTGCCCAGAGCCCAAAAGCAAGAGCAAGAGCATAGCCTTTTCTACAAGGGGCTGAGACATTCAAGTGAAAGGGAAAATCACTTTTTTCCTCCTTATACACCAACCATACTATTTGTATGTAGCACTGCTTGGGCTGAGTATTTAATGGTAATTAAATCAGTATGGGAGAGTGAAACAGGAGGATTGCCATGTTTTTGTGAAAGCCTGATCTACAGAATAAGAGGCATATCAAATTCTCATTAATTTTCACAGGAAGAGATGTCATTGATAGAAATCCAGTACCATCCTTTACCTATTTCCTTTTATTATTGTGTCTCTTTAGTTTCTTTTGACTTGAGTCAATATGTCTGTTTTTTTTTTTTTTTTTTTGAAGTTGAGGTTTTTGAATAGAGTAGAGTAATTGTTATTTAAATAAAAACTGAGTCTCAGTTTAGGTTGTCTGGTCTTTCAGTTACTGTTGTCTTTGCTTAATGCATTATTAAAGCTCGATGATCTGACTAACTTTGTGACCAACAGATTCCCATGTATTTGTCATTGTTTTGAAGTAAAATGTAAGATTTCCAAGACATGAATATTCTTTTATTCACTTTTAGTCATCTTTTTCTCTATTTATGAAAATTAATATGATCCTTAAGATACTATAATTTCATAAATCTATTCTTTATTCCACATTTGTTGTTGACAACCTACTATTTAAATATAGAGATTTGTTTCTTGACTATCATCTATAAGTACACCTAAGAAGTTGTCAATTTATTTAATGAGATTTATACCCAATTGATATATATATATTGATGCTCAAATTATCTATTATTGGACCCCTAGTGGGCTTATTTTATTGTTAGTTACTATTAACAAATCATACCTCTTTCCTAACTTTTATTGTTCTGTTGTAAACAAAAGTGGCTCTGTGTCCTCATTCTTGATAGGTCAGAGAAAAATGAAAGCAATGTTTATTTAGACCCAAGATGGGAATGCTTCCTATCTTGATCCAGTGCTCAAATTTTCCTTTGTGTTTTCTAAATCCATGTTGTATTTTCTTTCTTAAATGGGCATGACTCTGGATCCTTAATGACTTTATAGTTTTAGTCACTTGCTTAATCTTATAAGGCAGAAGTTTCAAAAGGCCAACAGCATTATCCAATAAAAAGACAAAAATATCTTCTAATTCAATTCTAGTTTGTAGTCACTTTGACTTTGCATTAGTATATAGAGTTTCTTCCATTCTAGTTTGTGTATGTGTGTGTTTCTGTGTGTGTATGTGTGTGTGTGTGTGTGTGTGTGTGTGTGTGTTGCTGTTATCTTAATCATTTGAAGTACTCCAGCAAAGTGAGAAGGTTCCAGGAGCCAATGGCGATGACTTCAGCCGAAATACCCAACAAAGGGACAATACAACTTGAAGAGACCACCCCTTATAGATAGGCACAGTCCACAGTTGAGGGATGAGGCTATCCATCCTTCTCAAAATTTTAAACCCAGAAGTTTTCCTATCCAAAGGAAAGACATGGATAAAATGTGGCATCAATGGGAGGGAGGTCCTTGGTCCTGTGATGGCTTGATGCCCCAATGTAGGGGAATGATGGAATGGTGAGGTGGAAGTGTGTGGGTGCATGGGGGAGCACCCTCATAGGAGCAGGGGGAGGGGGACACTCTAGGGAGTTTGTGGAGGGGAAACCAGGAAAGGGGCTAACAGTTGACATGTAAATAAATAAAATAACCAATAAAAAATATAAAAAGTTGAACAGAGACTGAAGTATAGACCATCCAGAGATTGCCCCACCTAGGCATACATCCCATCTGCAGACACCAAACCCAGACACTATTGCTGATGCCATGAAGTGCTTGCTGACAGAGACTGGTATAGCTGTTCCCTGAGAGGTTCTACCAGCACCTGACCATACAGCACCTGACCATATGTAGATAACAGCCAACTATTGGACCGAGCCTGGGGACCCCAATGGCAGATCTGGGGGAAGGAGTGAAGGAGCTGAATGGGATTGCAACTCCATGAGAAGACCAATATCAACTAACTGAACAACCCAGAGCTCCCAGGAACTAAACCACCAACCAGAGACTATGCATAAAGGGAGCCAGGACTCCACATATATACGTAACAGACGATGGCATCAATGGGAGGAGAGAGAGGCTTGATGCCCCAGTGTAGGAGGTTGCTATAAGGGTGAGGCAGGACTGGGTGAATTGGTAGAGGAGCACCTCATAAAGTCAAAGGGGAAGTGGGAAGGGGGAGGGGTGGGAAGTTGGTGGAGGAGTAAATAGGAGGGAGATACCATTTGAAATGTAAATGAATAAAATGATTAATTAAAAATAAGAAATATAGTCATATGCAGTATTAGTCATAAAAATATATTTATTATCTTAAAACTTTATATTAACAATCATGGAAATAAATAAAAATATCATACATCAAAGTTAACCATTATTAAAGTCTATACAAGTCAATAGAGTTAGAATGTGTATTCAGGAAAGAACTTCACATTAAATTTTACACTTTCAGGATTAGAAATATTTTCTTCACTTACTCAACTCAACAGCAAATCCAAAATAAAAACAATCCATTGCAGAATTAGAACTAGAAAAGGCAATTAGATTCATATGCTTCTTTCATCACTCATGTCCACACACTGCGTATGGTTACAAATGCAGTCAAAATATTATTGAGTTAAACTCACTTTTAAATATATAAAATATCAGTGTATTCCCAGAAGTCATACTATACAACAGCAATCTAACCACAATCTACTTTATTTTTAACTATTTTATTCTTGTTTTACTCAGCTCTATCTTTTTTATAGACAATTAATTCTATATTTCTCATTTGACCTTTCTTTATCTATTTGGAAATGAAAAAAGTGACAGTTTTAATTCCCTTCCTTTTAAACACACACACACACACACACACACACACACACACACAGAGAGAGAGAGAGAGAGAGAGAGAGAGACACATACCATCAACATGTATCTATATCTTTCATCTATCTATCTATCTATCTATCTATCTATCTATCTATCTATCTATCTATCTACCTATCTATCTATCATCTATCTATCTACCATCTATCTACCTATCACCTATCTATCATACACAACTTGTAGACAAGAAATATTGTAGGATAAAGCTTTTTTTGCCTGGGTAGGTGTCTAAAGACCTCCACTTGATTCTGGCTATACTCCACTGGTTACTGACAGTGGCAAGTTCAGGCTTTGTATCCCCCATTACTAGGAGTCTTAACTAGTTTCTATCTTGCCCCTGAAATAAGCCCTAACTCCAGTCACTTCTCAGTGTTTTCTCCTTCCATTTCCTGCACCTGGTCCCTCCTCTTTCCACCTCCCCCCACCCACATTCATATCCATGAAATCTATTCTATTTCCTTATTTAGAGGAAAATCATGTGTTCTCTTGAGCTCTACTTGTAACATAGTATCTCAGGGGCTATAGATTGTCCTCGACATACAGATAATATCCATGTATAAGTGAGTACACACCATGTTTGTCTTTCTTGGTCTGGCTTATCTATCTAGCAGTGATTATTTCTTGTGACTTCTTAAATTATTAATGGGGTTTTATAGTTCTCCAAAATAAGTTTAGTAGTTGTGATATTTCTCTATAAAATAAAATTTACATTTGTGAAAGTATTTTAGCCAAGTTTTACTGATCCTTGAATTAATATGTTAACACATTTTTATCTTTCAGAATCACTTGCACTTTATGTGGCCTGTAGCATTTTCTGGTTTGTGGGTATGAAAGGCTGTCTAGACAGAAGCAGAGACTAACTTATATCTATCTATTTTGGAATATATTGTAGAGTATGAGAGCAAAGAAAAACTTTCATGAAAGCATCATTCTAAATCATAATGGAAAGGAATGTCCAAATTGAAAATTCTCATTAATTTGCTTCAACATCCAAGACAATAGCTCATCATTCTGCTAAGATCCAGGTATCCAACATATGTTTCAAAATTAATCAGCAGCTTACCTAAAAACATTAGTTATAGCACCTCTGAACCTGTAAGCAAATACAATAAATAAATAAATAAATACCCAATTTTTTAACCTACATGCATATGTAAATCATATTCTTTAACACTACCTGCTACTGTTTATTGCTCCCAGCACTGGGGCTTAATTTCCAGGAATTAAATTAAGTATTAATTGAATTTCTATTTGCAATTAACTCATGATATAATAATGTTTCCCCATTTTTTCTACTAATGAGCTAAAGCAAAAAAAAAAAAAAAGGTTCTTAAGGTTTATTAAAAAGATTACATTTGTATATATTGGTCATGCATACATATAATATTTATTACCAGATGCTCATAACATGTCAAACTTCATTGCTACCATACTAGTTTAAAAGTTTATGTAGTAGGAAAAAGTAATGGGAGAGGCTCCAACTGTGGAGAAAAGAGGAGGATCACTATAGGGGGAAGAGCTATGAGGTACATATATCCCTAAGAACGTTTGCTAAAACCTCAAGGAATGATATGTTAATTTACCTGAATTATATATAATATATTAACATTTACATGTGTATATAACATAAACAAGTGCATATAAGTTTATACATGTGAATATATTAAATTAATGCATATATATTACTATACATTAAAGGAAGTAAAGCCACTTGAACTGACAGTGCACCCCTCAATGAACACACAGCAAAAACCTAACAACTAGCATGAGAAAATTCATTTTGAATGGCTTCTCAGTATGCTTCAAGTGATTTTCCAAACAATAAAGATTATTATTGTAGTCCAGGATTGTCTCTGAATTGTTGAGAACAATTCCCCAGCCCCATTGCTGAAGATACTGTGCAATAAGGATGCTGAACTCAGATGCATCAAGCTTTATCTGACATGAAAGCCTCATTCCTGTTGCCTAGATTCCATGCTTCTAGAAAATACTACATAAGCTGCTGAGGGAGGTTAGCACCTAATAGTCTTATGCAGCTATTACACCTATGGTTCACAACAGTTAACAGCATGTTAATATATGCATAAAGGTACAGGAAGTGACACTGACATACTGTTGGCAATAAACAGATGTCTGTTTGAACTTAAGGTCCACTCAGCAGCATGGAAACTGTGCTAGTTCCTGGAAACTTAGCAATATTCCTGAGGATAGAGAGATCATGGGCTTTAGAAGAGAAACTTCTAGAACCACATTTCTAGACCAGCATAATTCTCTACTATAGTCTAAATATTTTAAGTGTAGCTACTCTTCTGCATCAAAGAATCTTCTCTTTACAGCAAATGGAGAGACTCAGAGAAAACCAGAACTGGACACAATGCAGAGATCAACAGATTCTGGGGATTCAATCCCCATTAGATATATCTACATCACAGTTTCTGGAATTATGTCTCAGTGAATATCATAGAAGAGTTGAGGAGGATTGTGAGATCCAGAACACCAGAAGTCTGCTGTGAAAGTTTCTCTTATAAGTTACTGGATAATCAAGACAAGAACAATATTAATAACAATAAATATGCGATAATTAAGGAAAATTATATGATGGCATACTGCTCTTAGACAAATAACTATTGACAGCTAATAAGTACTGGACAGAGAATTAAACTGTCCAAGTATAAGCCCTCTTAGTTATGCAGATTGATATTCTTTGAAATAATTATATATATATATATATGATAAATATACATATTGCATTGTGCAAATGAACCACATTTTCTGTTTCCATCCTGTTGTGGGTCATCTGGGTTGATTCCAGCTTTTGGGTATCACAAATAAAGCCTCTATTAACACAGTAGTACATGTGCCCCTATGGCATGGTGAGGCATCTTTTGGGTATATGCCCAAGAGTGGTATAGCAGGGTCTTCAGGTAGAACTATTTCCAATTTTCTGAGGAATCTCAAGATTGATTTCCAGAGTGGATTTACGAGTTTGCAATTGAGACTAAATGGGAAAGAATTGTTCTGACTCATAGTTCAAGAAACAGTTCACAATTGAGGGAGAAATAAAGGCATAAGAAGCGTAAAGCAGCTGTAGGAAGAAAACTATTAACTAACACTAATGCTTGACACCGTTTACAATGTCCAGGATCCTAACCCAGGAATGGCATTACACAAGTAGTGAGTCACCCACCTTCAGTTATCACAATCAAGATAATCTTTCACAGGCTTGGCCAAATACCTATCTCCCTAGTGAGTTTAGATCTTGTCAAATAGACCCTATCCATTCAGGATGATATATCATCCTTAAATGTCTTCTTTTGCAAATACTCAGATTGCCTCTTCAAGATATTTATAATTTTTCATGCAATCCTGAATCCTCCAAAAATAAAAAAAATTCTCAGATTTAGTTGTTATTGTATTTACAGATTAATTTAAAAAACAGAGACCTAGAATGTGAGAGACTCTCAGAACTCAGATAGAGGGACCTTAGATGAAATGTCCTACATTGGGGAGAGGGAATTTGTAGAACCCACCTCCAGCAGAAAGACAGGGCATCAAGTGAGGGATGGGGTTGCCATCCCATAGTCAACACCCTGACCAATAATTGTTCCCATCTGAAAGAACTTCAGAGATAAAAATGGAGAGGAGCCTGAGGAAAAGAAGGTCCAGCAACAGGTTCAAATTGGGATCCAGCTCAAGTCCCAAAACCTGACACTATTACTGAGGCTATGGAGAGCCCACAAAAAGGGACCTATCATGACCACACTCTAGTAGACCCAGCCAGCAGCTAAGAGTCAGATGCAGATATTTGCACTCAATCAATGGACAGAAGCTGCTGACTCCTTGTTGTTGAATTAGGGGAAAGATGGAAGAAGCTGAGGAGGAGGGTGAGCAGTCTCAATTAACCTGGACCCCTGAGATCATTAAGATCCTGGAACACCAACCAGGCAGCATACACCAGCTGATATGAGGTCCCCAATACATATACTGCAGAGGACAGTTGGGTCTGGAATTAGTCAGAGAAGATGTGCCTAACCTTCTAGAGACTGGAGGTTTTAGGGAATTTAGAAGTCTGGTGAGGTATGGGTGTAGGGTGGGGCCATACTTGTGGAGACAGGGGGCAGAGGGAGGTATAGGATATGGAACAGTGAGAGGGTGGACTGGGAGAGGAATAATATCTGGAGCTTAAAATAAGTAAATAAATAAATAAAAATGAAAAAATACAATTTTTACTCAATTAGACCTCTCACTGCAGAACTAGGAGTATATCTTAAGGGATTTAGATCTTCAGTTTTATATTATATAAACAATAGTTTATAATATTACATAGTGAAATATTAAATCTACCTCAGTCATTGTTGATTGACATTTCTTTTAATTTTTTATTAGAAATGGTATTTTAGGATATTTTTTATTAATTTATATTAATGCTAACTAATATGTTAGACAGAATGTACATCTGATTTTATATTGTCTTTTAATCCAACACCTATGGTATGCTCACTATTTTGAATTATGTATTATGTTTGAATTTTTTAAACAATAACATCACAAATTGTATTCCTTTCATTCTATAAATTTAAACATTTTCAATTTCTTTTGAAACATTTTAGATTCATGAAAAATTATAATGAGATGTAACAGCAGTTTCTGTTTTTTAAGAATAAATTTTATTGCTTTTATTGTCTTTTTTTTTTTGCTTTGTTACCAGTTCTTTGGGAAATTTGTACAATGCATTCTGATGTTTTTTGTTTCCTCTCTCCACTCTTCCCAGATTTATTTCCCCCACTTTTCCATACATTTCCAATTTTGTAACCTGTTCTTACCTTTTGAAAATCCACCAAGCATTATTTTTTGCCCCTATGTCATTGTATGTGTGGGTTCGGTCAACTTACCAAGGGTCACATCTTTAGGAAAAACTCTATATTCTTCCTCCAACAACTATTAACTACTAATAGCTTCTTGGATGGTGGGACTTCATGATCCCATCTTGTCACCTTTAGTATATTCCTGTATTTTTTTCTTCTTTACATTTTACAGAGTACTTTCACATAAATTCCAGTTACTATATGCCAGTTATTCATGAGGAGTTTTAGGAATATTACTATGTTCACTGCAAACAGGTACATGCATATAATTCCTCCCAGAATGCAATACTTCTTAATAATAAAATCCTTTTTATATCTTTGCATATAAACTATTGTGTATAAAATAAAAAAAAACTGAAGCTCTAATTATAAAATCAACTTCCTTTGTTGTGTTTCAATAATTCTCAAATTTACTGTATATAGTAATCAAATTACTAAAAATCATAAATACCTGATTTGTAAGTATACATGTATATACCTGATTTGTAAGTATATATATATATATATATATATATATATATATATATATATATATATATACATATATATATGAGGTCTATTAATCTCTCTGTCCTTATATCTGTACAATAAACTATATCATCATATGATGTACATGTATACAATAAATCAACAGAAGCATACATATGGATATAATTAAAATACTGTTTAATATTATTTCCATTTAAAGATGAATTTCTAGTGCAGATTAAAGTCTAGATGAGAAAATAAAACAGCAGTATGTTCACTAGAGCTATATGTGTATAACTAAAGCTTGAGTGACTGTTTTTTCTGCAGTTAAAGAATGAGACAAAGAAGAATAGAATGACTTAGTCTCAAGTAGATACAACATTACAAGCAGATTATGCCTTTTACATCAGAAATTATCACATCCCCAATTTTGCTATGGCGATGCTTCTACAGGTCTATGTCAAAATCTAACGAACAGTTCATTATCTTTGTTTTATCCACAATGAGGTGCTAGACTCAGTGTAAATTAGGGTTTTTAATTAAACCAGATATTGAGTGCAATGTCTTTTTTTTTTTATTGGTTATTTTATTTATTTGTATTTCAAATGTTGTCCTCCCTCCTGGCTTCCCCTAGGATGGGAGGAATGTCTGTCTAGTGATTACTATATACGTAGTACATGATACCATGTCAGATTCACAAAGGATTCTTGTCGCTACTGTCTCCAACCAGCTGAAAAGAAGCAACAAAACTGATGTTTACTCCCACACTCGCCTGAGGCAATAGGGGGGCACAGGCTTTGCAAACCATAACAATATCCCTTGCCTCCGCTCTAGTAATATGAAATCGAGAAGAAAGTGTTTTGGAATTCACATGAAACTGTGAATGAAATTCACGAGCCAGTTCTACAGGTGTTTGAATCAAAAAGNCAGAAGCAGCTCTGGCAGCTTTATCAACCAAATCATTGCCCTCTGCTAAAGGGCCAGGTAAACCTGTATGAGCTCGAATGTGTTGGACAAAAAATGGAGAACTTCTATTTAAAATTAAGGATTGCAATTTATTTAACAAATCCCATATAGTGGATTGAAAATTCACCTTCCCCACCACTTCTAGCGCTGCTAACAAATTAACCACAAACTGACTATCTGAAATTAAATTAAAAGATTCAGAATACAATTCAAAAACTTTTATAACAATCTGCAACTTGATAACTTGGGGAGAAGCAGGGGTAAACTGTAAAGTTACTGGCATGGAGCCATGGACAAAATATGCTCCACAGTCTATCTTAGACCTATCTGTAAAAATTAAAGGGGCATCAGGCAATGGCACTCGAGAAGTAATTCATNGAAAAACAACTGGATGAGCTTTAATCAGCTGCAAAATGGGATCCTTAGGGAAATGATTATCCATCTTCCCCATAAAGCTACATCTCAAAATTGCCCAATCATCAACAGTGNCTGATAATACTTCTATTTGCTTCATATTATATGGAACAATCAATTNCTGAGGGGGACTGCCAAAATATTGAATACATTGTTGTAGGCCAATTAAGGCCAATTGTGCTACCAAGGCAGGGTAATAAGACAAGATTTTAGTGGGTGAAATCTTGGAATGTATCCATAGCAAACGGGTGCCCTGCCAGAGAATTCCAGTAGGCTCGGTCTCCCAGGGCAGGATGCACAAAATAATAGGACTGAACAGATCTCTTCTCTTTAATGCTGCTGTTTGAATACCCTTAACCCTACGAGGGCAGAATCAGTAAGCTACTGGGGAGAATTTAATTCTACATCTCCTGGTAAAATATCATATAGTGGTTGTAATTGTTTATTGGTTAGGCCCAAATAGGGACATACCCACTGTATATCCCCCAATAACTTTTGAAAAATCATTCAACGTCCTCAAATTATCCATCCGAATCTGAATTTTCTGGGGAGATACTTGATTATCAAAAATTTTAGTTCCTAAATAATTCACCACTTTTTCTTCCTGAACCTTTTCCGGGGCTACAACCAATTGCTTTTCTTTTAATTTTTGGATCTCTACACTGTATGCATGTTCTAACATCTCCTTTGTGGGTGCAGCAAGAAGTATATCATCCACATACTGACAACACTTCAACCTAGGAAATTGATCTCTTACCCCTTTAAGAGCAGAATCTACATAAATTTGACACGTGGTGGGGCTATTAGCCATGCCTTGAGGCAAAACAACCCATTCAAATCTCTTATCAGGCTCATCATGATTAATAGAGGGCACTGTAAAAGCAAATCTGACTGCATCCTGGGGATGCAATAGAATGGAAAAAATAATCCTTAATATCTGAAATAATTAAAGGCCAATTTCTAGGTAAGGCAGAAGGAAGGGGTAATCCCCTCTGTACAGGTCCCATAATTACCATTTGTTTATTAATTTCTCTCAAATCATGTAATATTCTCCATTTTCCTGACTTTTTCTTGATAACAAAAATTGGGGTATTCCAGGGAGAAGTAGAGGCTCTGATATGGCCTAGGTTCAACTGTTCCCTAACCAGCTCTTGTGCTGCTGTTAATTTCTCTGAGGGTAGTGGCCACTGAGGAACCCACACTGGTTCCTCAGTCTTCCAAGTAATGGGTAGAGCTCCCTCAGTGGCCCCTAGGAAAAACCCAAACTGGCTCGGTCATTCTTCCTCTCAAACAGGATCAGGGAAAGTCTACCTTGTAAATAGCGACCCAAACCTTTATCAGGCTTATATTCCGAATGCAAAATCATCTGCTGGGTTTGGGTGCTGTATGGTCCTTCATTGGTCAGTTTAAAACCCATCCTTTTCATCAGATCATGCCCCCATAATGAAATAGGGATAGGCAGCACATAGGGCTGGAAATGCCCCGAATGCCCTTCCTCATCACGCCAACTTAGATGGAGAGAACTCATTTCTGGCATCTGAGCATATCCAAGACCTCTCAGGGTTTGCTCTGATCACTGATGTGGCCAACCAGAGGGCCAATCCTTGATGCTGATGATACTGCGATATGCGCCAGTGTCCAACAGTCCAGAAATAGATTTTCCCTCTATTATAAGCTGCAATAAAGGTCTTTCATCTAAATCTAGGGAGCAAAAACATGGCAGAAGTGCCAGTAGAGCCAAATCCCTTGACCCCCCTTTCTTCCTCCTTAGCTGGGAATTGAGAACAATAGCTAGGTAATGCAAGCATCTCCAGGGGAGATGGTTACTATGCCCCTAGATGAAGAGACCATAATCTTGACTTGTCCTGTATAATATGAATCTATGACTCCAGGATGGACTATCAGGCCCTGNATTGTTACAGAGCTCCTTCCTAAGATCAACCCTACTGTATCTGCTGGTAGAGGGCCTTTGAAATCTGAATCCACCAGCTGGACCCCCATTCGGGGGGTTAATATGAGTCGGGTGGCAGAACTGATTTCGAGCTTTGTGCTTCCTCTTGTGGCCCTCCTGGATTGTTTCACTGCATTGGTGGTCTCAAATTTGGCNATCCCTCTGTGACTGCCCCATATATTTGAGGGCCCTGAGGTCAGGGGCCCCATCTCCAGGTTTTTGGCCGAGCACCTCTATGCTCGATTGGCTGCCCATGAATATCCTTCACTGATTGACACTCATGGGCCTAATGATTTCCCTTTTTACATTTTGGACAAAGTCCAGGTACCCGAGGCCACTGGCCTCCCATTCCAGTCTGTTGCGGGCATTGTTGCTTCATATGACCAGGTTGCCCACATTTGAAACAGCCTGTATTCCTGGACCCATTCTTTCCTTGGAAAACCTGCAAACTGCAACAGCCAGCCCTGCATTAGTTAACGGGCCCCCTAGCTCTCTACAGATCTTCATCCATATCTCAAGCCCCTTGTGTTTATATGGATTAATGGCTTGTCTACATTCCTTTGTACATTGTTCAAAAATCAGCTGTTTCACTAATGGCATTTCCGTATCAGGATCTCCAAACACCCTCCCTGCCGCTTCTATCATCCTGGCCACAAAGTCTGCAAATGGCTCTGTGGGTCCTTGAAGGATTTTTGTTAAATTACCATTAACATCTCCCCTGTTAGGGAGGGACTTCCAAGCCCTAGTTCCTATTTTATTAATTTGTTCATAAACTTGTTTAGGGTAGTTAATCTGTGCAGCGGCAAATCTTCCTAAACCTAATAACATATCCTGATCCCAGGCCGCTTGTCCTGCACTCACATTCTGAGCGGCCTGTTCACCTGAATATTCTATAAAGAATGTTTTCCAGTCAAGATACTGTCCAGGGGAAAGACAGGCTCTTGCCAGATTCTGCCAATCGCTGGGAGTAGACAATAGCGATACAGAGATACAAGTTGAGCTATAACGAAAGTGGCACTGACCCCGTAGGCTCGTACCCCTTCCACCAGTTTTTGAATTACCTTCCAATCTAGTTTCTCATAGAATCGAGCTCCTCGAGCATCCTGGAAAACTGGGAAGCAGTGAGCACTTAGCTTTCAGCATACTTCTGGATGCAAACTACGCCCTGTGGCACCTTCGGGAGCACAAGGTGGCAGCCGATGGCTGCACTTTTACTTTCATTTTTTCTAAACTGTCCCCTATGCTTTCCATGTCATCTTTGGACATGTCCCCTTTGCTAGAACTGCTTTCGGCATCGGACTTCTGTGATCTCTCCTCTCTTATTTGGTTCAAAGCCTCATTCCCCTTCTGCAGGTCAGCTCCACATCTTTCCTTGTCCTCTATACAGTTGTAAACTAACGGCCATACCAGTAGAACCCTTTTTGCGAGGATTCCCTGTTCCTCTGCAAACTTCAAATCTTTTCCTAACTTCTCCCAGCTCGTTCCATAAGGTGAGCAGAGACTGGGAACCATGGCGCCACCTGATCTACCGCTTTCAGAAATTTTTTTAGGGTTTCCCTTTTTAGCCCAATTCCTTTCACTTTTAGAAGGTCTTTCAAGGCCTGATAAACAGAATGTCCTGATGTTGTGTTTCCCATAGTGCTTGGTATAACTTTAATTGTCTCACTCCGAGAACCTCAATAGTCCCTAATCTGAGAATTTAGCAGTCTCTAACCGAGAACTTAATATAGTCTCTAACTGAGAACTTGAATCATCCCACTTACCTGGGAGCTTACCAGCTGGCTACCCTGACTGCTGAGAGTTCTGGACTCGTCACTTCCCCGTATGGGCCACCACTTTTCACTACCGTCTCCAACCAGCAGAAAAGAAGCAACAAAACCGATGTCCTTCTCAAAGCAGTTTATTCAGGAACATAACTATGTGCAGTAAAATGATTCCCTGACCTCTCTCGGCCATCCCCTTTTATACCCTCTAGTCCACTCCTCATCACCCCATTCCACATAGGCCCAGTTCATTGGCACAGGACTACATTCGTCACATCATCTGATCTTTTGTCGTGGTGAATCTGTGCAGTGCAGTTCAATGGATGTCGCTATCTCGAGGGATATGAGGAAGTCAGTTGTTAGTCGTTAGACTTGGCAGCAGTCCCGGGCGCCATCTTGGGGCCACGGCCAAAGCAGCTCCTCACAGATTCTTGATTAAATGAACTTAGACTTGAATCAGAGCTTTGCTTTCCAAGTCTCCTGTAAGGATATGCTCACTACATCCCATAGTTCTACTCTTCTATCTTCACAACTTAGCAGCTGCAGTGAAGGCTCAGACCAGAAACAGCATTTTACTCATTGATATCCTCCTCCTGAACCACAGACTGAAGCATGGAGCTCTTTATTATTTTAGTTTCACTCTGAATATATTTTTGAGCTGTTGTGATAGATCTCATGTCAGCAATTACCCCACATAAAGAATGGAGTCCTTTACTGTTGAAAAGAGTCCATCTACTGTCTATATTGCAGAGAGAAAATGAAGACTTTGGAAGTGTTATCTTTAATTCACCATCATGGCAAATTCTTCACTGTGAGACCCATTTGTGGAACTATATGGATTGAATAAAAGAAAATAATTGGAGGCATATTGAGTACTGCAGTCAGAGAGTCCATTTCTCTGCCATGTAGAACAGACTGACTGATCTTCCTGCTAAATATAGATGCAAAAATTCTCAACAAAATACTTTTGAACTAAGTCCACAATCAGCAAAAAGATCAGTTATCATCAAATTGTCTTCACTCCAGGGATGCAGGGATGGTTCACATGGGCGAATCAGATGGATATAATTCTAATTGATCACATAAAGAGTAAAACCACTTGATCATCTCAATAGGTACATTAAAAGCCTTTGACAAAAAAAAAAAATCTGGTGATAAAATTCATGGAAATATTAGGGGTGGAGAGACCACATCTTAACATAATAAAAGCTACATGTAAGAAAACAATGGTCAATTTAAGACTAAATGGGGAAAAAATTCTCAAAGCATTCCCATTAAGATCAGGAACACAACAAGGGTGCTAAGTATGCCCACTTCTAATCAGTATCATGGTTCAAGACATAGCTAGAGCAAAATGACAAGAAAAGAAAGTAAAGGAGATCAAAACAAGAAAAGAAGAACTAAAGTATTCCTATTTGTGTATGATATGATTTTGTACATGAGACCCCATAAGCTGCACTATACTCTTAGGAGCTAATAAATACATTCAGAAAGACCAGACCACAAAATTAACACATGAAAGTTAGTGGCCTTCTTACATACCAATACAAACATACTGAAAAAGAAATTAGGGGATTATGACATTCATGATAGCTATCAAAAATAAAGAGTAAGTTTAGTAAATAATAAATAAATGAATAATTGAATGAATAAATAAATAAATACCTGGGAATAAAGAAATAAAATACCAAGGAAACAAAGATCTCTACAGTGATAACTTCAATATACTAAAGGAAGAAACTGAAGAAGACACTAGAAGATAGAAAGACCAGCTCTCATGGTCATGGATCAGAAGAGATTAATGTGAAAATAGCCAGTCTCTGAAAAAACAAGCTACTGTCGTTCCAATACCAACCCATCAAAAAATCAGGAAACTTCACATCCTCGCCAGCATCTGCTGTCTCCTGAATTTTTGATTTTAGTCATTCTGGCTGGTGTGAGGTGGAATCTCAAGGTTGTTTGATTTGCATTTCCCTGATGATTCAGGATGTTGAACATTTTTTGAGGTGCTTCTCAGCCATTCGATATTCCTCAGATGAGAATTCTTTCTTAGCTCTATGCCACATTTTTTAATGGGGTTATTTGGTTTTCTGGAGTCCATCTTCTTCAGCATGATGCTGGTGAGAATGTGGAGAAAGAGGAACACTCCTCCATTGTTGGTGGGATTGCAAGTTTGTACAACCACTCTGGAAATCAGTCTGGCAGTTCCTCAGAAAATTGGACATAGTACTACCGGAGGATACAGCAATGCATCTCCTGGGCATATATAAGAACACATACTCCACTATGTTCATAGCAGCCTTATTTATAATAGCCAGAAGCTGGAAAGAACCCAGATGTCCCTCAACAGAGGAATGGATNCAGAAAATGTGGTACATTTACACAATGGAGTACTACTCAGCTATTAAAAACAATGAATTTATGAAATTCCTAGGCAAATGGATGGTTCTGGAGGGTATCATCCTGAGTGAGGTAACTCAATCACAAAAGAACTCACATGGTAAGCACTCACTTATAAGTGGATATTAGCCCAGAAACTTAGAATACCCAAGATACAAATTGCAAAACACATGAAACTCAAGAACGAAGACCAAAGTTTGGACATTTCGCCCCTTCTTAGAATTGGGAACAAAACACCCATGGAAGGAGTTACAGAGACAAAGTTTGGAGCTGAGACAAAAGGATGGACCATCCAAAAACTGCNCCACCCNGGGGGCCATCCCATAATCAGCCACCAAATGCAGACACTATTGCATATGCCAGCAAAACTTTGCTGAAAATACCCCTGATATAGCTGTGAGGCTATGCCAGTGCCTGGCAAACACAGAAGTGGATGCTCACAGGGCCCCCAATGGAGGAGCTAGGGAAAGTACCCAAGGAGTTGAAGAGGTCTGCAACCCTATAGGTGGAACAACAATATGAACTAACCAGTACCCCCAGAGCTCGTGTCTCTAGCAGAAGATGGACTAGTCAGTCATCATTTGGAAGAGAGGCCCCATGGTCTTGCAAACTTTATATGCCCCAGTACAGGGGAACACCAGGGCCAAGAAGTGGGAGTGGGTGGATGGGGAGCAGGGGGGGGGGTTAGGGGACTTTCGGGATAGCATTTGAAATGTAACTGAAGTAAATATCTAATAAAAAATTGAAAAAAAAAAAGGGAAAAATATCAGGAAACTTCACAAAAGAATTTAAGAATCAGAGAAGTGGGGAGAGCTGTGAAAATCTATCTTCTAGGCAGGGCACAGTCCTTGTGATCATGCACCCAGAGAGCTGCATTTACCTGACATACAGAAGATTGGCTCTTCCAACAGTCAGCCATGAGTGTTAGAGGAACTCAGGGACCCCTATCACTTACTGGTGAACTACTGATTATGGAAAGATTCCGGGAAAGCAGAAACATTATCTTCAGTTGTGAACACTTTATTGAGTACACCAGGCTCCAGGGAATAGTTGCAAAGCCAGCTTCACTCAGATGAGCATCGTTAAACTCAGTGGGACACAAAACAAAACAGAAAGTCACAAATGTGGGATATTCATATATAATTAAGGGGTTGAGAGTGTGGGAGGGAGAAGGTGAAGATAGATCAGGGAATTACAAATGTATCGTTCACACATATAAAATTGTAAGTGAACAAAATTAAAAGTAGAGAAATCACTTTCTAGAAACTGTGGGAAAATAAAGATGAATATTCAGTACTGAAATAGAAATAATGGCAATAATATATCTATATTGATAAAATTTATCCACCAAACTATTGTTGGTTGTAGCTACCATTTTCTTTTATCCAATAGGTGTTGAGTCATTGTTTTAATATAATATATGTTTTGAAGCCAGTTTATTATCAGTTATAAAAGGGAGATTTCTACAATGCTATGGGAATGTGTATGTGTCACATAAGTATTAAATATTTGAAGAATGTAGTTGTGTTGAGACTATTATATGTGTCAAACTACCAGGTATGTTAAAAAATTTGTTCCAGTGTAAACTTACTTTGTTGAACTTTAGTATTTCTCAAATTTGCTGTATTTAACAAACAAATTGAATAAAAAAGCATGTTTAAAAATAGTATATTTCTATAGTAAATAAGAACCCATGCTTCATTTCTAATATTGTTAATTGTTAATTGTTAATTTATTTTTATATTTGTTTAGTATGCATACTTGGTTAAGAAGTTATTTAATACAGGAATGTAACATTCTATTTCATGCACCAAACCAGGCTTATTTAATCCATTACAGCAGTACATTTTCTTCTTTCTCACTTACTTTATTAAGTTATATATATTTTGTTCAGTTAACACCAAAATATGTTGATTATTTCTATCTTTCTGACTGATTTCTTCTGAGTTTAAGAAATTTAGAATATAAAATTTCTGAGTTGCTAAAATAAATTTTCTTTCATATTTGCATTGGATGTATTTTTTCTGTATTTCTTTAAATTCTCTATTCCTAACCTAAATAAACCTGTATTTTTAACATTCACTATATACTTAAGTGTATTCATTATGATTTTGTTTGCCTAAGGCAATCAACTCTGATTAAGCTAAAAATAAAAATAAAGATCATTACAAACTGTTAAACTTCATATGAAATTTTGACTGAACAGGTAAGTACATATTTATGCAATTGTTTCAGGGTTTAGTGTTATTTTAAAACTAATTCTATGTCGTTTATGATGCATGCAACAATATACGGCAAAAATTAACCTCGTTTTTTTTCACCTCTTATGTAAAATGCATGATTTTTAATCAAGACCTTTCAGCAACTTGTGAATACAAAGTTTGATACTCATTATAAGAGTATCTGTAGTGAACATTTCAACACCTGCAGTGAGTTATGATAATTAAGTTCTATATCGTTCTGTTCTTACCTTTCCTTCCCATCCCCTACTGTGAAAATTCAATTGCCAGATGCTTTTGATGTTTCTAGTTTAAAGGTGTGAAAGAGATTTGCCTCTTCTGAGTGTTCAGGTTTGTCACATTAGAATTCATTCTGCAGCACTATTTCAGTGCTGGCTTGTGTCTCCAGTCAAAACAGGACATTCATTTTTTTAAGAGGACAGAACAGCTTCAGCATGAGAGGACAGAATTCTGTTAGCAGATCTTAATGCTTCAGTTCATTCTAGTTAATAATTGTGAGAGGGAAAGCAGTTCCATAGCGGCCTTATTTGTGATAGCCAGAAGCTGGAAACAACTTAGATGTCCCATGCCAGAAGAATGGATACAGAAAATGCGGTTCATTTACACAATGGAATACTGCTCAGCTATTAAGAACGAGGACATTCTGAGCTTTGCAGGCAAATGGATGCAACTAGAAAATATCATCTTGAGTGAGGTAATTTAGACCCAAAAGGACATGTATGGTATGTACTCACTTATATGTAGAGATTAGTCAATAAAAAAAAATGTACAGAATACCCAAGATTCAGTCCACAGAATTCAAAAAGGTCAACAAGCTGAAGAGCCCAAGTAAGATCCCTCAGTACCACTTGGAAGAGAGAAGAAAGCAATCACAAGTGGGGAGGGAGGGACCTAGGAGAGAAAGTGGACTGGATTGGGGATGGGGGAGTCAGGGGGAGAGGGGAACCTGATCTAGTATTGGGTGAAGGAAATGGAATGAAGCCCTGGGACCAGCAGAATGAATGGAAACAGGCAACCTCGGGAAATAGGAGGTTGGGGAGACCCTCCAGAATACACCAGAGACCTGGGAGATGAGAGACTCTCTGGACTCAAAGGAAGGGATCTTAAATGAAATGCCAGACACTAGGGAGAGGGAACTTATAGAGCCCACCTCCAGCAGGAAGAGAGGACATCAAGTGAGGGATGGGTTTGCAATCACAGTTACAACTCTGACCCATAATTTTTCCTGTCTGAAAGAATTACAGGGATGGAAATGGAGAGAAACCTGAGGAAAAGAAGGTCGAGCAACAGGCCCAAAGTGGGTTCCAGTTCAAGGGGAGGTCCCAAGGCATTACACTATTACTGAGGTTATGGGGCACTCACAAAAAGGGACTTAGCATAACCCCACTCTGGAAGACTCAATAAGCAGCTGAAAGAGTTATGCAGATATTTACACCCAACCAATGGACAGAAGCAGCTGACCCCTGTTGTTGAATTGGGGAAGGCTGAAAGAAGCTGAGGAGGAGGAAGACCTCTAGGAGGACCAGCAGTCTTAATTAATTTGGACCCGCGAGGTCTCTCAAACACTGGACCACCATACCAACAGTATACACCAGCTGATATGAGACCCCCAACACACATACAGTAGAGGACTTTTTTGCTGCAGGATATCTAGGTTATTTCTACTTTCCAGCTATTATGAATACAGCTGCTATGAACATAGTGAGCATTTGTAGTATGATGTCTTTGGGTATATGACTAGAAGTGATATAGCTGAGTCTTAAGGTAGATCTAGTTAGTTTTCTGAGAAACTGTCAAATTTATTCTCAAAGTGGTTGTACAAGTATGTACTCCCTCCAGCAATTGAGGAGTGTTCCCCTTACTCCACATCCTTACCCGCTTGAGCAATCACTTGTGTTTATGATTTTAGCCATTTTGACAGATGTAAGATGGGATCTCAGAGTTGTGTTCATATACACATCCCTGATGATTATGACTATTGAACATTTCTTCGAGTGCTTCTTGGATTTTATAGATTCCTATGTGGAGAGTTCTCTGTTTATATATGTACCCCATTTTAAAATTAGATTACTTGATTTGTTGATAATTAGTTTCTTGAGTTCTTTATTTTAGATATTAGCCCTCTGCAAGATGTGGAATAGGTGAAAGTTATTCATAATCTGTCTCTACACTTGGATTCTTGAAACTGTCATATTATTATTATTATTATTATTATTATTATTATTATTATTTAATCTCCTTTTTACAGACCAGTCTTTATCCCCATCCTGGTCTACCCTTTGATTCTTCCTCTTCCCATACATCCTTCCCCCCACCCCCATCCTACCAGGCTTTGCCACTCCTTAGGGTCTCAAGTCTCTTGAGGGTCAGGTGCATCTTCTCACACTGAGTTGAGACCAGACAGTTCTCTGCTGTGTATGTGTTGGAGGCCTCATATCAGCTGGTGTATGCTGCCTGGTTGGTTGCCCAGTATCTAAGAGATCTTGTTATTTTTTGAATTTTATATTTTAATCTGTAAATATGTATTGGTTTCTACCAGAAAATTTAGATTAATTTAGACAAAAACACCTTAATTCTATGCAATAAAATATGCATTTAGTCTTTAGATTTCAAACTTGTTTGATTCTAATTGAGATGAAAAATATATTATGTAGCTATTACATTATTTTAATACCATAATTTGTCTTAAAATGTATTGTTGGGAAAATACTATCTAATGATACATATAAAGGAAAACATGGGCTCTAATCTTAATTTCAGAAATATCCAACATCTTGTATTCTCAAGTGTGTATGTGAGAGCATACTAACTTTTGAACTTGTTTTTTAATGAGTCGAAAATATACATGAGGGATGTTGAGAATAATCCTCTAAAAGCAAAAATGACCCCAACTTCCTCATATTGCCTGTCTCCATTTACTTTTAATTAGAATGAAAAAAAAATGTGATTGGGACTTCAAGGATAAGGTCTGATAAAAAAGGAACTATTAGATTTTTGATGAGGGGCCATTAAAAGGACATTGAGCCTCTTTATTGCGGAAATAGAAATTGGTGTTAATGCCATGCACAGACAGAGCTAATGCTTAGAGGAGCTCTAAGGAGAGCTGAGGCTAGTGCACCTGAGGTAAATGGCATGATGGGGCTTGGGAGTGTCAGCTTTCAAGAGATGGGGCAGCTTTCTCAACACAAATCTAATTCCAAGTTTTCTGATTTTCTGGAAGGAGGTTGGGGAGAGTCTAGGAAACACATATGCCATGCTAATCCCTCCTTTGATGGGATCTTGTTTCCACTTGGAGAAACCTTGGACTTGGATCATCTGCTTGGAGGGAGTTACAGAGAATATTTCAGTAGGATGCTGTTGCTATCTGTGAGAAGTGGAAATCTCAGACGGAGCAGTGGATAAATTCTAATATTGCATTTTACAGGAATGGGGATGGATTCAGGGAGATATTTCTCCTTGAATTTTATCATTTACATACAGTTAACTTTAGAACTATTTGTGATTCAAAATATTTTATTATTTTTTGATCTCAGCTTAATATGATTCTTCTTTAGTTCATTTACTTAAGATTAGTCAATGAATTAATTAGTGATAACTTGATTCCTGTGTTTTAATCTTATAGTTTTCTTTCAGGATGGGAACATAGCATAATGTAAAGTAAAAAATATTATAATGTCCTATATAACATTATAAAATGTCCTATTAAATTGTCAGCCAAATATTTGATTTATCTTTTATTGATCACTAACTTAAATGCTAAAGATTGGTAGCAACATAGTAGCATTGGAAGTAGAAGTGAAAACTTTGATTTAACATAAAGATCTTAGCTTTCAACCACATATTCCTAATAACATGTTCTTAATACATATATCAAAACTTAACTGGGACTAAAGAAATTATTCCTCAATTAAGAGAACTTCCTGAACTTGTAGAAGACATAGTTTTGGTTCACAGCACATACATAGTGGTTCACAACTGTCTTTAACTCTAATTCTGATGCTTCTTCTGGCCTCCACGGGTACTGGGAATATACATGGCACACGTATATACATTATGTACATACACACAGCCAAAATACTCACACACATAAAATAAAATAAATAACTCTTTATAAACTTGAGAAGGATATTTTAGAAAATAAATATCATATTTAAAGGATTTTCATATGCTTTCTCAGCAACTGATGCAGAAAACAAACAACACAAATCTTGTGAACATCAAGCTTCATTTAACTATGAATATTAATTAGCTTTTTAAATGAATAATATAAAGTACTCATTATTTTCAAACATATATGTCGTGTCTACAAATATTGATGTTAACAAAAAGGTTGCCATTCTCATGAGAGGAACTACATCTGCCTGACTGCCTTTGAGCAAAGGTGTTCTTAGTACATGTGCTTGAATCAAGAGCATATATCTGACTTTTCATTCCTCACTTGACCACTCTAGATTCTGGGATAATTGGCTGCCATAATTCTGTAATTCTATCAACTTCTTCCTTCACGCAGTTGAGTCTTTGGTTAACTAAATCTCTGTCTCTCTCTGTCTCTCTGTCTCTCTGTCTCTCTCTCTGTCTGTCTGTCTTTTCCTGTCTATAGTGATATTTCTCTATAGAGATTCCTAATACAAGATTTAAATATTATTTCTATTTAAAAATTAACAGAAAAACAATCACAAAGAAGTAGCCCATTAAAATTAAAAATGGAGGTAAATATAAATAGAGAAAATAAGAGATCATGCAGATACGTTACTATATGGGAGTGTACCCATGCATACATAGATATTAAAGTCCATAAATTTTTATAAAAATATCAAATTTGACTTAAAGTCTCCAAAAAAGCAAGAAAAGTTTTGTGAAAAGATGAATAAGTGGTAATAATTATTATGCTTTAAAAAGTGAATATCAAATATCTGAAAATTCAAGCTCATAATTTTCACTAAGATATAAAGGCTAGTCCTAACAGATAATTTGGAAATACACTGAGTCAATCTTTACACATTAATTAAGGAGTGAAATAAAAAACTGTTCACCCTGACATTTGATGAGTTTAACATTAATTAAATATCAAAATAAGATAAGAACAAAACTCAAAATGAAAATATTTTACAAACATCTTCGTCAATTCAAATGTGAAGGTAATAAGATATGAAGTGTGTCAGTATGACATCAAAACCAGCTGTTGTGAAAATCTAGCATTCAATCTTGATGTTCACTATAATAAATCATTTATTATACTGGCTGATTAGAAAATCATCATAATGATTACTAATTTTTTTAGTTATTTCAAATACTAAATGATTAAATAAGAACATTTAATTAAGTAAAAATTGATGGTAACTTTCTCAGTACATGAAAGCACCCATTAAACACAGTACTCAATTACAAAAGAAAAATTTAGCAGCATACTGCCAGCCAGTACCAAAATATATATACAATTACTATTCAAATATCTTTCAGTGTCTATTCTTGCAAAAAGATAGAGCAATCTGCTCATTGGGAGAATTAGATTGGGTCAATGTGTTTGTGTGGATTTTTTTTTTAATCCTCCAATTACAAAGCAACCTAAACCAAAGACTTAACAAAAATATGTTGCTTCATATTGCTAGAAAATTAAAATAGACTGACAAGATGTTTATAGCAAAGCAGTCATTCTAAAATAGACATAAAAGTTTTCAACATACAGAAATAAATGCAAGGAATATGCATTTGAGTATCAAGCAAGTTTCAATAAACATATCCTAAATGCTACATAAGAAATAGATTTCTGGATAACTTCTTAAAACCAATCAACCATTACCTGTCTGTTTAAACACATTAATAATAGCCTCAGAGTACCCAAAACTTGTCACTTTCTCATTAAGGAAAATAAATTATAAAGCCTGTCTCCTCTCCTTGAGGTAATTTAACCTAGTAGAAGTTTGTCTTTGAGTTATTCTCTACTTCTTTCTCCCTGTATCGTCTCATCCATCTGTTGTATAAGTCTGAATTTGGTCCTGACTGAAGGCTTTTCCTGTAAATCTGTTTTTTCTTGAATATGAGTCTGTGTCTTCTTAACAGAAGTGTTTGTTCTATGTTTCTTGAATAGCACAGAATCACATGGAGAAAGGGTGAGTGACACTTGACAAAAATATGTAAAAGTTTTACAATGGATTAGGTCACCGAGTCCAACTCACCCCAACTAACCCAGATAATAAACAAAAAGACATGAACAAGCAATACCTGAATGCTGTTTCCAGTATTAATAGTGGATATTTGTCTGATATGGTTGCTTTCAACATTTTAATATATTTTCTCTCTTCAGAACTTACATCATGTCCCAATGAAATATCCCAGTTTTCTAGAACAAAGGAGGTCATAAGGTAAAAAGTCATTAGTAGATACATCAGGATGGGGAAATTGTTCCATGGTTCTAAGATGTTATGAGATGACATTCTTAGCTTTTGTGTTGATGGAAATTGGTGGCTTGCTAAATGAATAGATTCTAAAATTCAAATTCATTGTCATAAGTTAGGTCTGACACAGAGGTGGGCAAGAAATGGATGTTCTGAAAGCATAGAGCTAGTTCAGGTAAGATCCTTAGCCCCTGGACCCAAAACACTTCAAATCTCTATACAGTGCTGAGACTCTAACCAGTAACACTGAATCTGGAGATAGGCTTTCTGTTTGTTTGTAGTTTGTTTTTGTTTTCTTCCCCACTCCCCAATGAGTTCTGTCTATACTTGTGGGTGAGGGACATGGAAGAGTACATGATTTATGATTACAGCACTCAGGAGAGCTGACCCAACACCTTTCCTGGGCAGGACAGTAGAGCTATCCCTGGGGAAGGGTGCTTAGGTGAGCTAGCCACAAAAGCAAGAGCATGGTAGATCTGGCCCTACCACTTGTGAGGTAACATGAGTTTGAAGGCAATGCTCTCTATCCCCTTACCTCTCACCACCTGAGGTGATCTGGAGAGCTGTTCATCAAAGTCTGTGAGCTGGTCCTTTCCCTCACCAGGTGCAGCATGTGGAAGAACAGCCCGTGCACCTTGCCTCCCCAGCACAATAGGGTTGGGCCTGGTCCCTGGGACTCATGTGAGCCAGTCCATGGAGTTTGAGGGCAGGATATCTGGCCCAGCTTCTTGCAAGTTGCAGTATTTGAGGGAGTCTGGTTCTCACTTGACTGGGCAGCACAGTGGAGCTGGAGCAGGAATCCTGGGTATAGGCGGACAAGCCTAAGGGCAGGAGAGCAGGATTGCTAATCCTGCCTCCTCTTAATGGTGTCATTGGGATTTGAGCCTAGATGACAGAGTACTGGAAAGGTCACCAAGGGGAGTGGATAAGGACGAGCCCATGTGCAGAACAGCTCAGCTACTACCCAGGCCCAGATCTGGGACACTGATCTGGCCCACCACTACATCATCTATAAATACTTGGGACAAATGAAATATCTAGTCCTGCTGATCCAAAGCTGCATGATCTCCATGACACAGGGCAACAACAGCAAAACCAGGAGGAATCTGGTGAGGTTCCAGTATTGATGGTGTCCTTGTGGCAGAACCATCTCACATCCACCAGTGGTATAAATAATGACACAGATGCTTATTAATATTTTAAAGCTAGGGCAGTCTCCTGACTTCCCTATCCTGCTCTGCACTGCTCTGTCTGTTTAATGCCATGTCTGCTAGCTGAATCTCTCCACTCTGATTTCTTTTTCCAGAGTCCCCTTCTTTGCCTAGAAGATTCTCCCTCTGATTACTACCTAGCTGTTAGCCATCAGATCTTTATTACAGCCAATCAGATACCATTTCAGATTGCAGGCAAAGAAGAAAGAATATTTACAAAATAGAAAACCCAGTGATAGACTATAGAAATGGCAATACCAGAATCCTGCCAGCCTTTAGCTCTTTGCTGGTACAGAATTAACAATTTAATACACAGAGTACTTCACACAATGTACTCCACCCAACATGTTACAGAAGCCAGACAAATCACTCACTACAATAAACACTGGCAAGGTAAGATGTCTGGGCAGAGATCCCTGTGTGGGACACACTGTGACATACTATAGCTTCCACTAAGAGATTATATTTTGGGGCTTTGTTTTGTTGTTTGTTTGTTTGTATGCAACTGTGTTTTATTTGGGGGGAAGGGATTGCAAGCGCAAAGAGCAGATATGGGGGAAGGAATATGAGTGGGACTGGGGTGCATCATTTTAAACTTATAAAGTATCAAATTATATGAGAAATTGAAAGTAAGTAAGATTTGTCTTTTAAAGTCAGTTTAAACAAGTGTGCTGAGTATAAAGCAGGGTATCAGGCCGTCTTAAGCAATCTCTAGGTGTATTATTCACCCGCCTGTGAGGTTCAGTAAAAGCTCTAGTCACTTAGGCTGTAAGAGATGTTTTCATTTTATTGCTTAACCATAGTTACTGAGAAGACAATAAAGGGACAGTATAATTTATAATATGAGTAAAAGTTAATACTTCTAAAAATATTGCACAATAAGTTTACCTAAATTTTAATAAAATATGTACTCATGTTTTGTTTTTCATAGATTCAAATTTTCCAAATTTTCCAAAAAAGCATTTCAAGTAGCAACAAGAAATATGTCACATTTTCAGAACTATTGTACATTTGCTACATTTATTTTATAAATACTGATTAATTGATAGTAAACGATTTTATTAAATTTTATAAGTTTTTCAGATAGGATGTAGTTCAGGATGATCTTCAACCTAGCTGAGGATGACCACAAACTCTTAATTTTTTCTGCCTTTATTTGCCAAAGTTGAGTAACAGGCAAATAGACAAGGGACTGGAAGAAATCTATTGCTTCATGAATGCTCAGCAAGGGATCTATCAAATTAAATACATATTTTGTTTTATATTTGAATGGAACTCCCAAAGCATTTTAAACAAGTAATACTTAAATACTATTTTCATTGAAGTAAAATACTGAGGATTAATATTAGTATTTTGATGAAATGTTAATTGATATTTTAAATATTTCATAATCAGAGACCTAAAAGCTAGTTTCATGAACACTAATATAAAGTTGAAGAGCTTCTGATATAAAATTGAAATTTCTGTTAAAGTACTCAAAATTTTCTTTAGGGTTCTATTGCTGTTATGCACAAAAAGCACAAAACATATTTTAAACATATTGAAATTGTGTAAAAATAAAAGTAGTTTATATTTATGACATTAACATAAAAAGAAATAACGTGCCTAGGGATGTGGCTAAGTGGTTGAGAGCACTGGCTGCTCTTCCATAAAGTCAGAGTTCTAGTCCCAGAACACACACACACACACACACACACACACACACACACACACACACACACACTTCTGGTTATGTCATGTGATACTTTCCTGGAGCAGACTCATATGTTTTGCTGAAATAGATTCATGTGATGCTTTGCTGCTGCAGATTGGTGAGAGAACATGATGCTTAGAGAGAGTATAAGTAGGACCCAACAGATAGTGATGGTGCACTTGTATTGCTAACTGTGCTTTGCTGTAATGCTTTGTTGGTCTTGCTTCTTCACTGATCTTCACTTCATTGGAGAGGCACAGCAGAGAACTTCTGGTATTTCACCTGGTTCTAGTTGCTACTGCTAATTCGTGCCCATTCAAAGGAGACCTGACTGTTTTGGGTGGATTGTATTGGCTGCTGCTGATTCATGTTTGTTGACACTTTTGAACTTGACTGGTGGTCTCATGACAACAAAGACTGATATCACCTCAAAGAATTACTTCTAAAAAGGTCAATATCTCCATTATCCTATTACACATTTTTTCTCTCCTACCTTCGGATGGTGGACTAGAAGAGGATTGAAGCATTTGAGAACCCTTATTGAAGTAGGTTTTGAAAAGTCCAAACACACACCACACACACACACACACACACACACACAGAGAGAGAGAGAGAGAGAGAGAGAGAGAGAGAGAGAAAGGTAGAAAGAAGTCAGAGAAGAGAGAGAATTTGAATTATTTCAGAAGTTGGATCACAAAAATAAAGCTGTACTAATTAGAAAAAAAAAAAAAACAAGATCAAGAATGGTGTCTTTCAGTAGTATGGATATAATTTCTCCCTACTTGAAATAATTGTCATTTGAGAAGAATTGTTTAAAGTCATACAAGCTTGAAGAGTACTTAGTGTCATTGAATCACCTTTATTACATGCATAACATGGGGATTATAAAATAATGCTAATAATGTTATCTTTAACCTCATCAATTAATCTTGATTTATTCTTCAACAATTATGAATTTCAATACTGATTCTCAAAGCTCCTTTCTGTGGTTAAAATCCTACATATTTGTTTCGACATGTATTTATACAAATCCCATCATATGTTTTTATGATATCAAAAGTAAGATATAAAATATTTTAAATAAATTGGTACTTATCATTTAGAAGTATTTTGAGAACTTCACCGTGAGATTAATTTCTCTTTTGAACCAGAGATGCAACAATTAAATCTTACACTGATGTTATACACAACATATATTCTCTGCATTTAAATCCATATAAACTAGCATTTTAAATGTAGGTTCTGTGTGAGTGTGTGTGTGTGTGTGTGTGTGTGTGCACGTGCTCATGAATACATGTCTATAGGCATAGTATGATATCCTTATTCTGTTTCACTAAATTAGTACTCATCACTCATCACAGAGGCATACTTATGATGAGGTAGTTTTATCATCAAAATGCCTCTTTTTTTTTTTTTCACCCAAGCTCTGTATACAAATATGTTTTGGTCAGAGCAATTATGGAGATTTGTATAGTGAAATTATTACATTAAGTGATTTAGTCATCAAGCACACATTTTTGTTAACACAATATAAATATAAAATTGATTACAAATCATCAAGGTAGAGCTATTTGCAATGGAAATGTAATTGAGATGTTACGATGAGGAAATTAATGTTGGGGTAAATGAGGTTATTTAAAACACTTTAAATTGGGATTAAATTATTTTAAAATTCATTTTCATTTGAAGAATTTAAATATGCAGCAAGATGATCCTCAAGATGTGTAATTCTTCTTTGTTGCAATATAGCAGAACATGGAGATCATACTCCAATTTCAAATAAAACTTCTAATCAGTCCTCTTTTAAGTAACACAGTCAAGTGTTACTCTATATTCAGTGGCTACACATAGTTGCTTCTGTGCAGTTTCTCTTTTCCAGATGACTTTATCCTGGCTTCATGGAAAACTCAAGAACAATTCAAGGGCTCTCAAGGGCTCAACTCAACATATACTACTAGGAACTTAACTGGAGCATCAGTATGTGCTATAAAATACTTAAAACTGAATCTTTTTTTGTCTTCTTATTTATTGAATATATTTGTACTTTGTAATCAATGGTGTACACATTTGTTCATTCTGAATTTACTCAAGAAACACTTTGGAATGCTTTGTTGGGTAGATTCTGGACATATACATTTACCATAAGTTTGAAGCATATTTACTATCACTATTAAACTCCAAGTCCTAGGATAGATTATAGGTTGTATACCTTGTAGATGTTTTTAAGATCTTCTTTCTAGTTCTATTCTTAACATTATTATTACATGGCAGACATTCTATAAATTAATCCTAACAATGGACAGGAATGGAAGCTGTCCCCATCAGAATTCACTAACATTAATCTTACATATATATGAATCTATTATGAATGGTTCAACACTATATGATATTCAGTATAAAATATATTTCAAAGGGAAAATGCTATTATCACGCTGTTTCTGCTATGTGAGGATATATACAAATTAAAAATAACAAAATTTCAAATTCTTAGCACAAAAGAAACCCCTCCCACCCCCATCAACTCTCACTCTATCATAGTTTCTGTTGCTAAAGAACAAGACAATATTATTTATCATGTTCCACATTTGATCAATAAATCAGAGCAACACAAATCTGAATCCTGCAGATCCAACTTCCAATATAGATCGATGTGGAGATGATGGGAGGGAAACACCATGAAAGATGCCTCTGTTTTAGAGACACATTGCTATGTTCTGGCACAATGAATTCAGCCTCTACCTCTAAAAAGCTACAGAAAAGTTTCAGTAACTCTCATGCTCATTTTGGTGTGGAGCCCCAAACTTGACAAGTAAACTCTAAAGTACTAAAGTCAGTAGCAAATTGCCTTGGTTTCCAATAGTGTATCTCACAAGGACTATGACTAGTTTTTGTTTAGTTTTATGAAAACAGTGGGATTATTGGAACAAGCCTTGTTTGTCACAAATGTTTCCTTTCTTGAATTGGTCCAAAGCGTTAAATGAACAAAGTTCTGGTTTTTGTTTGTTTGTTTGTTTGTTTGTTTTTTAATTATTATTTTCTTTACATTTCAAATGCTATCCCGAAAGTTCCCTATACCCCCGCCCCCCCATCCCTGCTCCCCTACCCACCCACTCCCACTACTTGGCCCAGGCCTTCTCTTGTGCTGGGTCATATAAAGTTTGCAAGACCAAGGGGCCTCTCTTCCCAATGATGGCTGAATAGGCTACATATGCAGCTAGAGACACAAGCTCAGGGGGTACTGGTTAGTTCATATTGTTGTTCCACCAACAGGGTTGCAGCTCCTTTCAGCTCCTTGGGTAATTTCTCTAGCTCCTCCATTGGGGACCCTGTGTTCCATCCAATAGCTGACTGTTAGCATCCACTTCTGTTTGCCAGGCTCTGGCATAGCCTCACAAGAGACCGCAATATCAGGGTCCCTTCAGCAGAATCTTGCTGGCAAAGTTCTGTTTTTGAACTGTTTTTCGTATCCATACCTATTAGTTTTCCCTTTACTGGATCAACCATGAAGAAAAACATGTGCTTTATTATTGCCCGCATATGTAATCATATTTATGATGATTGTAGCTATTCTAAATCTCAGAGCACTATGGTAAATTCCATGAGTGTTTAATCCACACAGCTCCACAATGCCAAGGATCCTCCTGTTTTATATTTGCTATTTTGAACGTTGGGTTCATGTGCCTAATATTTAAGATAGAGCCTTTCAAGTCAGGAGTCAAATTTCTTTATGATTATCCATTTCTATTTATTTGCATTAACGAGTCATCTTATTTATCTTCTCTTTGTATTGCATTCATTGTGTGGCTATTCCACTGTGGTAATTAAATTAGAAGCACTGCTATGCAACATATAATAGAGACATATTTAAAGCATGCCTGTTAAGTCCACAGCAACCAGTATATGAATTGAGTATATACCTACTGAGATTATGCAAGGAAATATGTATATGAGAAAGAGACTGTTTTTCGATCATAAAACCCCTGAAGAGAGAAAAGAGGTCTGATGAAGCAGCTGATGTTGCAAATACCAATGAGAAGTTGCCAAGATGATTATTAAAAAAAAGTCATTTAAGGACATTTTACTAATAAAAATATTGCAAATAGTGTTCAAAATGTTGTGACTTATAATATCACTATAAATATTTGGAAGCATGTGAGTAAATTGATGGAAAATATGGTAGGAATTAATTAAAATATGTACATGATGTCAATGAAACATTAACAATCAAATTGGAACAAGGAAATACTTTTATTTTCACTAACTTTATTTTTGATAATTTGATATGCAAGTACTATATTTACCTCATTTCTTCCCCTTCCTCTCCTTCCTAACTCCAAATCCCCATTTTTCTCCATTCCTTCTCAAATTCATGACTTCTTTAATCATCAAATATATATATGCTGAATTTATCTAGTGCTGAATGAGTATAAAAGTGTTTAGGGCACATTATGTTTTAAAATTTTAAAATAGATTGTTTTATGAAGCAGTAAAAACCTTTACTTCATGATAAAGATTTAAAGTATATAATCAAAATATTGTATCTGTATCTTTAAATAGATATTCCTAAAATAAATATACAATTTTTAAAAAATTATATATATTAAAATTTATAATTTTTGTCAAAAGAAACTATAAATAAAAGGAAGCCTAACATAGTAAAATAAATAAGACCCATATTTTTTAGAAATCAACAAAATTTAATACAATTAGCATAGGTATTAGTATCTGGAAGCTCTGAGTGTATAAATTAAATTGTACACTCTACACACACACACACACACACACACACACACACACACACACACACACATACACACATACACATACTTTTGGACTTATCCACTACCCAAAACAAACAAGTCCATGACAGACTTAGAACTGGACAAACACACAATAAAAATAGTTGATTTTTAAAATTGTCTTTCCTAACATGTTCCCATAACCTGCATTCAGTCCTTTCTTACCCATTTATAGCTTTTCTCGTAATCTTTTTTTTTTTCTTTTATTGAAAACTTTTTTCACACACAATCTAATCTGAAAATTGTTTCCCTCTATCCAACTACTCCCAGCTTTTTCTTTACAGGTTAGAGAAATTTTGATGGACAAAAATTTACTAAAATGCATTTAGGAAGTTAAAGAAATTATATTGGTTAGGAGTCTGGTCTATACAAAACAGTGGGAAGCTAAAGGAATTTTAAGATGGACGATATGGTACACATTTTCATTAAGTACCTTGAGGAAGTCTGGGATGTAGCTTAGTTGATAGAATGCTTACCTAGAACTCACAAAGCCCTGCATTCCTTCTCATTCACCATAAATTAGGCATGGTGTCACATGCCCATGTTCCCAGAGTTCCAGGGGTAAGGAGAAAAGGCAGTAGTAGATTTTAAATTCAAGACCATCCTCAACTGTTTAGAATTCAAGAGCAGACAGGGTTAAATGAGTTTTTTTTTTTTTTTTTAGGTTTTTCGAGGCAGGGTTTCTCTGTGTAGCCCTGGCTGTCCTGGAACACACTTTGTAAACCAGGCTGACCTCGAACTCAGAAATCTGCCTGCCTCTGCCTCCCAAGTGCTGGGATTAAAGGCGTGCGCCACCACGCCCGGCTGAGATTTTTGTTCCAAATTTTCAAATAAACAAAGCAAAAATTAAGAAATCCATATGAAACCAAATTAATCCAAAAGAAAACAACAAAACTGTCCAATAGAATTTAGTGTCTTTGGTTAGTCCACTGATAATTTCATTTATTAATACAGATATAGCTGATGTCATGAATTTTGAAATGTCATAAGTGGAAGTATGCCATTGGAAGTGCTTGAAAATATAAGGAAACTTTACAGCACTACTAGAACATAGATTATTGCATGTGTGTGCTCATGTGTGTGTGTGTCTGTGTGTATGTGTGTGTGTCTGTCTGTCTGTCTGTCTCTGTCTCTGTCTCTGTCTCTGTCTCTGTCTCTCTCTCTGTGTGTGTGTATGTGTGTGTGTGTGTGTGTGTGTGAGTATACTAACTCAACAGTATAAACAAACCATGAAGTTGTAAGCTAATATATAGAAAGTCAGAAATTAATCTGGTGGAATGTTTAAATCAAAAAGAGGAAAATCTGAAAAACAAATCAACAAAAATAAAATGAACAAAAACTGAAGATGGACTAACTACATGCAACCAGAAATACATTTAGTCTAGATAAAATGTACTTTTATTTTATAAAAGTAGAAACTATCTGTTTTAGAGTAAATAAATAATAATACCATATCCAAGTTTTACTTTGTATTTTAAAAAGCAATGTTTAATATTTCAAAGTAAGAAAATAGATGAATAGGAATAGATTAGAAAAAGACACCATTGTATAAATCATTGCCTTTGCACCATAAAGGAGTGTCCGTCATTGAATATATATAACACATTGAAGTATATTTGGTTCATTCACGTAGGTGTAGACAGTCCTACTTGGTAAAGAGTATAATAGCATTTCTTAAAGTATTTCTCAGCCACTTGAGAATCCTGTATTGAGAATTATCTATTTAGATCTATATCCCATTTTTAACTGCTTTATTTGGTGTCTTGATATCTAGTCTTTTGAGTTCTTTTTATATTTTTGATATGAGTCCTCTATTAGATGTTGAGATTTTAAAAATCTTTTCCCATTCTTTAGGCTGAAGCTTTGTCTGAATAATGGTGTCCCTGGTATAGGTTTTAACTTGTTAAACCTTAAATCAAGTTTTTGGTCACTCCCATAATACTTACAACATGATTTCACCAATGGATATGTCTTGCCAAGGTTATGATTGTGACAGTTCACAGAATTCACAGCTGCGTAAAATTAGTGATTTCTTACCTGCTCTGGTAGGTTGCAGAACATCTCCTAACACTATAAAATCTAAATAGTGCTAAGGACCAGACTCGCTTAGAGAGGGGTTCCTGAGGAAGGGGTGTTTGAGACTCAACAACCTTGAGATTTTGTCTTACCAAAACGAGAATGACCAATATCCAAAACCAAAGAATTGCAAACAGTGGTATGAATGTGGGGAAAAGAAAGCAATTATTCACTGCTGGTGTGAGTGCTAGTTTATAAAACCACTGTGGAAAGTTGTGTGTGGGTTCACCAAAATACTAAACCCTGTATCATATTGTAGAGAGAGGTACCTGTTCTGTGGTGGTTTGAATGTGTTTGGCCCAGGATGTGGCACTACTTGGAGGTGTGGTCTTGTTTAAGTAGGTATGGCCTTATTGGAAGAAGTGTGTCACTGTGGCACGGGCTTAAAGAACTTCAAACTGGATGTCTGGAAGCCATTCTTCTATAGATTGCCGTTGAAACAAGATTTAGAATGCTAAGTTCCTCCAGTGCCATATCTACCTGTATGCTGCCATGCTTGCTTCCTTGATGAAAATGGACTGAACCTCAGAACCAATAAGCTAGCCCCAATTCATTGTTGTCCTTTGTAAGAGCTGCCTCGGTCATGATGTCTGTTCAAAGGAGTAAAAACCTAACAAAGACATGTTCTTTCATGTTCATTGCTACTCTAGTCGCAGTATCTAGGAAATGAAAATACCTTATACTTTAATGAGTGATGAATGAATAATAAAAATGGGTTACTTTCTTGTAATAGGATATATCCAGCTATCAAACAAAACCAAATCATGAAATTCACTGGTAAATAAATGGCATTGTAAATGATCATATTGAGTGATATTGAGTGAAGCAACTAATATCCAGAATGAATAACATCACAAACTATTTTTATTAAGTGTGTTTCAGCTTTGAATCATTAGAAATATATGTTTTACCTAGAATATTTATAGAAGTCCAGATATTAGTAAGGGGTTTGG
>NC_034596.1:57071081-57143259 GCF_900095145.1 Mus pahari
TGTCTCTAGATACTCTTTCATACATTCTAACAGCAACAAAAGCATGCTCATCTAATTAGTAAAACTTATATTAAAGCAGTTAAAATACTTTGCTGAGGAAGATCACTAAAGCAGTATGTAAAATAATTCATGACTTTTAGAGATCTATCTATCTATCTATGTATCTATCTATATCTGGCTTACTTATGTGTTTATGTGTTTGTATGTGTTTATGTATATAATAGAAGATGACAGCTGTCTTTGTCTCTCATTTTCTCCCTTATTTAATTGAGAGAGAGTCTCTTATTGAAACAGAATTTCACCACTTTGGCTAGAATAGATGACCAGTGAACTCCCAGAGTCGTCCTTCTTACCATTTAATGTCCGGGTTATAAGCAGATGCAGACTTATCCATCTTTTATATATGGATGAAGGGATTAAAACTTAGGTCCTCATGCTTGCACAGCAAGAACTTTGACTATTATTCAAATAAATACTAGAATACTCTCATTTAAGATGAAGAGTGAAGGTAATGGAAAATATTCCATAAAATATAAATAAAATTTAAAATTATATTTACAAATCAGTTTTAAAAGTTGGGTCTGAAGAACCAAGTATCTTATTCTAGAGCAGTGCAGTAGTTATAAAATCTAACCTTAGCATAAAAACATACAATTATGAATGAGATTCACTTGAGTGAAGTTTGTTAATACAAGTATGTCTTCACATATTATCTGTAGAAATACTGAGATAGGAATTTTAGAATCGACCTTAGAATGTTAATCATGTAGTTATACTGTATCGAAATTAACACTTATGTTCAAATATAGCAGTTACATCATATGAAGTGATATATTTTTTCTCGGAACAGTGACAAATATTTTATGATAGTTGAATGAGGAAATTTTAATTTACATTTGTGAAATAAATTGTTAAGCCCTTAACTTTTTTCCTTGCTTTTTGTAAGGAAACGGGAAATGTAGTTCACACAAATCAGAAAGGTCTAGGTTATAAGTCTCTGCATCTCATGTTTATTTCTTTTCTTTTGTTTATTTTTTTAAATTTCTACTTTTTGATAATTTCATGTAGAACTTACTGTGACTTTGTTTGAACATGGTTTCAGTTTATGTCTTCCTTTCTCTTCTCCATTGTGAGTTTTTTAGTAGGTTTTTGAAACAATATGTCTTTTTTTTTTTTTTGAAACAATATGTCTTAAAAACATTGCAGATATCCTCTTGTTATACATTAAATAACATTGCCAGTAACATTATGTTAATGCATCCATGCTTTTTGGGTTATGATAACTGACATTTCAATTCAATACTCAACTTAAAATAAAAGATTTTTTATTCACATGCCCTAATTACAAAGATGTTTTCTATTTCAAAAATTTTTATAAGATCACAACAATTTTCAATATCTTACTGCATCCTAACATAGTTTTGTGAGGACTTTATTTTTATTCTTTCTTTACATTTAGATTAACATATAATGGAATATAAGAAATATAGATTAAAATAAAACACATTGCCAGTCTTCATTTTGAAACACATGAAGATATTTCAGTAACTATTCTTAAAAAATAAAGAACAAATAATGTATTATTAAATATTTAGAGTATGTTAAAGAAGTTTTATATTCACTTTTGAATATGAATTCATATTATTTCATTTGCTTTCAGATACACACACACACACACACAAACACACACACACACGTAAAATGCACCATTTCTGATTCTCTTTATTGTAAGGTATAATTTGGCTGTTAATAAGTCAATAAGTTACTCTAATTCCAGAAGTTACCATAGAAATTATTGATTTTCTATAAATTTTACTTAAAGTAATTCAAACCTCAAAGCTTCCTTTACAATGTGACTTGTGTTATAAACTACGATTTATGATTAAACAAAACAAATATCAATTTAAATAAAATTTTATAAGAATTGTGGAATAATGACAATGTATTTTACTAAGTCCACAATCTATTATTATTGTATTCAAAAGCAGGACAGTAATTAACATTAACATATAATTTAAAATTGATAACAGTGCACTAAAAATTAACATCAAAAGACCATTCATTTTTTTCCTCACAAGTGTTGACAAACTCATCTACATAATTAGATCCTATGTCAAGATTAAATAAGTAGAAAAATAAATCACAACAAAGCAAAAGTCACACATTGTCCCACATGTCATTACTTTCATAGGCACTTGTATTATTTTCAATGTACTCTAAGAGTGAACACACTTTAGGATTCATTGTTCACGTGAGTGTTTGTGCACAGGCTGAACAGAAGTGCATGCCAGGTATCCTGGAGATGGAGTTCTGAGCAGTTGAGAAGAATCAGAGGTGACTCCTGAGAAGTGAAATTCTGTATTCTTTGTTTTGTTCTGTTTTTTAGTTTTTATTCTTTTATTAGACATTTTCTTTATTTACATTTCAAATGTTATTCCCTTTACTGATTTCCCCTCCAAAACCCCCCATTCCACCCCTCCCCCTGCTTCTAGGAGGGTGTTCCCCCCACCCATCCACCCATTATCTCTTTCCTGTCCTGGCATTCCCCTACGCTGGGTCTGTAAGAGTTTTGAGTGTCCTTAACCAGTGAGTTATCTCTCTACAGTTGCCTGAGGCAATGTTCCTGACCACTTTAGTTTCCTTAACTAAGACTGAAACATTGACTAGACGTAGTATTTACTGCTTTTTGTTTTGCATTGTTTTGTATTTTGAGTAATTTAGGCATTTGAGATAAATCTTACTGCTTCTCTTAAATGGTATTCCCCTAGATTCATACATGATTTTGGTAGCTGGTTTCTATTATTTAATTATAATGTTCAACTCAATATGAGTAATGTCATATAGTCTGAATTATATAAACATTCCTTTCATGAATGTCTAAGGGGCATCAAATATACACTTGATTCCATTGTTAAATAATTGAATGCATATTTAATGATACAATGGAAGTGTCTGATTTTTTGAGTATATGTATGTGAAAGTATGTATGCGCATACACTTTTAAATATTAAAATGTGCTTGCATATGAACAGTTTATAGTGTGATAAGGTGGTAGAATTTATTAGTTAAGCAATTTCAAACTCAGAAAGACTCAGTTCTTTTCTTCCATTGTATTTAAGTAGCTAGAAAATAACTTGAATACCAATGTGATAAACACATCTGCAGACCTACAAAAATAAGTCATGCTTACGTCCTTTTCTTGTTTAATTTGAAAGATAATTTTTATGTTTAAATGATCAGGAAAACTCCTCTGAGATTTTTATTTTAAAATGGAGTCTTAAATAGATATGGAAATGTTAAAATATTCATCTTAATATGAGCCTGAGAAATAGCTCTCATGAAATGAGTTCTCTGTTAGCTTTTAAAATGGTCTTGAATTATTTAATGTATTTCTAAGATCCTCAGTGAATAATAGCACAATAATTTTTTCATGAGCTCAGTCATCACAATGCTGGAATATTAAGATTTTAAAATTTATGCTCCTCCTATACTGAAGATGAGTAAAATATCTTCTCAGCTCATATAGAACTATTTCCCTAAATTGGGGATGTATATGCAGAATGTACTACAGTGTCATATATATATATATATATATATATATATATATATAAATACATGTTTATAATATCATAATTACATGTAAAAATTTGAGCTTACCACATATTGACAGCAAATTTTACTCTTTTCTTACAATCACAAAGCAAACAGAGTAAGGGTTTTAGAACTGTGAATGTATTTATTTAACCCTAGACTAAAACTTGACTCAAAACAGCTGTACATGTAGACAATAAAATTAACAAAAAAATGATTCATGCATATATTATAATTTCAGGGAATTAATAAGGTGAAATTATTTCTAGAGAATGTGATTTGAATATTGCAATTTTCCTTTTGTCATCTCAGCTTGCATTGCTGGCTTCTTATCTCCACTACAGGGTCGTATATTATGATTAAAGAAGTTGACAGAGGATGAATGCACAAGGCTGATAACTGAATTATCAATGTTTTAACAAGCAAATACAGATTATAAGGAGACAGGTGTGAATTAGCTCTGAGAAGAATTAGCAGAACTGTGGGAGGAAGGGAGCATGGTTCATGATTTTTTTTTTTAAATTGGTTATTTTATTTATTTACACTTTAAATGTTATCGACCTTCCCAGTTTCCCTTCCACAAGCCAACCTCCTCTCCTCCCTCCCCCTGTGTAGTGGTTATTCCTGGTTGTCAACTTGACTATATTTGAAATGAACTACAATCCAGAATTGGAAGGCTCACCAGTGAACCTAATCTGGAGGCTGGGAGATAGAAGTTTCTGATCTGGATCTTGGTATGGAGATCTTGAGACACAGTGGTGATTGAATCCAGAAGATTAAGACAGGGAGATCTCTGAGCACACACCTTTAATCTGGGCTACACCTTCTGCTGGTGACCATATAAGGACATTGGAAGAAGGGAGTCTGGCTCTCGCTCTTTTGCCTTCTTGCCTTGTGGGACTTAGCAACTGCTAGATCCTTGGACTTCCATCCACAGCTACTACTGAACCATTGTTGGGATTTGGACTGCAGACTGTAAGTCATCAATAAATTCCTTTACTATATAGAGCATATCCATAAGTTCTGTGATTCTAGAGAACCCTGACTAATACACCCTGTTTCTATGAGGGTGCTCCTCCACACACTTACCGGCTCCTGCCTCAGTGGCTTAGTGATATCTATCCTGGGTCATCAAGCTTCCACAGAAGCAGTGGGCTCCCCTCCCTGTAATGCCAGATAAGGGAATCCTCTGCTACATATCCAGCTGGAGCCATAGGTACCCCGTGTGTACTCTTTGGTTGGTGGTTTAGTCTCTGGGAATTTTGGGGCATCTGGTTGGTTGATACTGTTGTTCTTCCTATGGAGTTGTAAACACTTTCAGCTACTTCAGTCCTTGCTCTAACTTCTCCATTGGGGCCCCTTTGCTCAGGCCAATGTTTGGCTGAGTGCATTCACATCTGTATTGGCTCTCTAGCAGAACCTCTCAGGGTACAGCTATACTGGACTCCTGTCAGTAAGCACTTCTTGGCATCAGCAATAGTGTCTGGGTTTGGTGTCAGCAGATGGGATGGATCCCTAGGTGGGGCACTCTCTGGATGGTCTTTCCTTCAGCTTCTGCTCCAATCTTTGTCCCTGCATTGCCTTTTAAAAGAAGGAATTCTGGATTAGTATTTTTGAGGTGGGTAGGTGACCCCATCCTCAACTGGGGGCCATGTCTATCCACTGAATATAGTCTCTATAGTTTCTATCTCCCCTTTGTTGGGTATTTCGGCTAAAGTCCTCTCTGTTGGATCCTGGAAATCTCATGAGTCCCCAGCCTCTGGGACTTTCTAGTGGCTACTTCTAGAACTCCCTCCGTCACTGCTGCATACCTACCTTCAAATTTCTGATCCTCTGTACTTCTCCCCCATCTCCTCCCATATCTGAACCGACTGCCCCTTTTCCCTCTCCCTCCTCTATGCCTCCCACACCCCTCTCTCCCTCTTCTTTCCAGAGATTGTTTTCTCCCCCCTACTGACTGGTACTATAGCATCCACACTTTGGTGTGATCTTCTCTTCTTGGGTTTCATACGGTCTGTGAGTTCTATTGTGGTTATTCTGAGCTTCTTTTTTGCTAATGTCTACTTATCAGTGAGTTCTTAATGAAAACTAATTCAACAGGTCTACCATCTTGCCTCTGTATGTTTTGGAGAGTGAGGAAAGACTGAAAATGTGGGAGGGGGAAGAAAGAGGTATTGAGACTGCATTTATCTTTTCATAAATTTGCATACCTCTATAATGTTCTGTGATCAATACCACCCACTTCTTATTCACCAGTAATCACCTCATCACACCAAAACTTTTTCTTTTTTTACTTCCAAGACCTTTCCCTACTTTAATATCCTCTATTTCTAATCTTTAGCCAAGAATTCTTACTGTAGCTATCCACCTGAGTCCTGGGTGGGAAATTATTTACTTGAAAGAACATTTAGCTGGGGCTTTTCTTAGCATATTTATTAATAATTAGTCTCTGCCTTGCAAACAGAAGCTTTGACCAATGATGAGATGACTGCTATTCTATGGTACAAAGTAAAAATATTTAGATGGCAGTTTGACCCCATCATGCTTTTAAAACAAAAAAAAAAACAAGCTTCCTTTAGTCACAAGGTTTCCAGTACTGGGTGTGAATTCTACATGTTGAACAGTCCTTAAAACCAATAGAAACCCAGGTGATTACTTCCAGAATATTAGCATCACAATCACAACAGCTGCACCACAATAGTATCAGTTGGCAAATGACACAACCTAACTAAATTAATCACATATACTTAATATTAAATTGTGTCTTCTATCTTTTTCTTAAGATCCCTCCATGCCTCTGAACCAATATAATCTATATGCTAGTTTGTCACATAGTAGTTAATTATAATATTATTAATTGGAGCAACAAGTTGAAAACAGTTTTGAAGAGAAATCAAATATTCATTATAAATGTTGAAAACGATGTGTGAATAATCCATTGACACCAACTGTTTGTGTTTTTAGTATTATTGTTTGTTAGTAGTGATCAGTTAGTAACTTCTTTGGTTGTAAAAATTTCTGTTAAATTTTTTCTTCTCCATACCATTGTGAAATTTAATAAACAAAGAGTATAGTACTTTGTGACAGAAACACAGGGAAATACAAATAGATATATCAGACAGAGCTCACTTTTGCTGGGAGCACCAAGAGATAGTTACTTTTATTTAGTGCACAACTGCTACATATATAAAATATGGAACTGTAAATGGTATTCATTCACATATACCGAAACATGTATTGATATACCTAAACATGAGTCCCTGCAAATGGTCTCTAAGCTTGGAACTACGAATCTACTCACGAGGATGAAGGATGCAAGAATCAATTAGTTTCTGTAAAATAGCTTTTTGTTTTTTCCTTCATTTAGGAATAGTGTTTGAATACATGTTAGGTGAACACTTTACTATAGAACTCTATAGCCATTTACTAATATTTTGAGATAGGGTGTTTCAAAATGTTGCTGATAATAACCTCAAGCCTGCAATTTCTCTTCTTTTGCATTGTAAGAATAGGGTCCAAATTCTGTTATGCCCCTAAAAAACATGTGATATCTTAGTTTTCACTTATATTACCATTCTATTTATAAATTGAGAGCCATGATAGAACCAAAAATGTCAGATGACAAATGGATCAAGAGAGTATAAATGTTAAGATGACCATGTTGATCTGAGGCACAAAAATTAGGAATACTCACAACAAAGCTTCCTTGTCAGCTATGAAGCAGTATTATAGCAAAGGTAGCATGTCCATCTATATGTAACATAGAGAACACTATTCCTCAGGCATTACAACTGAAAATCCCATGAATAACTCAGCACTATTGTGTATAAAATCATAGTTTCATTACACAGGAATGAATGACTTCAATGTTTCTTAGGATTTATTGTTTATTCTTCTAGCAAAGAGAGTGCAGGAATGAAATTGGGACTTAAAATGTGTTTCAATAGAAACAAATTGAAGAACGTGTATCAACCCACAGAATAAATATTTTAATAGTTAATATCTTAGTTAGGGTTTTACTGCCATGAATAGACACCAGACCAATGCAAGTCTCTCGAAAGACAACATCTAACTGTAACTGGCTTACAGATTCAGAGGTTCAGTCTAGTATCATTAAGGCAGAAACATGGCTGTATCCAGGCAGGCATTGTTACAGGAGGAGCTGAGAGCTCTAGTTCTTCATCTGAAGGCTGCTAGCAGAATACTGACTTCAAGGCAGATAGGACAAGGGTATTAAAGCTCACACCCACAATGCCATGCCTACTCCAACAGGGCCACACCTTCTAATTGTGCCACTCACTGGGCCAAGTATATACAAACCATCACAGTTAATATGAATAAAATGAAAGTCATCCAAGTGGTATGTTATCAGCTAAAGACTCCACTACCTCTTAGAAACAAGATTTCTGAAAATATCAAATGACCCAGTACTGCCCACTAACAAGTCTCCTTCTGTTAGAGCCTTGCCCACATCTCAGAAACCTGCCAACATCAGCACCTATTCTGTATCTTCCAGCTTCTTCCAGCATCTTGTAGCTCCTTCCCCCCAGCAGTCTTTGTAATGGCTAGTGGACCTTCAGGACTGCCTATTCACAAGAGATACAATAAGTTGAGGCAAAAGTCCTCATAGGAGGCTGTAAAAGAGTCCAAAGAGCAAGAAAAGGACTCAGAGATACTCCTCTCACTGTTCAGAGTCCCACAAAAAACAAAGCATAAATCACAAAGCATGAAAAACACTAAAACAAAACCAAACCAGCCATAACATATATGCCAAGTACCTGCTGTAGACACTTGCAGATCCCATGCTTGCTGCTTCACTCTCTATGGGGCTATGTGAATCTTTCATAGCTTATTTAGTGGGTCATATTCTGTTGTTTGCTTTCATCTCCTCTGAATCCTATAATATTTTCTCACCCAGTCTCAGAGAAGAGCAACCTGACTGAGACTTCCAATTCAGATTCTCATTCTGCATAATGTCTACATTTTCTATTGAGAGGCAGAACTAAAATGAACCCAGAAGTGAGGGGATGTGGAGAGGAACTTGTAAGGGAAACAGTAATCAGGATGCATTCTGTGAGAAGAGAATCTAATTTCAATAAAAGGAACTACAAGTAAATAAAAATTTCAAATTGAATAATTATAAAATGAAACAATAATTAAAAGTTAAAACGTTGTTCTTCTCCCACCCAGGTCCCTTCTTTCCTTTGCCTTCTGTGGTTGTTTTCTTCTCCCTTTCAAGTGGGATTGAAATATCCTCATTTGGGCCATTCTGCTTCTTTACTTTCTTGAGTTCTGTGGATTTTATCCTAAGTATTCTGTACTATTTTGGCTAATATCCACTTATTAATGAGCACAAACCATACTTGTCCTTTTGGGTCTGAGTTACCTCATTCAGGTTGATATTTTCTAGTTCCATCTATCTGCCTGAAAAACTCAGGATGCCTCCGTTCTTAACAGCTGAGTAGTATTCCATTGTATAAATGAACCACATTTTCTATATCCTTTGGTCTTTTGTGGGACATATGGGTTGCTTCCAGGTTCTGGCTATCACAGATAAGGCTGCTATGAACATAGTGGAGCACGTTTCCCTGGGTTAGCTGGGTCTTCAGGTAGATCTATTTACAGTTTTCTGAGGAACCTCCAGATTGACTTCCAGATTAGTTGTGCCAGTTTGTAATCCCACCAGCAGTGGAGGAGTGTTCTTCCTTCTCCACACCCTTGCCAGCTTCTGTTATCACCTGAGGTTTTGATCTTAGCCATTCTGACTGGTGTGAGGTGGAATCTCAAGGTTGTTTTGATTTGCATTTCCCTGATCACTAAGGACTTTGAAAATTTCTTTAGGTGCTTCTCTGCCATTCAAGATTCCTCCATTGTGAACTCTCTGTTTATCTCTATACCCTATTTTTTGATTTTTTTTTTTTTGGGTGGAGGTTAGCTTCTTGAGTCCTTTATATATTTTGGATATTTGACCTCTATCAATTATGAGGTTAATGAAGTTTTTTTTTCCCAATTTGTAGGTTGCCTATTTGTCCTATTGACTATGTCCTTTGCCTTCTAGAAGATTTTCAGTTTCATGAGGCCCCATTTATCATTCTTGATCTTAGAGCCTGATTGGAGGGAAACATGATCAGGTATAGGAGGAGGCAGGGGAGATAGAAGAGAAGCCCTGAGGACCAGCAAGATAAATAGAAATAACAACCTATGTGGTTAAGAGGTGAGGGATCCTCTAGAAAGTACCAGAGGCCTAGGAGGCAAGAGACTCTCAGGATTCAAAACAAACAAACAAACAAACAAACAAACAAAACTCCTTAGATGAAATGTCCAACACTGGAAAGAAAGAACTTGTATAGTTCACCTCCAACAGAAATATAGGGTATCAAGTGGAGGGATGGGATTGCCATCCCATAGTCAAAAAATCTGACCCAGAATTGTTCCTGTTTAAAAGAACTACAGGGACAAAAACAGAGAAGAGACTGAGAGAAATGTGGATCAGTGACCTGCCCAACTTCAGATCCAGGTCAAGGGGAGGCTCTAAGGCCTGACACTATTTCTGCTGCTGTTTTGTGTTAGATAGGAGCCTAGCATGGCTGTCCTCTGAGATAGCTATCAAGCACTGACTGACACAGATGCAGATACTTACACACAATCATTGGAATGAAATTGGAGGATCCTGTGGTTGAATTAGGGAAAGGGTGGAAGGAGCTGAGGAGGAGGGAGACCTTATAGGAAGACCAGCAGTTACAACTAACCCAGACCTCTGAGATCTCTCAGACACTGAGCCACCAACTAGGCAGCATACACTAGCTGGTCTGAGGCCCCTGACACATACAGAGCAGAGGACTACCTAGTCTACCCCAGTGAGAGAACATGTGCCTAACCCTCAAGAGATTTGAAGCCTCAGGGGAGGCCTACTTGGGTTGGGGGGCATCCTCTTGGAGATGGAGGAGGAAGAATGGGATGATGAACTGTGGGAGGGCAGACTGGGAGAGGGGAAACGACTGGACTGTAAAAAAATTAAAAGTAATAAAAACAATAAATAAATAAATAAATAAATAAATAAATTAAATATTATTCTTAATGATGTCAGTGCAATTACCTATGTATTTGTGAAAATAGGCCATAATTATGTAATTATATTTTAACTTAAAAGACATTATCTTCATAATGAATAAGGACTTAAATTGAGTCACAAAAATATGAAAAATATTCTCTTAGCTTCAATAAATGTAAGATAAATTTGTAACATTACTTTTATATGCCTAGCACAGATAGCAGATGTGACTTATTAACTTTTTAAATACAAAATATATTAAAATACTTGATAAATATTTTTAATTTTCAAAATTGTTTTCCTAGTTAAAGATGTGTGCATAAAATCAAATTATTATAACATGAAATTTATGGAGAAATAGCACAGGTAACACAACTCTATTGAATACTCTAGATAAAAGTGTAGACAAAGAAAATACCAGATGGACAATAAACAGAAAATATTACTTAGAAATTCATGTTGTCAGGGTACTATCAATTAAAAAAAAACAGTGAAGTGCAATATTGCATGATTAGCTTGTAAAACAATATATCTGATTACAAGAAATATTGGCTAGGAAAAAATGAAGTAATACATAACACTAATTGGATAATAATTAGTGCAATGTTTTTTAGAGATCTATTTGAAAATACCTGATGGAATTGAGATATAGGTACCACAATGAAGCAATGTATCACAAAACACTTCTTTTGTATGGAGTCTTAGATGAAATATTTATTAAAATAGAAAGAATTATGCTCATTATAGAACTAATTACGGTGATGATAAAAGTTGGAGGACAGCCTCCCAGTAGCTGGTTAGGAAATATCAGAGTAAACAAACACTGGTTTCTTAACAGAGTGAAATATAGCAGGATTTCTCACTGACTACAACTTATCTTCACCCCACAGTTTCATAGAGATAATAATCAGTTTATAAAGATATTTCCTGAGATTAAGTCACTTATTCTATTGTGGTCTTTACATAAAATTTAAAACATCAAATTCATGGCTTTTTCCTAGTAATGATTTGAAATGCAAAAATGCTAAAATTTAATTTTTTTAATACTAATAAAGACAGCTTTGTTCTGGAAATGATCCACCTTTATTCTCATAGCCTTCATCTCCTACTTAAGTATACATAATTAATTATATGCAAAATGCAGAAAAAAAAAATTGAGATGTGATGTTGAGTTAATAAATGCTTTCTTGAGTGGAGTGATATTTTCATTTTACTATTGCTTTCTTGAAAAGTTTTATTTATGCTCTGGGGAAAAGGAAATAGAATGATCAAAACTTCATTGCTTGTCTGGTAATTGCGATTGAGATGTTGTCCTTGTCCATGCTAGTCAAGTTCTCTTTCACTGAGTAAAACTTTTCAAGAGAAAAAACACTGTCTGGTGAAATATATGGACACAGTCTGAGGCTGCACATGTGGGTGATAGGCAGCATGGTGGGGAGGTGGCAAGGGGACCCTTCAGAAAGTACCAGAGATCGGGGAGGTGAGTGACTCTAAAGACTCAATGGGGGTAACCTTAGCCAAAATGCCCAACAATGTGGAGAGGGAACCCGAAGTGTCCACCTCCAGTACATAGACAGGGCCTCAAATGGAGGGACTGGGTTACTTATCCACAGTTAAAATTTCTGACCCAGCACTGTTCCTGTCCAAAAGAACTGCAAGAACAAAAATGGAGAAGAGACTGAAGGAAAGATGCCCAATGACCAGCCCAACTTGTGATCCATCTCATGGGAGGGCACCAAGGCCTGACATTATTACTGATGGTGTGATGTGCTTACAGAGGGAAGCCTGTCATGGCTGTACTCTGAGAGGTTCTACCAACAGTTGGCTCAGACAGAAGCATATACTTACACTCAAGCATTAAACTGAAGTCAGGGACTTTTAGGATTGAATTAGAGGAATGATAATGAAGCCAAAGGTGAGAGTACCCTCATAGGAAGATCAGCAGTCTCAATTTGCCCAGTCCCCAGAGAGCTCCCAGAGACTTAGCCAACAACCAGGAACATATATGGGCTGGTGCAAGAACCCTGGAACAAATATAGCAGAGGTTTCCTGGTCAGTCCTCAGTGGGAGATGTGCTTAATCCTTGAGTGAATTGAGGCCCCAGGGAAGGTGGAGGCCTGCTGGGGGGTACCCTCTAAGAGGCAAAGAGGGAGGAGGAATGGGGTGAGGAACTGTGGAAGGGGGAACTGAAAGAGAGGTGCAAGGACTGAAATGTAAATTAAAAAAAATAAAAAAACAATAGAGAGGACCTGGTTTCCATTTCTAGCACCTGGAAGGCAGTTCTAGTTGTCTGTACCTCCAGTTCCAGGTGATCTGACACCTTCACACAGACACATATGCTGGCAAAACACAGGTGCACACAAAATAAAAGTAAAGAAATTATTTAAAAAACAACATAATCAAGTATAAAAAAGCAGAACATTACCCCAAAAGTTTCTCTAGAGTAAGTGTTCCAAATGCTGTACCTTTTTAGAAAGCTAAAGACTGGAAGGCTGAGGACTGGTGGGACAAGCTACCTTTTCTTTTGTTTTCAGGAACCACCAGCATGGGCAGCACTTGACCAGTTAGAGGGAAAGAGCATCGTGTTTAACCAGTGTCCAACAGAACACAGTTTAGCATATTTTAGGAAATGTAATGAAGAGAGTGAGGTCCTATATTTTCAACATCTGTTCATAACCATTGACAAAATGCCATGTTGTTTGTGATTATTACCTATGCATCTACAGAGAGACATTATAAGGCTTAAAACATTAGATCAGTGGTAACAAAGTCAGCTTGTTATTGATATAAGTTGATGCATATCTGTTTCACTTATTCATTTGGGAGTTGACAAAGTCGTACCATGAAAAAGTTGATACCTGAACAGAGAAACTCAGAAGCAAAACTAATATGTGATTGGCAGGGTATTTACAATGTTTTAAGATAGTTTTTGAGGTTTTCCTTTAGGCATCATAATGGATCACTGTGGCATATGCACCGATGTTTATAGGTGTAGGAATCAGTACATCTATGATTTCTATAAATTAGTAGTCTGAAGATGAAACAAATGAGTGCAACCATTCAAGAGTAAAATACTCTGACACTCCCCTTCACGAGGATGTGACATTTCTATGAGACTTATACTAAATAAAGTTATTTCAGTTAGTTGCCAGTATCTAGCAGGGTTTCAGTAATAATTTTTCACTTGAGATTAGTTTGGTTCCCTAATTTGGTTTCATTTATGTTTCACAGAGGCATGTTTTTATAAATGATTTTTAGCTTTGTTTACCAGCTTGAATTCAGTCAAATTTCTACATAGAGGAAGATTTTAGGAAGACATTTTATAATTCTTAATAATAAAATGATCCAAAGAAGTAGATGGTAGGGGTTCCATCTTTATTAAACCTACAGTTATTTTCATCTCATCACTAAAACTAAAATACAGCTAAGCAAGATTTTGCTCATGCAATAGAAATAAATAATAGCTCATTAAAACGCCACAAACCCATGTTCCCATAATATTAGCTACTCCCGCATAAGTGGTGAGTAATTATTATTAAACTGTCAATTTTATAATGACATTAAGTCACACTTTTTCATTGTGACTGTTGTTTTGATAGACAGTACAGACGGAAAAATCTTCCTTCTCTGTTGCTAAATATATATTTCTCGTATGTCACTAATATGTAATACTTATGTTTTAAGATATACATCCTAAATGTACACCTTTCTTTCATAAAGGAATTTTTACTTCAAAAATCCAAGTGAATTAATAAAGAAGGACATCAGTATATTTCTAATTTTGTCAAAATGGTGGTATTTAATGAGCAAAAAAGTTTCATTTTCATTTTATTTTGGTTTTCAGATACCAAAGCCTGGTATATAAGTCAAATCTAAAATGATAGATTAAACTTATGAGAAAGCAGTTTAAAATTTAAGCCTAAAAAAAAAATCAATCTATTTTGACATGATTAATTCTCAATTATTAGTACCAATTACAAAACTCAGTGCTCCAAGTTTTGTTCACAATTCCATGAAGTTATATAATCAATTTCTGCATCTTATATTAAATAACACCTCTTTTAACACTGAATAAAAATAAACGGTGTAGTTAAAATAGTGTGTCTTGTGGGAAAAGCAGCATTGTGTTGTAAATGAGCAATCGTTTCCTCTTTGACACAGTGAGATATGTAAGACTTACAAATACATTATTCCATAGGCACATGTCTTCAAATTCAACAGGTAGCAAGTATGAAAATTAAAATTAAAGTTAAGAAATTTCAGAAGAATAAGACAGAAAGTAGATCAAATCCTATTACAGAAAGGACGTTGCAATAGTAAAGATGCATAGAGACAATTTAAATGGAGGTTATTATGCCTGAAATTAATGGGAGGAGAGGCCTTTGGTCCTGTGAAGGCTTGATGCCCCAGTGTAGGGGAATGCGAGGGCAGGGAAAGCTAAATGGGTGGGTGGGGAGCACCTTCGTGGAAGCTGAGGGAAGAGGGATGGGAGAGGGCTTTCCAGAGGTGAAACCAGGAAAGAGGATAACATTTGAAATGTAAATAAAGAAAATATCTAATAAAAATTTCAGAAAAAAACATTAATGAACATTGAAGACAAATAGTTCTAAAAGCTTGGATAAAAAGTAAGAGTAATTTGGAGATTACTAGCCTTAGTTCTATAATCTTTTACAACTCTGAATATTATATGCATGTGTATTTTTTTCTTTTAATTTAAAGAATCCTTTAGTAAGTACCTGTGAGTATATACCATGGTGAGAATAAATTTCATTTCATTTTATTTTATTTTTAAAATATCGTATTCGTTATTTTATTTATTTAATTTTTCAAATGTGATTCCCCCTCCCAGTTTCTCTTCTGCAACCTCCCCCCCCATAGCACCCCTACCCTGCTTCTATGATGGTGCTCCTCCACCCACCCACCCACTCCCACCTCACTGCCCTAGCATTCCCCTACTCTGGGGCATCAAGCCTCCATGAGCCAAAGGGCCTCCCCTCCCATTGATGCCAGATAAGGCCTACCTCTGCTGCATGTGCCCCTGGAGCCATGGGTCCCTTCATGTGTATTCTGTGGTTGGTGGTTTAGTCCCTGGGAGCTCTGGGGGAGTCTGGTTGGTTGATACTGTTGTTCTTCCAAGTATGTTTGACTTCTCTTGTGAAGAGATGGGTTTCAATTATTTTTCTGCTTTAAACATACAGAAAATTCTGGAGATATTTATTAAACCCCTCCTCTTTATTTTCCTTATATACTTTAACTCTAGAATAATTATCCTAAAATAACTAGAGAAAGACTGTACATTTACTTTCCTAATTTACAAAGTGATATTCCACAATGACAACTTTTTATGAAAAATAGGCAGCACTTTCTCAATTATGTCCTGTGATGTTTTGCACGATGCCTCTGTCTATTATTATGCTTTGCTTCATTCTTATTGCTCAATTATACTCACAAATCTTTCATTGTCAAGATTTGCAGCCTAAATAAATTCCTGAGTTCATGTACTAAAACGAGCAAATGAAGCGAAATAAAGCAAGGGGAGCCAATAATGCAGAGAACACTGACTAAATAAAATATATTTAGTCCAAATGTAAGATGCTGCAAATCATAATAGGTTTTCAAAATTAGTTTTCAAATATTAGTTAGAGTAGATATGCATTTTAGAAGAAGTATGTGAATGCTTCAGCCCAGAACATATATTTTAGGTGCAGTTCTAAGTAGTGGTTGGAATACATATGATTCTCATAGACTCAGGTGTTTGAAGGCTTAGCCTATAGAAAATGGTGCTATTAGGAAGTGTGACCTGATTTGAGTATGTGTGGCCTTGTTGGAGGAAGTGTGCCACTGCAGGGGCAGACTTTGAGGTCTCTTCTGCTCAGACTCCACTCAGTGTGGAACACAGTCTCCTTCTGCTGCCTTTAGATCAAGATGTAGCAGCCCCTTCTCCAGCACCATGTCTACTGGCATGCTCCCATGTTTCCCATCGTGATGATATGGACTAAGCCTCTGAACTGGAAGCCAACCCTAATTCTTCACAGAGTATGTGCAATATGTACTAAATTATTTATAGGAATCACATAAATTATTGATATGATTTATATATAATTATATATAGTATTTTTCATATGTATGTATGTGTGTATATCTTGGGTGTGTATGTGATGCTTAGATTTAATTCAACTTGGTATAACCTAGGACAACCTAGATAAGAACACTTCTTTATCAAATGGCCTGTGACCATGTCTGTTACATATGGTTTTGATGCAGTTAACTGAATGAGGTAGGGAGAACCAGCCCACTATGAGTGTGATGTCACCTGTAAGTGACACTGTTCACTAGGTTTGTGTCCTGGACTATACAAGAATGGACAAATGCAGATGGGTATCTATCTTGTGTATACCCACACATCCTTGTTTGCTCTAGACCGATGATGTGTTTGTCTGCTCTAAGTTCTTCTTGCCTTGATCTATCTCCAGTGTTGAACTATAATCTGAAATTGTTAACTGAACAAACCTTGTTTTCCTTACAGTTGCCTTTGTTAAAGTGCTTTATCACAGTGACTGGAGAGGACGTGGTGAGAAGATGCTATTTTTAAAAAAGCACATGGATATATAATAAACATACACCCATGTGGATTATGCCACACACACACTCACACACATACACACACATGGATTATGCAAGGGTATAATTTACTGGGACACAAAACTCTACTGTATTAGTTGCATTTTAAAAAATATAATGCTATAAAATTAATGAACTCTTTATTCCAGATTGAGATTTTCCTGATTCATATAATAATTTTACCCACCAGTGCTACAAACTCTTTTATGGCTAGAAACATTTTATGGAAAGAAAATATTTTTAAAATATCAGTTTTGTACAGGGCTTTACTTATTTCTATTTTTCTTAATTGTAATTTACATACAATGTATGTATTGGTTTTATATTGTGATATTGCCTCATGATAGCCTGTAGTTTGTGATCTCCCTTCCTCAGCCTATTAGTGTCTAAGAAGAAACATGTGCACCTTAGACCTGGCTTCCCTGGCACCTTCTCAGCAATACTTTAAAGATTTATTTTTGTATTCTTCTCTACTGTAAATAACACTTCTAGCTTCAAAATGTGTCCATATTGCTATAATGCACTGGAACTTGATATTTACTATATACATCATTTTTAAAATTTAATCTATATCATGTTTTATGACATGGCCAATGTGCTATTTCCTTTTAAATGAAACATTATCTCTCAAAGGGGCTCACAAGAAGAAACTCAAGAGACTTACCAGGAAACAAAAATTGAGAAGTCTACCAGGAAAAAAGAAAAGCTCCGCTCCAAGGATATGTAACAGGTTGTGGGAGGAGAAGACTGTAGTGAAGCGATGCAATTGTGCAGGGAAGTCTAGGGATGACACTGCTGTGAGTTCTTGCCTGTGCTGGAGTTGGTGTCCTGTGAAGATACCTTGAATCACCTGTCATCTTATAAGTAGCCTCTCTCTCATGCTCTTGTCAGAAAGTCCAAAGGATTCCTTTATGCTGTAAACTAACTTAGGTCGAATGGTTTCCATTATCTAACATCCTTGTCTAATTTGGGATGGATGCTTTTTTATGTCTATCCATGGATATTAATAAAATATCACTAAATAATCATCGAATTTATGTATTTATATTATTTTTCTGTTTTTAAATTAATACTTTCCAATAAATATTCAAAAATATTGAAAAGGTTAGTCTATTGTTCTAAAGAGCCATACATACTTTATGTAAATATGTAGATTAAATAATTTTAGTCTAAGGCAAAATTATCTAGATCATGAGTGATCTCATCTCAAAACTATATTTTTCATAAAGTTTTGTGTCTTTTCTTTTGGCTGCTGGTAGAATAATAACTTGAGAGATGAGATTTAGCATATTTAACTCACGCTATAGATTCTTAGACTATAAATAATGTCATTTCAATTTACTATACAATGTCAAAAGTAATATTTTTCAGACTTTTAACAAAAAATTAAATGGGTAGTATCTGTTTATAACATACTTATGTATGTATACAATCTTCAGTTCAGTTTGCACTGTAAAGAAACTTAAAGAGAGAGAGAGAGAGAGAGAGAGAGAGACAGAGACAGAGAGAGAGAGAGAGAGACAGAGAGAGAGAGAGAGAGAGAGAGAGAAGAAAATCACTTTCAGCATTGCAACATCATACCTGCAGGGTGCCTCATTAAGTAAAGGCTAAGACTGAGTATCCATGGTACTGTTGACCCAACTGATGGAAAGAAAAGAATCTCCAAAGTTGTCCTCTCTCCAATACAATGGGTGTGACATACATAACATAGGCATGAAAACATGAACACAGATAAGTACAAAATTAAACAAAAGTAGTTTCAAAATCATTTTTAGTTGCTGACATTTTTCTTCTATTGAAAATAAATTTTTGGCTCACATAATATATTCTGATTATGATCTATTCCTCCTACTCCTCCTAGTTTCTATTCATACCAACCCCAAGTCTGAATCCACACCCTTTCTGTCTCTTATTAAGAAATAAACAACTTCTAAAAGATGATATTAAAGTAAATCATAATAAGATAAATAACAAAACTAACACTTTGGAATAGGACAAAACAAACAGAAGAAAAGAGCCCAAGAAATGGTACAATAAACAGGTATAGATGGAGATCTCAACTACGTGTCCCATCCTCTGAAATCCCATAAAAAATTAAATTGGGTAGAGGAATTTGAATGCAGCAATATGGCTGCTCTAGCAAGGGATCACCTTCTGGACTGTAGACACACCAAACACATTTACTCTCTGTGACTGGAATACACACCTTAGATCCCTCTAGTTGGAATGCATACCTTCAGTAAACAATTTTAATCCAATTGAGGGGTAGTCAAAGTGATGAATAAGATAAAGATTTGACAAAATGAGTCAAAGATAGGATATGCCGAACTCTCATAAGAATATACTGTTAAAGGCAGCCAACTTAAAGAGAACTGAGGGAGAGGGAATTCAGTTTAATTCTATTCAGTTGTATGCAGTTCAGTCTGAACAGTTCAGTTCAGAGCAGTTCATTTGGGGGAATTCAGTTTGATGCAATTGTGCTCAGCAGTTCATTTCAGTGGCATTTGGATCAGTTCAGTTCATGGCATTCAGAGGCAGTCTTTCCAAGCAGAGCAGACCCTAAAAGACATGCATGTTATATACTCACTAATAAATGGATATTAGCCAAAAAAAAAAAAAAAAAAAAAAAAAAAAAAAAAAAAGTACAGAATACCATGCCACACTGCCTCCAGCAGGATTTGTGTGACAAGTTCCACAGACTGAGGCAATTGACCTCAAATGGGGGCGGCCTCCTGGAACCGGTTGTGAAACTCTTTGCCAGAGAAAAATTATTGAGCCATAGTTCTCATGGCAGTCTATCTGTTTTGTTTTCTCTTATTCCATGTCTTATTTACATGTTCCTGGTAGCCTAGGCCAAGATTTCAAATGAGAATAATGGGTAAGCAACTATCTCTTGAGATGGGGTCACTAACATGACCTTATCATCAGGAAAAACAACACATTACTTTTTAAATCAATTACAAAACTATTATGATAGATAAAAACTTTCACAACAATAAAATTTTATATGGCTATATGTATGTCATCGGAGGTGGGTTTTGGTATGTGGTAAAGAAATCCTTAATTAGAAAGAATTAAAATAGTTTAAATTGTGTTGAAGATTTATTTTAAAAAATCAGGCATTAAATCTTAAATAATAGTTGACCATGGGGCTGGAGAGTTAGCTCAATGTTAAGAGTACTGACCATAAAGATTTATTAATCTGCTCTTGGAAATATGCTTCTAGCCTTGGACTATTGCCCCCACTGAATACATTCTTTTAGAATTGTTATATTTTGATTATTTACATTAACAATGATGTCACCTGTTCTGTTTGTGATTGTCTCACTAGATACAGTTTCTAAGAGTTATTTTTTGTTGTTGTTGTTTTACTGTGCCAAATGTTTTTTGATGGTATTTATGATTGTTTCACTGGATACAGTATGTAAGAGATGTAATGTTTGTTTTTGTTTTTAATATATAAAATCCCCTGATTGAGAGATGTAAAATACATTCAGATACAAACTGCCTCTGTGTTTGTTTCTGTTTGTCAATGCTGAATCCTTACCCACCAAGCTTCAAGGACTCTCATTCCAGGGATCCCATACCCGACTAGGGTGGTCCATGGCAACACCCAAGATAGAGTCCAGAGAAATCTTAAAGGTCAACAAGCTGAATTGCCCAAGTGAGGATGCCTCAGTCCCACTTGGGAAGGAGAAGAAAGCAATCACAAGTCGGGAGGGAGGGAGGGAGGGAGGGAGGGAGGGAGGAAGGGACCTGGAAGGGTTAAGTAGACAGGCAGGAAGGAATGTGGGGAAAGAGTAACCTGATATGGTAGTGGGTGAGGAAAAAGAACTGAAGCCCTGAGGGCCAGCAGAAAGAACTGGAAACAGGCAACCTCAGGAGATAGGAGGTTGGGGGACCCTCGAGAATGCACCAGAGACCTGGGAGATGAGAGACCCTCAGGAATCAAAGGGAGGGACCTTAGATGAAACTACTACAGTAGTGAGAGGGAACATATAGAGCCCACCTCCAGAAGGAAGGCAGGGTATCAAATGAGGGAGGGGGGCATACCACAGTCACATCTCTGACCCATAATTATTCCTGTCTGAAAGAACTACAGGGATGGAAATGGAGAGGAGCATGAGGAAAAGAAGGTTCATTGACAGGCCCAAAGTGGGATCCAGTCAAGGGGAAGTTCCAAGACCTGACACTATTACTGAGGCTATGGAGTGCTCTCAAAAAGGGATCTATCATGACTGCCACCCAAAAGACGGAAAAAGCAACTGAAAGATTCAGATGCAGATACTTGCACACAACCAATGGACAGAAGCAGCTGACCTCTGTGATTGAATTAACAAAGGCTGAAAGAAGCTGAGGAGGAGGGTGAATCTGAAGGAAGACCAGCCGTCTCAATTAATCTGGAACCCTGAGATCTCTCAAACACTGGACCACCAAAAAGGCAACATACACCAGCTGATATGAGGCCCGCAACACAATATGGTAGAGGACTGCTGGGTCTGTGTTCATTCAGAGATGATGCACCTAACTTTCAAGACACTGGAGGTCCCAGGGAGTTTAGAGGTCAGGTGGTGTGGAGGTGGGAACAGCCAGGTGTAGACAGGGGTGAGGGGAGGAAGTATGGGATGTGGAACAGTTAAAGTGTGGACCATGGACCGGGGTGGGGGATATTATATATATATATATATATATATATATATATATATATATATATATATAAATTTGAATTAGTTGTGTTGGAAAGGAGTTACAGTCAGAACAGCTGAGCTAGAAAGAGTTTCTTCAGCATTATGCCTCAAAGGCTGAAACATTCTAGGTATAGTTTAGCACAAAGAGGCTGGAAGCTGAAGCCTTCAAGGTCAGGGCTTGCAGAAATCTAGATACTATGGAGTCTGGAAGCTTCTAGGCCTAGGCCTAGGAATACTTAGAAGAGAGAAGGAAAGTCTCTGGGCTCAGCCCAAGTCATATAGTCATAAAGCATTGATATGGCCCTCATCTCATCCCTTCTTCTTAGGAAATAAAATCGACATTTACAGAATCGAAAATCATAATATACTCTCAAAGGACATCTAGGGCAAAAAGAGAAAATAAAATAAAATAAAATAATTTAAAAATAACATGACGTTATAAGATAAGGAACCTCCAAAGATGCATAGAGTTCATTTTCGGTTAACTATCTATCTACTCCTGGGTATACAGTCTATTATTTAAAGTAGATTTTTCCCCCACTGATACTACTTTAGAGAAAACTAAACTTTGATTTGCAAGTAGATATCAATATAAGATAGTTTTTCGGTTAGGGATAGAGAATGTGTCCATTGATCCTTTTACTTCAGGACTTTATCTGGAGCAGACAAGTGCAGCCCCTGTCCACACTGCCTCAGCCTATATGAGTTCATATATGCTTGAGGTCTCCTACTATCCTTGGAAGCCTTTTTTTTCCCTTTGTATTCTACATCTTTCCTTCCTTCCTTCCTTCCTTCCTTCCTTCCTTCCTTCCTTCCTTCCTTCCTTCCTTCCTTCCTTCCTTTCTTTCTTTCTTTCTNCTTCCTTCCTTCCTTCCTTCCTTCCTTCCTTCCTTCCTTTCTTTCTTTCTTTCTTTCTTTCTTTCTTTCTTTCTTTCTTTCTTTCTTTCTTTCCTTTTTCTTTTTCCCCCTCTCCCTCCTTCTTCCCCTCCCCTTCTCTTTTCTCCTTCTCCACAGGGTTTCCTGAGACACGAGGAGAGGTATTTGGGAGAGACATCTGATTTAGTATTGGATGTTCCATGGCCTTTCACTCTCTGTATAACATCTGGTTGTGAGTCCCATGTGCTATGTTGTAGGAGGAAGCATTTCAGATGATGACTGAGCAAGGCACTGATATGTAAGTTTAATAGAATGTGTTCAGGGATCATTTTACAGCTATAGTCCTTTGGCAGAACAGTAGAACAGTTTTATCGGAGGTCCCTTGCCACCCAGTGATGATATTCTGGTTTGTCACTTTTACAAGTGTGTGCCACCATCCACTAACACATCAGGCTGAAAAAAACAACCTTGTAGCTCAATAGGTTTGTAGCTGGGTTGGTGTTTAGTTTTCTCCTCTGGTAGTGTGCACAGTAACTTCTGGTAACGAGAACACTAGATGGTAAGAGAGAAGGCTTACATAGGCACTATCTTAACTTCTCCATGTTCAATAAAGTGTTTAGACTTTGTCTCCAGAAATAAGATCATACCATAAACTTCAAGAAAGCAACCTATAGCCTTAGAAACAGTCAGGGTTGTTTGGGATTCACATGAGAGTGCTTTGGCCAACAACCCTAATTGGATAGAACCCATTACCAGCACCAGAAGCTCCATTTGATCTTGATCACAAGAGTTGCCCATTGGGTTCTGTCTCTCATTATTTGCCACTTTAAAACAGAAAAAAAATTAATCTTAAAATGGTTCCTTAACTGAATTCAGCCATCTAGTAGTAAAAAAGAACCATCAGAAGTAATATTATTTGATGAAGCATTGCCAGGGAAGAGAAGGTTGAACTAATAAATAATGGAAAATCTCTAAAGTTGAACATTAAAAGGAAAATCTCCATTTGCCTAATAGTGATGACCATTGTGCGTAGTGTGAAGATTTGATCACCCCCAGAACATCGAGGCTAAACAGCAGCAGACTCATTGTGTTCAGATGCTTCCCATGTCAGCAGAGGTTTGGGATAACTCGGCACAGAGCTTTATGCTGGGTTATCAATCACTGAAGGTTGTACATGGCTGACCTCAGCGGGCTGATCTTGGAAGGTTAGCTGACTTAATGGACTATACAATAAGCTGCTACGAAATACTTTGGGCCAAAGAATCAAATGATTCTTTCTCTTTATAACAATTATGGAAATAACCCTCCATAATTAGCCATGCTGGTTCAATATCTGAGCATCTGAAACATTGACCATTACTCATTCTAACCTCGGATGACCTACTTGCATAGTTTTGTCATGTTTCTATATATAGCCCTATCATAAGGCAGAACTTTAAAATAAAAGATATTTTATATAAAGTCTACTACCATGCAGGATTAGTTTCAACATGATAACAATATACATACAAATATTTTTTCTTTCCTGAAGGTAAAGGAATAGTTGTCCATTTTGGAAAAGCATATAAATGAAAAAACTAAGAAACAGAAAAGTCAAACTGGGTAGTGAAAAGCATGACTTTGAGCCATCAGTCTTAAACTAGTTTGTTCCTTTAACCTCCCAGAAGAGATTCCTGAGCAAATTCACATGCCTTGTGAACTCACTGTTTCAGTAATTTAACAGTCATATTGGGTATTTTTGGTGTCATTTTAGAATATCTTAATTACTGCTAGGCCAGTTACAGGTCCATTTTCATTTTTGACCAATAGATATCTATTTGTCAAAGTACTATACAGTCGGATTCCTGTTAATATATTGCATTGTCTTTTATTCTCTTTTTTCCTTTTTGCTTTTAGAAACAGGATCTCCTAGCATCAAGGTTGACCTCCAATTCACTAATTGGCAAAGGCTGGTCTTAGACTTCTAACCATATTGTTTCTCCTTCACAAGTATGAGGACTGCAGTGGTAGCCACTACAGTAAGCTTCCAACTGTAACTTCTTAGCACTCTTAATATTTTATAATTTTCTGTGTTTCTATTACATTTTTCCTGAGTTTTATCTGCTTGTTCAAGTATTCTAAGGTGGTTTCATCTCATGTATTATACTTTTCAATTCCCAAAGTTCTACTTAATTTCCAAGTTATTATTTGCATATAATGTGAGCAGAAGTTCTGAGAAAGCAATCACCTTCTGCAAGGTTCACTGATGGATTAGAACTTCAGTAATTGTGCATGAGGTGGAATGCTGCAGGTCCAGACCCTAATTACAATTTTCCTTAACCTGTCTTTTAACCCACATACCTGCCTTAGTCTTTTCTTTTCTGCCTCAGTGTCTGACCTAACATCTTTTGTACTATCACGTGAAACCTTTTGAAAATATAAACTTACCAGCAAACTAAGTTCTATCAACTAGAAAGCTAAGGCTAAATCAAATAGCAACTGAGGCTTATAACAGCTTCTCTCTTTTTGCTATAACCTTTCTGTCTGATGTTTCACTCAACGAATATTAAAAAGCTCCTTGATTTATAACTAATTTTGTTTTTTTTTTTGTTTTTTTGGTATTTTTATTAGATACTTTCTTCATTTACATTTTAAATGCTATCCCCAAAGCCCCCTATACCCTCCCCCTATACCCTCCCCAATCTACCCACCCCTGCTTCCTGGCCCTGGCAATCCCCTGTACTGGGGCATATGATCTTCCTAAGACCAAGGGCTTCTCCTCCCAGTGATGGTTAACTAGGCCATCCTCAGCTACATATGCAACTAGAGACACAGCTCTCGGGGGTAATGGTTAGTTCCTCCGATAGGGTTGCAGACCCCATTTAGCTACTTGTGTACTTTCTCTAGCTCCTTCATTAGGGGCCCTGTGTTCTATCCAATAGATGACTGTGAGCATCCACTTCTGTATTTGCAAAGCATTGGCATAGACTCACAAGAGAGAGCTATGTCAGGGTCAGCAAAATCTTTCTGGCATATGCAATAGTGTGTGGTTTTGGTGGTTGTATGTGGGACGGATCCCAGGTGGGGCAGTCTCTGGATGGTCTTTCCTTTGCTTCAACATTGGAGCATAGAATTTGGAGTTACCTAAAACTGTGCTCTTATATCATGCTCACTCACATCTGGTTAGGTGTTGTTTTCTCATATTTGAGATCAAAGTATTTTTTTTTTATGTTGACAGTTCATTCCACTTTAGTTTAAAAGAGGATCTTTCTGTATGCCCCAGGATGTAGTAGAATTTGTGATCCTCCAAATGCTGGGTTACCAGTATGATTGGCCTGACTTTATATTTCTATTATTTATACATTTATTTAATAATTTGTGTTTCAGTGCTTTGTCTGTGTATTTATCTGTGCACTCTGTTTATGATTATGCTCATGGAGAGGCCTAAGGATTGTATGGGATTGCTGAATACTGGACTATCAGATAGTTGTGACTCACTTTGTGCTCTTAAACACTGAGCAAATCCAACCTCTCTAGCCCAAACATGGTTGAAAGCCTCAGTTCTGACACAGGAGATGGAGTTACATGGCTCTGACTCTCCAGTCTCATCTAAAACTTCTGAGCCTGAAAAAAAAATTACCTCTTACCTGTGAAAATAAAACCTTTTCTGGAAGAAAAAGAATACAAAAGACATTTTTAATAAGTCATGTGTTCTCTTAGGTCACATCCCCTCCTGTACATTGAACTAATGATAAGCACTAATCTGTATCATGATGGACATGGAATTCAAACACTTGAGAAGAGAAACAATGACCCTCTCCCTGGAGCTAGAAAGACCAGACTATCAGGTAGGCAAAATGTATGAGAGTAGATTCTAAGGGCATGTATTCTGACATCAACAAATAAAATTAGAACAGGCAAGTTGACAGAATTTACATTTTAGAAAGTTTCGTATCCTAAGAAAATTTAGAAAAGTGTGTGCTATTGGTCCAACTTGGAAAAGGATGTGAAATGTGGTAAATAATTTTTGTTAATGGTGAAATACTCACATTTAAGGATCTGGGCTATAGGAAGACAATGTAATAAATGGCTTAAGAAATGCATCTTATGGAAATGCATCTACAAAAGCCACTCTGCATCCCTCACACACGACCTTAAAAATATCACTGAAAACTGCTTCAGATTTTTCTTATTTATAGGTAAATATGATAAATCTTAATTTAAATTTAGGCAAAATGAGACATTTGTAATATGACTAGTAATAAAAGAATGATTGTTATAGTTAACATAGTAAAAGTATTTTCAAATTTGTATATCATTTACTTTTTTTAAAAACTAATTTATTATTTAATTAATTTTATACTCCATATTTTACCCCCCACCTGTTTACCCTCCTACTGCTCCACATCCCATACCTCCCCCCATCCTCCTGTCTCAATGTGGATGTCCCCACTCCCCATGCCAACAACTTCTAAGAGTTTTCAATTACAATTTTTGTACCATCGTTGGCCTTTGGTAAATGAAATTTGGAAAAAAAAATTACAATGAAGGGGGTGTTAGGGTATACAGCTGCTGATTCAATAACATGTATGTTCTTCCAAATATCACAGAGGACACACTATTCTTAAAACTATAAGGTTTTCTTGTGAGAGAGTAGATTTTCTGCCCCAGAGAAGATCAGAGGTTGCTTACCTGCATGAGTAAGGGCAGATGGTATTACCAACTTACTGTGAAATCCTCAAGAGACACCAGGCACAATTCAGTACTGAACACTGAAAGGCAACTAAGTGTGGCTCTAACAGGGAATAGCAGGATTGTGTAGCTTAGTGTCTATATGCTCAGAAGACAGAGAAAATAAATGCATGTTGAAAATTAATTGCATGAGGTAATTTTTAGTTTTCATGAATATTAAATTGAAGGAGCTCCTTGTATGGTACATCATCCAGTTCCTTTTATGATTGCATTGAGCTAGAGTTAGTGTGTTCTTCAACACACCAGGGCAAGAAGAGCCGCAAATGTTTTAGAAGTACTGAGAGGAAATGTCTAGAAAGTCATGAAGGTTAGTCAGGAAGCACACAACAATAAATGTTGAAACAATGTAAACTTGAATCTTAACTCAGATCTTGGATCAGAGAAATTTTAAATATCTGACATATTGTAAAAAAGAGTTTTTGGCAATTTGGCAACATAAAAATAGTGACCAAATAACAAAATGCAGAGCAACGGGAAATCAAATATCAAACAGTTATTTCAACATTTACTAAATGGGATAATTAAGGTTTGACTGAAATCGGGCTTTGCTTTATTCATTCAACAAATATTTATTGCATGACTAAACTGTATCTTAAATGGTGATGAGAGGTGCAAATTGAAAACAACATTAAATGGCTAGGAGAAACAGGAGGAGGTTTGAACATTAATAAATTACTTAGATTTAGAATAAAATAGATATCTCAGATACTACTATTACAGTAACCACCAACAAAGGAGATTAAAGTATTGTAAATTAGACACAATAAAAAGAATTCAAATAACAAAATTTAAATAGAAAAGTATCCATATTGACTGTTCTGTAGAATGTTCTATACATTTTAAAATACCAGTCTAGCTTCAGGCAATACCCAATTTACTAGGTAAACTCTTGTGATATTTTTATATGTTTTATATAAAGATATATTTAAGTTCCACACAGCAATATTTTTTTCTTTTTCTTCTTTCTTTATTGGATATTTTTATTTATTTAGATTTCAAATGTTATCCCCTTTCCCGGCTTCCCCTCTGGAAGACCCCTATCCCATCTCCACCTGCTTCTATGAGGGTGCTCTACTACCCACCCTCCAACACTTACCTCCCTGCCCTGGCCTTCCCCTACACTGGGGCATCTAGCCTTCCCAGAACTATGGGCCTCTTCGCCCAATGATGACCAAAAAGGCCACCCTCTGCTACATATACGGCTAGAGCTATGAGTCCCTTCATGTGTATTCTGGCTGGTGATTTAGTCCTTCGGGGTTTTGGAGGGTATGGTTGGCTGTTCTTCCAATGGGGTTGCAAAGACCTTCAGCGACTCTAGTCCTTCTCTAACTCTTCCATTGGGGATCCCATGCTCAGTCTGGTTGGCTGTGAGCATTCATCTCTGTATTTCTCAGGCTCTGGCAGAGCCTCTTAGGAGACAGCTATATCAGGCTCCTGTCAGCATGCACTCCTTGACATCCACAATGCTGTCTGGATTTGGTGATTGTATATGTGATGGATCCCAAGGTGTGACAGTCTGTGGATAGCTTTTCCTTCAGTCTCTGTTCCACACTTTGTCTCCACATTTTTGAGTATTTTGTTTCCCCTTCTACAAAGGACTAAAGCATTCACACTTTGGTCTTCCTTCTTCTTGAGCTTCATGGGGTGTTTGAATTGTGTCTTGAGTATTTGAAGCTTTTGGGCTAATATTCACTTATCAGTGAGTGAATACTATGTGTGTTATTTTGTGATTGAGTTACCTCACTCAGGATGATATTTTCTAGTTCCATCCATTTGCCTAAGAATTTCATGAATTCATTGTTTTTAATAGCTGAGTAGTATTCCATTGTGTAAATGTACCACAATTTTTGTATCCATTCCTCTGTTGAAGGACATTTGTGTTCTTTCCAACTTCTCGCTATTATAAATAAGGCTTCTATGAATATAGTGGATCATGTGTCCTTGTTATATATTGGAGCATCTTTGCGTATTTTCCCAGAAGTGGTATACCTAGGTACTCAGGTAATACTATGTCCAATTTTCTGAGGAATCTCCAGACTGATTTCCAGAGTGGTTATACCAGCTTGCAATCCCACCAATAATGGAGGAGTGTTCCTCTTTCTCCTCATCTTCGTCAGCATCTGCTAACACCTGAGTTTTTGATCTTAGCCATTCTGACTGGTATGAGGTAAAATCTCAGGGTTGTTTTGATTTTCATTTCCCTGATAAGTAAGGATACAACAATATTTTCTATAAGGTTATAACTACATTTTAAATTTTATATTTAACTCCTAATTTGTCATGGACCTGAGTTTTCAAAGGACACTTTTATTACACATGTAATAATGTATAATTTGCTTAATAATTATAAAAAAGTACAATTATTGCAAGAAACAAATATATGAAAGAAACTATATTAAAGTTAGAAAAAGTACTGTCAAGGAACTTCTGGTCTTTGAAAGTTACAAACACTGGTCCAAATTTATGAATATAGTATGTGCAATATTTATTATTGTAGTATTTATTATCCTAAAATATTGTATTATGAATGGTTTGTGTAATATTAACTGTGTAACAGAATAGCATTCTATTTACTTATAATAATTATAGCAGCTAATTCAAGTAGATTTTTACATGAAATAGAAAACAAATATCAAACTGAATAATCTTGAATAAATAAATAGAGTAGAACTATATAGTCATAATTTACAGCTGCATAGTAACACATCCCTGTAGCCCTTCCAGAAATATTATATGCAAAAATTAAATAAATATCAGGTCCTATATTCTTAATGGCAGTTTTTTTACAACATAGCAACAATAATTTTTATTTGTATAATATTTTTAATGTAACTTCATAAAGTTGCATTCTGCCTAACTTTAGTTTTTGAAACAGATTCACAAGTTTGGAAGATAAACATTTGTTTTTATTTGTAACATTTTACTCATTTAAAGGAATTTTGAAGATCATACTGTGTTGTAGTGAAACCATAAAATATTTCACCAAAGGCTTGTAAATTGACCCGTACTTATCAAACCAACAGTGCTATAGATCTGTGATTGTTTTTTGACATCACAAAGCTCATCATTGGGTCAGTCTGTTGATTGAGTCATGCTGGTTGCACCATTAGGAGTTAACAATGTAGCTAACTGGAAATATGCCTGTTCAGATATGTCTGATTTTTGCCCCTCCCCTCAGCACTTCTGCTAGTCATTCTTTGCTCTTTATTTGGCTTTGATCCAGTAAGGACTACGGCCACAGTCAACAGCCTCACTAGAGGCTCAGAAGGATTGGAGCCACCATGCACAGCAGCTTCTGAAACTGAGTCAAATTCAATCTTTTTATTTCAAATTAATTTTCTCAGGCATTTTTTTACAGTAACAAAAGTGACTAAATTCACATTATAAAAGTAAAATAAACATTAGTTTGTTTAGTATGGAATAGTAATTCTAATCATGTATATTGTGTTTGAATTGTTTTTATTTTTTATAAACTATTAGTTTTAGCTTAAAAATATTTTACCATTTGAGAATTTCATCCAGGTACATAATATTTTTAATCAAATATGTTCCCCACTTTTTCTCCTCCAATTTCTTCTCCCTGCCCCTCGAAAATATCCCAATTCAATTTCATGTGTTCCACCACCACCTTTTCTAATCTACTGAGTACACTTACAGTTAGTAATTTGTTAATGGGTGACCAGGCCATCTACTGAACCATGGACAGCCTTAAGGGACAAAAGCTTATGGAAAACCAACTCTTCCTTTACAAGTAGCCATCCTGTAGGCTTAGTTTGGCTTGATCTTGATCAAGTCTTGTGAGTATTGTCAGAGGTCGTTTGGTGTAATATGTCCATCTGCCTTTGGTTCTTAGCATCTTTCTGTCGTCTCTTTCTGAGCCTTGGAAGAATTAACATCATAGAGATTTGCCATTTAGTGTTATACACTGTGCCTGCTATCTCTTATTCTATGCATGCTGCCTGGTTGTGGGTCTCTGTATTAATCACTAGCTATTATAAAAAGGAGTTTCTCTAATGAGGGTGGATAGATTCACTAATCTATGGATATAATGAAAGGTCATTAGAAAATGGTTTAATGCCAGGTTAATTTAGAAAAGTGTAGTTGTCGGTTCTTTCTTGGAGCCTATTAGTTCTCCAGCCACAGGTTCTTGCAGAAAAGGACAGGACATGAATTTCCTCCTGCAAGGTAGGTCTTAAATCCAAGCATAAATATGTTGGTTACTGTCAATATTTGTAACACTGTTGCACCAGTAGGCATATCTCACCAGGTCAGTCATTATTATAACTCACAGGTTTCAGAGCTGGCTAAGACTAATGATGACTTTTCTCCTCCAGTATCACCCTCTAGCACTCCAGGTAGAGGGACACTCTCTAGCTGATATTCTATGATTCCAGTAAGTAGTACCTTTATGAATTGAATCTTTTCATCAAATTCTGGTGGGTAACCAAGAGAAATGTAATGGTTTGAGAAATCTGTGGAACCCCATTGACCAACAACTCCTAAAAAGGTAACCTATCTCTGAATATTTTTTTAAAAATTTGATAGCCATGACATGAACTATGGATAATCTAGAAGCTTGAGCTCCTCCTTATATAAACTCTACATATTTTTAAAAGGCTTCTAGTGTTAGTTGCCATTTCTCATACCTTTTGCCCTTGTCATCTCATTTCCCCACTGCACTTAATCCTTCCTGTTCTATTATTCATCAGTCTTCCTTCATACTCCCTGTGCTCTGTTTCCCCTTTAACAATGCTTCTGATAATGTCCCCTTACAAGTCTTCTGACTTCTATGGGTTGCCAAATTTAAACATAAAGATTCAAAGGTAGTATTCCCACATATAAAAGAAAATGAAACATTTGTCCTTTTGTGTGCAGTTTATGTCACTCAGAAATATTATTTAAAGCCCTATCTGCTTACTTGATATTTTCAGTTTTCTTTACAGCTAGATAAATTGCAAAGTGTAAATGTACCACATATTATCTATGCACTCCTCATTGATGGAAGTGTAGGCTATTTCCATTTCCTGGATATTGTGAATAGAGCATCAATGAACATAAATGGATAAGTGCTTTTGTAATGAGATATAAAGTCCTTTGGGAATATTCCCAAGAATGGTATGGGTAGATCATATGCAAATTTATTTGTAGCTTTTTCTGGTAGCTCCACATTGATTTCCATAGTAGCTCTACAATTTTACATCACACCAACAGTATAAAAGCATTTCCATATCCACAGTTCTTCATGAACAGTTTTTGGCATTGTAATTTATATTAACCATTTTGAATGGGGTGAGATGAAATCTCAAAGTAGTTTTAAGTTTCATTATGTGGTGGCTAAAGGTGTGGAACACTTAAAAGATGGACTTCTTAGTTATTTGTGTTTCTTCTTTTGAGAAGTATCTCTTTAGCTCCATGACCTATGTTTAATTAGGCTGTTTTCTTGATATTAGGTTTTTCAGTTCTTGGTATATAACAGATGTAGAGCTGCAAAAGATTTTCCCACTCTGTAGGCTGTCTCTTTATCTGAATTAAATCTGTGACCCTTTAATACAGTCCCTTTAATACATTGTATTTTTTCCACTAATTTATTTATTCGTTTTACATTCTGATCGCTGACCCCCTCCTTTTGGTCACTCTCACACAGCCCCTTCCTCTATTTACCTCGGTTCTCCTCTGAGAGAGTGAATGCCCCCTTGATTACCCACCTACCCTGGTACATCAAGTCTCTACAGGGCTAGGCACATCCTCTCAAATTGAAAAATATTATTTTAAAATTAAATCAATTTTACATTTATTTATTTATTTAGTCACGTATTTATTGACAGAGTCTCTTTATGTAGCTCTGGCTTTCCTGGACTTTGCTATGTAGAACAGGCTGGTGTTGAACTCAGAGAGCTGCCTGCCACTGCTTCCTACCTGCTGGTATTAAAGAGGTGGACCATCACACCAGGCTTAGAATTTTAATTGTTTTAGATTTACTATTTATTTTGAGTGTGTGTGTGTGTGTCTGTCCTTCTGGAGGTCAGAAGAGTGCATTGGATCTCCTGGAGCAGAAATTATAGGTGGTTTTATGTTACCTGGTGTCTTAGTCAGGGTTTCTATTCCTGTACAAACATCATGACCAAGAAGCAAGTTGGGGAGGAAAAAGTTTATTCAGCATACACTTCCACACTGCTGTTTATCACCAAAGGGAGTCAGGACTGGAACTCAAGCAGGGCAGGAATCAGGAGCTGATGAAAAGGCCTTACTGGCTTGCTTCCCCTGGAGTGCTCAGCTTGCTTTCTTATAGAACCCAGGACTCCCAGCCCAGGAATGGCACCACCCACAAGGGGCCCTTCCCCCTTGATCACTAATTGAGAAAATGCTTTACAGCTGGATCTCATTGAGGCATTTCCTCAACTGAAGCTCCTTTCTCTGTGATAACTCCAGCTTGTTGTCAAGTTGACACAAAACCAGCCAGTAAACCTGGTATGAGTGGTAGGAACTGAATTTGGATCTTCTTAACCTCTGAGCCATCTCTCCAGCCTCTTTGCTTTTTTTTTATTATTTGTATTTGCCCTATACTTTTGCTTGCTAGATATTTTAGTTTTTAAAAACTAAAAATTTATAACTATGAATGTACTACTTTTTCTCTTTTTTACTTAAGCCTCAGTTAAATCCCTACTATGAAGCAGGGATTTGGGTAGGGATGAAGTTAAAGAGCAATAAAGGACATATTTTCTGAGTCTTATTGTGAGTAAAGGACTGCTTCATTAATAAATCTTGTGTGTCCTACTTTAAAAAATATGTTGTATATATATTTTGAATGTTGATTATGATTATTTTGTTGCTATTTCAGGAGTGTAATTTTGCCTCAGTTAAGAATCATAATGTAAATATATGCTGTGCAGGATATCCGATATATATTCCCTGTGTGGGTTGTGACCCATGATTGAGAACCACTACACTAATGGATTCAGGATGAGAGACCTAATGTTGAGGTCCTTGATCTATTTGCAGTTGAGTACTGTACAACATAAAAGATAGGGTTCTAATTTTGTTCTTCTGTTTGTACTCTCCAGTTTTATTGACATCATTTTAGAAGATGCAATCTTTCCTTCAGTGTGTATTTCTTGATGTGGTTAAAAATTATCAAGTGTATTTAAAAGCATTAATTTATATTTGTGCCTTTAGTTTCTTTATGTTGACCAATGCACCTGTATTTATGTGTGCATCATAGAGTTTTTATTATTAGCCCTCTGTAGTTTAACTTGAAATTAGGATTGATGATACCTTTAGTAATGCTTTTATTGTTCAGAATATTTTGCAATCTTGCATTTTCAATTTCTCCATATAAAAATTAAGATTAGTTTTCAATTTTTATGAAGAGTTACACTGTAGTTTTGATACAAATTGCATTGAACAGGTACGTTTATATATTTTATTTATTATACTGTGTATTAAAATAGAAGCCTCATGATTCCTATGCAGTTACTTTCCTATTTAAATAAAGTGTCAGCTATGATTTTCTTTTAAATAGCTATTATTCTGTAAGAATTTTATTATTTAACATAAAGTGCACTTTTATTTAATATGACTAACAGGAATTTAATCAATCCTGTATTTTTGAATTGAGGATATTGTTTCTTTAGTTATTTGTTGTTCAGTTAAAGTAGAATTGCAGGTAAATAAAGCTAACCATGTGAGTTGTGTAAATCCTAAGACTTACTATCCTGGTGAGGTTTAGGACATACAGCACAAAAATATAGCATCTTTGCAATGAAGAAAATGGAAGAAACATATTTTATACCCACCTTCTATGATGCTCATTTCATCAAACCTGCTGTATAGCTTGGCTACCTTTTACCTTATTGCCATCTTGGTCACAGAATTATTTCTATAAGCTACCAAAAAAAAAAAAAAAAATAGGACTTAGGCGTCCAAGAATACTGACCTGAGAAATTGTATGGGTTTATATCTTTGTCTTTACATCTGAGTAATCAAGGTCTGCATCAAAGTTTGTGATCCCATTCAATTACAATTATAAGAATGTAGTTAAAAGAAAATATTTATTTACAAAATTGCAAAGAGACTGTCAATAGTGACACATTTATTTAATCCCAGCAATTGTGAGACAGAAACAAGAAAATTGCTATTAAGTTGATGCCATCTTTGTTAGCAAAGGGAGATCTGAACAGCAGAAACTGCATAGTGAGACCTTTTCAGACACAGGAACACAATACTAATATATAAAATAATAGATTTATTTAAAAAATAAAAGCAGGTTATGAACTTCTTATGTTGTTGTTTTTAAATTTTTAGTGCTGTTGATTACTCCTAAGGTGCTGTGCTATAAAGTCTAGAAAATGATATGTAACAGCCAAATTTTCACTTTTGAATGGTAAATTCATTATTTACATATAAAGCTAAAGAAAAAGAATAAGTAGCAAATGATTATAGTTTGACAACAAAATGCCGTCAAATCCAGACCTTGAAGCACCCAGCAGATATTAATTGATGAACACATTTAGCGCATCCAGCAGGAGTTCTTAATAGAGAGAGTCCTGGTTGAGGTTTCAAAAAAATAGTCAAAAAGCAATAATAACAACAATAAAAGTACCCAAATACCAACAGAAAAATACTATCATAAACAGGACTTTACAAACTTCCAGGAAAAATCAACTGAGAAAAGATGAATAAAGTACTTGTAACTAAGTCATTTTATATTTTATGAAATAATCTACTTAAATACCCTTTACATTTGAGAATTTACTATATTAGAAATATTTCTGTTTGTTAAACAACATAAACCCAATAAGATGAATATGAGACTAAAAAAAGTGCTTATTACCCAAGCCTGGAAATTTGAGTCCAATCCCCAAATTTGCTGACCATGAAACAACCACCAACCAATATACATACAAATACATAAATTTAAATACTAAGCCAATATGAATGCAAAATATTAAATTAATAATTAGTGAAGATATCTAAATTAAATGTCTATTGGGGGAAGACTTGTTATGAGGAGTTACATTGTACTTATAAACTATAGGAGTAAAATTATGGACATTCACACTCCGTTGTATCAGAGGGTATTATTTATACAAGAATGGCCAACATACCTCACTCATCTTCTTTTAGATTCAGGTTCTCTTTTTGCTGAATTGATTGGACAATTTAGTATTGAGTCATGAGATATTGAGATTTGCTATGAAATCTGTTCTTGATTTTAATTATTAAATTAAAATATAAAGGGAATAACTGGGAATAGATATTAATTCTTCCTTGTGATTATGATACTTCTGTACTTTGCAAACTTATCTCTATCTCTTGATTTTGGAACATTTTTATTTCTGTTTGTCTTCCCTTCAGACAGCTTTATTCCTTCCCATAATATCTGAGAATTAATAATCCATTCTGGTCTACATCTGAAGGGATGCTAAGCTATATATCCTTCTTTAGCAATTCAGAAGTGTCTTTTCTATGGAGATGCATATAGAACCAGTAGACATACTGTGCTGCTTTAATACAGATATTTGGATATTTAGTTTCCAGATAGTGACAATGTTTGAAGGTAAAGCCATGTTTGAGAACTTATGTTACTGGAGGTCAACTTTGAGAATTCACAGCCTCACCCAAATTTCAGTTCACATTCTCTGCTGCTTGTTTGCTGATGGTGTCTGATCTCTAAGTTTCTACTTTTTGCCATGATGCTAGTTTTATAGAGAAAATCAAACAAGCTATTCATATAATGCAGTTTAACCTGACAGCAATACAATTACAATTTACTTTAACTATTTCTTACGTAGTTCATAAAAGATAACCTGTAGCTTGTGTGTATACTTAAGTAAAATTATCTCCCCACTTGCAATCTGGTAATACCAAATTTTGTGTTATTACCTAAGGCAACTCAGATCACCAGGTGACTTAAATACTAAGGCATGTATATTTAGCAGGAAGGAATTTTTTAAAATCGCATTTAAGTATGTATTGATTAAATAAACCACCCATATCATATGTCCCTATATAGCTATCTATTTATTATCTATCTATCTATCTATCTATCTATCTATCTATCTATCTACCTATCCATCCACCTCTCTATCTGCTATCTATCTATGCTTCAGAAAAACGTCCACTATTATGGAATAGGGTCAGGTTATAGAGTGAAAATGATGAAAATTAAAAATTCAAATGTATATAGAAATATATCAGACAATAAAAGGTAAGGTAAAAGTACAGTAAAGATTCCTGCATTTATAATGGGGTTTGTGTCTTTTTTCCACTCTATGAGAACTTTGTTTTTTTTACTTTATATTTTGATATCATTATGTTCATAAGTAGTATAGTGTCTGAACCAATGACATCTACTTTTGATAATAAATATTGTGTTTTCCTTTTAATGTATAAGAATTTTTCTCTTATTAACTAATAATGATTTTAAAAATAGAATTAATGCTTATCCAAAACTTGAATTAATGTTTTCCTATCAATCAAATAAATATTTATACAATTTTAGACAATTAAGTAAAATTTTATTAGTCAGATACTTTATTTTCTGTATTAGCTTATTTTCTTATCTCTATGACCATATTTTCTCTTTTTTCTCTGTTTCACAAAGTGTTATCAAGTTCCAAGCCTCTCACTTTGCCAGCAAGAGGTCCTTGAACCATAGAGAAAGGAACTCTAACAATTAAGCTTTCTCTTTTTCCTAATCTCCTGATGCTAACAGAAGGAGTTTATTACCAGAAACCAGTGGCTTTTGGACTTAGAATAACAAAGAGTTTTAGACAAAAGAATTGCCAAAGATAAATAAACTTTGGCCCTGATCACTGACTCCATACTCTATCACAGCCTTCTTTAGGACCCTGTGATGCCTGACTGGGCACCAGTACCCAAGCCCCTATCTTCCTTTTAAATGTTTATATTTGTTTATTTATTTGTCTTTTTTTTTCTCCTTTGTGATTCACTTGTACACTGAAGGTTAGGAAATCCATCTTTATTTTACACAATGTATACACACGTGTGTGTGTGTGTGTGTGTGTGTGTGTGTGTGTGCGTGTGTGTATCTTTAAGGCATTTGTATGATAGGCAATCCCAGAACACTTCTCACTTATCATAATTTTTCATAATTTTTCAGTATGATTGAAATATTAAGATTTCCAGTGTCACCTTTACATATTCTAATAAAAAGTCATCTTTGGGGCATGCTACTTCTGTATGTGCTTATCATTTTGATGAGCTCCTCCAAGGAATATTGTGCATAACTATGTTGAGATTCAGGAGGACAGCTGTAGTATTTCTATTTTGGGTAAGGGAGGTAGATGCCTATTTCACTATTACTCTTAGAAAACTAAATAAATAGAACAGATGGCAGAGGGAAAATGAAAGTTATTCCCTTCCAACATTTACTTATTAGTTCTCTCTGGGGTAGAGTTATGGATTAAATTTTGGAACATTAGAGAAGTGAAAGTGGCAGTTTGAAAAAGTCAAGAATCCAAGAGGTAAGAGCAAACACTAGAGAACAGTGCCATTTATCTCATCTCAGGAGTTTTTTAAATAGCTTCAAATAAATAACTCCTGTGAGTTTTCTTATGCATTTCTTAACATCAAGGAAATCATCCATATTGTCTCTCTTCTAGGTATGTGACTGTCAGAAAACAGGTCTGTGAGCTTTGGATGATAATGTAACTTATAATTGGACTACCTTTACCACACAATTGGCTTTCAGTAGCCTCTCATGATTTCTCAGAAAATTGTAAAGATAACTTACTGTTAAATTTCATAGGAATTGCACATATCAGCACCAAGAGATGGCCATAGTATGCTGCTGCACTGAGAGAGAGAACATGGCTTTATGAGAATACATCTCATAAGAGCTTTTCTGATATGTCACATAATACTCTATTTCATGAATATAAAGACAAAGCAGACGGAATATTGGAAGAAATCCAAAAGAATAACATTAAAGTAGGGTTCGAATGAGGGCCATGTATACCAGATGTTCTCCAGAAGGAACAATTTGTAACCATGTTCTAAAGAGAAAAGAAAGGACAGTTACCTTTCCCAGGAGAATATAATTTGGTAAAGTGTGGATCCTTGAGAGCAACCTGTGCTTGTGTTTCCAGCATTTAGTGCGATCACACCAAGAGGAAAGGCAGTGTGTCTGTGAGCTTTAAATAGATATACTAAGTTTATAGGACAATCTGCCAGAGAACAAAAATGTGAAGCGTATTATACACCATCCACAATAAGCAAGAAACAATGTTAATTAATATAGAGTAAGATGTGTATGAAGGCAAAGTTATACAACTAAAATGATAAAGCAATGTGGCAATTCAGAGTGATCAGTAAGAGCTACTGGTGTTAACTATTACAGGACTTAAATACAGGTTTCTTACACTTCCTTTATTATGAATGGACCAGAATGCTAATTGTTTTGGTGATACAGTTAAAGAGAATGAATAAATTTGGTCTTCAGCATTACTTTACATAGTTCATAGTTACACAATAATTCATGGGAAGTGTGAAACCCGTAATTGTTAAAATTCCCAAAATGAATTCATCGTAATGTGATGTTTAATTATCACTGTCTTGCCTGACAGTTCTTATTCCTTTATATGCATGAGAAATGTTGTAGAGATCATTTGATAAGAATGATAGATGTTTGTCAGGCTACACATTCATTTAATCTTGCATTACTTACATTTAATCAATAAGCCCTTATATAGTTTTTATACTGGATATTTCTTTAATATTTCATCTAGCTCTATTTTTTAAGAGCGGAATTCTTTGCAGTTTAATTGACAATTAACTATCAATGTGTTTTCTGATAGGTATGGATAAAATGGGAAATGAATATTTAAGGAGTTTGATGAGGCTAGTTGAACCCTACTAATATAACTCTGCAGGTTATAAATCATGCCGACCATTATCACACATAAAATATGGCAGTTTCTATATTTATAATTATGTTACACACACAGGCCCACATGCTGAAGGTTTTGTTCAAGAGAGGACACTATATGTCGAAAACTAAGTGAGCTTAGTAGGATGACTTATGTGACTGAGAATGTGTCTATGGGAAGTATATGGTGATATTCTGATATCTTTATATCTCTTTTTTTAACTCATATCCAGTACAGGCTGAGTGGTTTCTACCTTCATGTGCTCTTGTCCATGATTACTGATGTTCTTGAGTCACAAGATCAATGGGTCAAATGATGATAGGTCTATAACTTCACAAAACTACGATCTTCGCACAGTTTTTCATGCTTTAAAGTCGATTATACCAAATATTGTGTGGTAGCCATGGGAACCTGAGAGCAATTTGCCTTTAGTATGATTACTTGAGAAAGAATGGATCTTTGGGTCTAAATTTTAGTAGATGACTACAGCAGAGTTAGACAGTTTATTTGTATAATCACTTTTGTGACATGGAAGTGAAAATAGTCAGTTGTTTTTATAATTGCAGTGTGAACTACCCCCAGCACCAGAAGGCTTTGCTACTTGTGGTAGATTTTCAAAGGTTTGGAAAGTAGATCAATGCATTTTTCAGTATACCACCAAAAGAGTTTAGGTCTCTATCACAAAATAAGGATGTTGACATCTTATTACCACCAAGAGTGTTTAAGGATTGTCTTAGTCAGGGTTTCTATTTCTTTACAAACATCATGATCAAGAAGCAAGTTGGGGAGGAAAGGGTTTGTTCAGCTTACATTTCCACATTGCTGTTCATCACTGTAAGAAGTAAGGACTGGAATTCAAGCAGGTCAGGGAGTAGGAGCTGATGCAGAGGCCATGGAGGGATGTTCTTTACTGGCTTGCTTCCCCTGGCTTGCTCAGCCTGCTTTCTTATAGAATCCAAGACTACCAGCCCAGGGATGGTCCCACCCACAAGGGGCCTCTCCCCCTTGATCACTAATTGAGAAAAATGCCCCACAGCTGGAACTCATGGAGGCATTTCCCCAACTAAAGCTCTTTTCCCCTTGATAACTCCAGCTGTGTCAAGTTGAAACAAAATTAGCCAGTACAAGGATGTATACTACCAAGGAATTTTAGTTATCTGCACCACCAAAGAATGATGCTGAAGTTTCAGTACTACCAGGGGAGTTTTGGTCTAATTAGCAAAAGGGTATTCAAGACTGTACCACTAAAGAAGGTGTTTAGATTCCGATAGCACCAAGAGAGCTTCAGTCTATATACCATCAACGGTGTGTGTATCTGGTAGTTTGTTCCTTTATATATTCTTCTTATCCTCCTTTAGAAGGCAAAAAACAAACAAACAAACAAACAAACAAACAAACAAAAAACAGAAAAATCTAAGAACTTAATTTATACTTAGGATTCACCATGTTTCTAAATCTTTTTTCAATACTGTGTTATCATTTGAAAAAAAATATTACTTGCTTTTTTCATGGCCACATATCTTTCTACCATTTCTGCCGACTAGGTTCCTGAGAGGATTCCTATCAAGACAGTTCAGATCTCTTAAAGCCTAAGCTGTCTGAGGTGCTTTAGAAAGTCCCTATATGTTCTTTATTGTGGGAAGAAAATATTTTTTAAATCTTTTATATTGTAAGTCTTGGATCATTTACACATTTATTAAGGAAATGAGCTTTCCATAATTCACTATTTGCAATTTCCACACCAGAATCCACAATGTAATTACAAATTTTCCCTTTTAAAATGAGGAGTCTGTAACATGGGCTGACATTTATGGAACATCTTAGAAAAACGTATTCTATTTCTGTTACTGGGATTTTATATTTGATTATTTACAGTGTCTACTCAGTTTAAACTCTATGAAAACCTCTGTGGAAGCTTCTGCATTAAGGCATTGTTATTTTTCTCTTCCCCAAGCTTCTAAAATTCTCTTTGCTACCCTTCCCTCCCATCCTCTATTTCAACTACATGCTCCTGTGCCATTTACCCCCTCACTCCTTTATAAACATTTTACCTTACTTCATCCTATAAAGATCCCCTCCTTTCCCAGAGCTACCGAAGCTATATGGGAGTTCCACATGAATCACATATTTAAAGCCTTAAAAACATATGCTATTTAGTAAGAAAAAACATATGCTATTTGTCTGTCTGTATCATGGGTTACCTCTTTCAGAATGATTGTATTGTTGTTTCTAGCCCCATCCATTTATATGTGAATTTCAATTTTTCATTTTAAAAAATATGACTAATAATCCATTGTATAAATATGCAACATTTTCATTGTACATTCATTGGTAAAGAGACATTTGCTCATTGAATTTATGGGCTCTAGAAAATAAAGCAGTAGTGAACATGGATGAGATAATATCCCTATAATTGTATATGGGCTACTTTGGTGTACTTGAAGAGTTCTGCAGTCAGATTGCATCATAGGTCTATTTCCAGTAAATTGCACAATTCTTTCCATAGTGGCTGTGGCAGGATGACTTTTTTTTGTTTTATTATTCTTTAATCTGTTTTTACAGTCCAGAATTTATTCCTCTCCTGATACACCCTCTGACTTTCCACATCCCATCCCTCCTCCTCCCCATCCCCTCATCTTCACGAAGATGTCCTCTCCCCCATTTGCCCCATCCCACCAGACCTCCCCACTTCCTGGGACCTCAAGTCTCTTGAGGGTTAGGTACATCTTCTTTGACTGAGACCAGATCCTGCAGTCCTCTTCTATATATGTGTTGGGGGCCTCATCTTAAGACTGTTCAAGCTAGTGTAGGTTATGTCATAGCACAGACTGCCACATGGCTGTCCAAACAAAGATTATCCAGTATCAGTAGCTTCTTTATAAAAGGTATGGATGGGAAAATTAGACCAGGTTAAAGGCATCAAATGAACTCTTCTATCAAAATATGATTTTAAAAGTATATGTGTTGGGAGCTTCATGTGAACTGATATATGCTGCCTGGTTGGTAGCTCAGTGCCTGAGCAGTTTCTAGCATCCAGGTTAGTTAAGACTGTTGATCTTCCTACAGGGTTGCCCTTCTCTACTTCATCCAGCATTTCCCTAATTCAACCACAGGGTTCACCAGCTTCTTTCCATTGGTTGGGTGCAAATATCTGCAGCTGACTCTTTCAGCTGCTTGTTGGGTCTTTCCCAGGGAGTCATGATGGGCCATTTGGGGGGGGGGCAGGGGAGCAGACCTTTGCATCAGTAATAGTGTCAGGACTTGGGATCTCCCCTTGAGCTGGATCCCAATTTGGGCCTGTCTGTGGACATTGTTTTCTTCAGGATCTTCTCGATATTTGTCTCTGCAGTTCTTTCAAACAGGAACAATTCTGAGTCAGAGTTTTGACTGTGGGATGGCAATTCCTCCACTTGATGCCCTCTTTCTTCTGGAGGTGGGATCTACAAGTTCCCTCTTCCAACTGTAGGATATTTCATTTAAGGTCCCTTCCTTTGAGTTTTGAGTCTCTCACATCCCAGGTCTCTGGTACATTGTAGAGGGTTTCCCCCACCCCCACTTCCAGAAGTAAAGGGTATCACTACGTGGAGATGATAAGATAATAAACATAAGCAACCCCAACATGGCTGGATATAAAATTAACTCAAATAAATGATAAACAGGGTGAGAAAGAAATTAAGTAAACAACACCCTCCACAATAGCCATGAATAATATAAAATATCTTGGGGTAACTCTAACCAAACAAGTGAAAAATCTATAAGACAATAACTTTGAGTTTCTCAAGAAAGAAATTGAAGATATCAGAAAATGGAGAGATTTCTCATGCAGAATTAACACAGTAAAAATGCCCATCCTACCAAAAGCAATGTACATATTCAACACAATCCCCTTCAAAATCCCAATAGACCACTTCAAGGAAATGGAAAGAGCAATTCTCAAATTCATCTGGAAAAGAAAAAATAACAATTCTTGATTTTCTACTGTCTTAGTCAGGGTTTGTATTTTTGCACAAAAATCATGACCAAGAAGAAAGTTGGGAAAGAAAGGGTTTATTAAGCTTATACTTCCACATTGATGGTCATCAACAAAGGAAATCAGGACTGGAACTCATACAGGGCAGGAACTTTAAGACAGAGGCTGATGCAGAGGCCATGGAGGGGCACTGCTTACTGGCTTGCTTCCCCTGGATTGCTCATCTTGCTTTCTTATAGAACCCAAGACTATCAGCCCAGGTAGGGGAACATCCAAAATGGACTGCCCTCCTTTTATCACTAATAGAGAAAATGCCTTACAGCTGGATCTCATGGAGGCATTTCCTCAAGGGAGGCTCCTTTCTCTATGATAAATCTAGCTTGTGTCAAGTTGACACACAAAACCAGCCAGTACACTCCCAAACCCCACATCAATTTCATCATTTGCCTACATTTGTTTATTTTTATCATAGCCATTCTGAATAGTGTGAGATGAAAGTCTCAAAGATTTTAATTTGCATTTCACTAAAAACTAATGACATTAACATTAAAAAAATGTTTCTCAGCCATTTGTGTTTGATCTTTTGAGAACCCTATTTTTAGCTCTATCACCTCTTTTTAAATTATTGTTTTGATTTTTGTTTATTATTTTGTGTTTTCTGTGTGGTCTATATATTAACCCTCTATCAAATATATAACTGGTAAATAATTTTTCCCATGTTCTGTGGACTGCCTCTTCCTTTGGGTGGTGATGTTCTTGTTTTTTATTGTACAAAAGGGCCTTTTGCTCATACAGTTCAATTTTTCAACTCTTGGTCTTAATGCCTGTGCTATTGGCATCCTGTTTATGTTCTTTTGTGTATGTAAGTGTAAGTGTATTATTTAGATTTTCTTTGTCAGGTGTTGTCCTTAATTCATTTGGAGCTTTGTGCAGAGTAAAAATGTGTATTGAGTTATATTCTGCTACATGTGACTATCCAGTTTAATATTTTCTCCACTATTTTTTTTTTGAATTTGATATCTAGTTTCACTCTTTATTGGAGGTTATTGCTATTCCTTTTTGTTATCCTCCAGAAATTGATGGTAAAACCACATTGCTGGGGATACCACACACACTTGAGTCATAGAGTATCAAGTGGTAGTAATTTAGAAGTTTTATTCCTATTTACTAATGTTCATATTGTAGGAAAGTGTTCTATGCATGGTATCAGGGGAGAAAACGTAACCACCAACTTTATGAAGCGAGCCCTTTGATGTATAGTATTGATCTTGCTGCCAAAATGCCCACTGGTGCAATATTAGCATAAAATGGGAATAAATGAAAACTTTTCAATTGTATTTTTGCCCACTCCATGAACTGAAATCCATACTTAGCACGGTCAATAAGGCAAAGGAGTCATGACTTGGTGGGTCATAGGTTCGCACTGAGAACTTACTATTTTTTTATTAAATGGATACAAAATTAAAGTAACTATTAATGATTTATTGATTTACTCATAAAGCAGTCCATCCTCTAGTCCTATTATAAGGCATCATTTTGTAATACATGGAAAATATGCCACCGCTATAGTCAAAGCTCAGATGATGTTGGAAGAGTATAAGAACTAGAGATGGTTGATAACACTAAAGAAACAATCTGGACACAGTGGGATATATCAATTAATGAGCTCATCGTGACTGCATAAACAGACCCACAAGAGCTGAAGTCAGATAGAATCTCAGAATAGATGGGAGAGTTGGGCACAAATCCACATACCTAGCTGATGAGTTACTGTCATTTGATAGCTTCTGGAAAATCTGACCATATATACTGACCACACTCCAAGGCAAACCCTACACAGTGTAATTGGTCAATATGAATTATATTCAGAGTGATGGTAAGAGGAGGAGGAACAAGAGGAGGAAGATGCTGAGTGGTTAGTGGTAGGAGTGGATCTTTGAGTAGTTCAGGGAAGGTGATAGAAATTTGTTTTATGCAATTCTCAAATAATTAAGAAAATGTGAAAACAAAAACTTATAAATATGATATACAGGAAGTTTAGTTATTTAATGCCCAACCACTTTGACTTCACTGGAATGTGAATCTCTTTGCATGGGATGGGCACAATATTGTAATAGTGATAAACAGTATTTCCAATTCCACCTATTTAGTAAGAATCACACTGATATTTTTTTATCTATTTTATTATATTCTCAACTACCTTTCTCCATATTATAGTATCTAACATAGAATGGAATATACAATTTAAATATTTTATATATACTAAACATATATCATATTTTATCTTTGAATTAATTTCTGAAAGAACTTTTCTAATATTCGCTCCATAAAGCCTTGATGTTTTTCTTTCAAGAGATGCTAATTGAGAATGTGTTTTGGGGGTTAGTAGTACACAATCTCCTTTAGGTAACTACAGCAGGGAAGTATTCAACAACATATGCATGAAAGAAACTTTGGGTCCGGTAGGATAGTAATGATTAGAGATATTTTAGATATTTATTTTAGAAGGAAAGAAAATTCTATTTTGAATATGTTCTATTTTGAAGAGCACACTAATTCACTCCACGCACCCACCTATTCCCACCTATTCCCACCTCCCCACTCTAGCATTCCCCTGTACTGGGGCATAGAACCTTCACAGGATCAAGGGCTTATCCTCTCATTGATGCCCAAAAGACCATTCTCTGCCTTATATGAGGCTCGAGCCATGGCTTCCTCCATGTGTGCTCCTTGGTTAGTGGTTTAGTCCCTGGGAGCTCTAGGGGGTCAGGTTGTTTAATATTGCTGTTCATCCTATTGGGTTGCAAACCCCTTCAGCTCTTTCAGTCCTTTCTCTAATTCCTCCATTGGGGACCATTCCAATGGGTGGCTGTGAGCATTTGCTTCTGTATTTCTCAGGCTCTGGCAGAGCCTCTTAGGAGACAGCTATATCAGGCTCCAGTCAGCAATCCTTGCTGGCATCCACAATAGTGTTGGCATCCACAATAGTGTCTGCATTTGGTGACTGTATATGGGATGGATCCCCAGGTGGGGCAGTCTTTGGATGGCCTTTCCTTCAGTCTCTGCTCTGCACTTTGACTCTGTATTTGCTAACAAGTGTCCTTGTTATATATTGGAACATCTATTGGGTATATGCTCAGGAGAGGTATAGCTGGGTCCTCAAGTAATACTATGTCCAGTTTTCTGAAGAACTGCAAGACTGATTTCCAGAGTAGTTGTACCAACTTGCATTCCCACTAACAATGGAGGAGTGTTCCTCTTTCTCTACATCCTTGCTATCACCCAAGATTTTGATCTGAGCCATTTTGCCTGGTGTGAAGTAGAATCTCAGGGTTGTTTTGATTTGCATTTTCCTGATGACTAAGGATGTTGAACATTTCTTTAGGTACCCCTTGGCTATTTGATATTCTTCAGTTGAAAATTCTTTGTTCAGTTCTGTAACCCATTTTAAGATAGGGTTATTTGATTTTCTGTAGTCTATCTTCTAGAGTTCTTTAAATATATTGTATATTAGCCCTCTATTGGATATAGAATTGGTAAAGATCTTTTCCCAATCTGTTGGTTGCCATTTTGTCCTATTGTCAGTGTCCTTTGCTTTACACAATTTTTCAAATTTCTAAGGTTCCATTTGTTGATTGTTGATCTTAGAGCATAAGTCATTGGTGTTCTGTCCAGGAAAATTTCCCCTCTGCCCATGTTTTCCAGGCTCTTCCCAACTTTCCTTCCTAATTAATTTCAGTGTATCTGCTTTTATGAGGAGATCCTTGATGTACTTGGACTTGAGTTTTGTACAAAGATATAAGAATGGATTGATTTGCATTCTTCTACATGCTGATCTTCAGTTGAACAAGCATGGTTTGTTGAAACTGCTGTCTTTTTTTCCAATAGATGGTTTCAGCTCCTTCGTCAAAGCTCAAGTGACCATAGGTTTGTTGGTTCATTTCTGGGTCTTCAATTCTATTCCACTGATCTACATGCTTCACTCTGTACTAATACCATACAGTTTCTACCACTGCTGCTCTGTAATACTGTTTGAGATCAGGGATGGTGATTCCTCCAGAAGTTCTTTTATTGTTGAGAATAGCTTTAGCTATCCTGGGTTTTTTGTTATTCCAGGTGAATTTGGAAATTGCTCTCTCTAACTCTATGAAGAATTGATTTAGAATTTTGATAGGGATTGTATTGAATCTCTATATTGATTTTGGCAAGATGGCCATTTTTCTACATTAATCCTGCCAATCCATGAACAAGGGAGATCTTTCCATCCTCTGAGATCTTCGAATTCTTTATTCAGAGACTTGAAGTTCCTGTCATACAGATCCTTCACTTATGTGGTTAGAGTCTTACCGAGGTATTTTATATTATTTGTGACTATTGTGAAGGGTGTCATTTCCTTAATCTTTCTCAGGCTGTTTATCCTTTGAGGAGATGAAGGCTACTAATTTGTTTGAGTTAATTTTATATCCAGACACTTAACTGAAGTTGTTTATCAGGTTTAGGAGTTCTCTAATGGAATTTTTGTGATCACTTAACTATACTATTGTAACATCTGCAAATAGTGATATTTTGACTTTTTCCTTTCCAATTCATACCTCCTTGTTCTCCTTTTGTTGTCTAAGTGCTCTGACTAGGACATTTAGTACTATATTGTATACATAGGAAAAGATTGGGCAGCTTTGTCTAGTTCCTGATTTTACTGGGATTGCTTCAAGTTTCTCTCCATTTAGTTTGTTGTTGGCTAGTGGTTTGCTGTATTTTGCTTTTACTATGTTTAGTTATGGGCCTTGAATTCCTGATCTTTCTAAGACTTTTACCATGAAGGGGTCTTGAATTTTGTCAAATGCTTTCTCAGCATCTAATGAGATTATCATGTGGTTTTTGTCTTTGTTTACATAGTATATTACATGGATGGATTTTCATATACAATCCCTGTATCTCTGGTACAAAGCCTACTCGATCATGATGGATGATTGCTTTGATGTGTTCTTTGATTCAGTTTGCAAGAATTTTATTGAGTACTTTTACTTTGATATTCATAAGGGAAATTGGTCCAAAGGACTGTTTCTTTTTTGAGGTCTTTGTGTGGGTTAGGTATAAGTGTAATAGTGGCTTTATAGAAGAACTTGTGTAGTGTTCCTTCTGTTTCTATTTTGTGGAATAGTTTGAAGAGTATTTTTATTAGGTCTTCATTGGGTTCTCTTTCTTCAGGTTAGGCAAGTTTTCTTCTATAATTTTGTTTCTAGCCCTTCAAGTTGGGAATTTTCACTCTCTTCTATTCCTATTATCTTTATGTTTGATCTTCTCATTGTGTCCTGCATTTTCTTGATGATTTTAGTTAGGAGATTTTTTGCATTTTGCATTTTTTGACTGTTGTGTCAATGTTTTCTATGGTATCTTTTGAACCTGAGATTCTCTCTTGTATTCTGTTGGTGATGCTTGCATCTATGACTCCTGATCTCTTTTCTAGAGTTTCTATCTCCAGGATTGTCTCCCTTTGTGATTTCTTTATTGTTTCTAGTTCCATTTTTAGATCCTGGGCCATTTTGTTCAATTCTGTCACCTGTTTGGTTGTGTTTTCCTGTAATTCTTTAAGGGACTTTGTGTTTCCTCTTTAAGGTCTTTTTACCTGTTTACCTGTGTTCTCCTGTATTTCTTTAAGGAAGTTATTTATGTCCTGAAAGTCATATCATCATCAGAAAAAGTGATTTTAAATGCAAGTCTTTCTTTTCTGATATGATGGAGTATCCAGGGCTTGCTATTGTGGGTGAACTGGGTTCTGATGATGTCAGATAACCTTAGTTTCTGTTGCTTATGTTCTTGCCCTTGCCTCTTGCTATCTGGTTACCTCTTGCTATCTAGTGCTTCCTTCCCTCGCTGTCTGTCTCTAACTGGAGCCTGTCCTTCTTATGATCCTGGTTGTGTCAGAACTCCTCAGAGTACAGCTGTCTCTATGATCTTGTGATTCTAGGATCCCGTGATCCTGAGATCCTGGGTGTGTCAGAGATCCTGGGAGTCAAGTTGCCTCTGGGATCCTGAAATTCTGGTGTGACCAAGCTCCTGAGGTCCTATGATCCTGTGTGTGTTAGAGCAACTAAGATTTGAGTTTCTTCTGGGTTTTGTGGGACAAGGTGCAGTGCTAGCACCCATGGTCTGCTCAGGGCACTGGGTCAGACCAGAATGAACCTGTGCTCTTGACTGGGTGGAGGTTCCTAAGTTCATGGATCCTGCTGGGCCCAATTACTCCTGGTGTTGGGTCAGTTGTTGTAGCCTCCTCACCTGTGATCCTAGGCTTGTTAGAGAACCTGGGAGTGGGAGTTTATACTATTTTTGATTTTATGTAATAGTACTTAATATTTTCCCCACTCACCAATAGATTGGTGAAATAGGTACTTGGAAAGCCATTCAACCAAAAACAAAACCTAACAGAAAACAGAAAACAAACAAACAAGAACCAAAACCAACCAAAACCAAAACCAACCAAACAAAATAAAAACCCTAAATTAAACTAAACTCTAGTATTAAGTGACTTCATAAACTAACAAACCTGTGAGACACCTGTAGAATACTCTATGCAAGCATCAAATAATACAAAGTTTGGTGTAGACACTGAAGGAAAGGTCATCTAGTGACTGCTACACCTGGGAATCCTTCCCATATACAGTTACCAAACTCAGACACTATTGTGGATGCCAACAAGTGCTTGCTTCTGAAAGGTTGTGTAGGTGCTGAGAATAGATCTTGGGTCCTTTAAATAAGTACGAGTGCTCTTAAAGTTTGAGCCATTTTTCTAGCTCCTCATATTTTATTTTGATAAATGACGTCTCTTCCTCTTCATTTCCATTTCCTTTGAGACTTGTAATCCCACATTTCCACTAATATATCCTCTTCTTTAATAACAGAGATAAAATATAATGTTGGAAGTGATAATCTCATTACTGTACACAAACACATATAATCCTAAAAACTTTGAAAAGCAGACATAGAAAAATACTGCCACGCATAGTAGCTACTTTGTTCGATATTAAATTCATGATTTCAAATATAGGCAACATATTATTCCATTTGCAAAAAACACCATAATTTGAGCAACCATAATCCTGGCAAATACATCCATAATAAATGCAGAAGTTATTAAAATCGCAACATTTCTTTTTCCAAAAAAATCAGAAATTCATTTGTATTGTTATAGGGTTACTGACAAACTTTCCCCCAAATCCTGAGTAAGCCAAATGAAGTCTTTATATACCCCTGGCAGAATCATCCCAAGCAGAGTAGTGAAAAGAAGTCCCAACCTCCAGTTCTTTGTTGATGTTGTTGTTGTTGTTTTGTTGTTTGTTGTTTGTTTTGTTCTTTTTATTTTAAAGCAAGTACAGCTCTGGACATTGGTAACAGGCAAGCATTATTTAAAGAAATACAGACATAGCAATTAGTGGATAGACACTTCCCATATCTTGACTTCAGGGTCAGAGTGTATAAGATTTTATGGCTACTCTAAGTCTTTTACCCAAGATAGTTTAGCAATGAAAACATTCTTAGGAATGCTTTCATGGCATGGCATATCTACAGTTCAGTAGTCCACTACAATATGACTGCCCTGGAGTCTCAGTCTGTCTGTCTGTCTGTCTGTCTGTCTGTCTGTCTCTCTCTCTCTCTCTCTTTCTCCGTGTGTATGTGTGTGTTTGTGTTTAACATGTCTGTCTATATTATCTATACCATCTCTGAAACTTAGGTTTATGTTTCTCTTAGTCTTACTAAGAGCTAATTAAGCAATTTAATCAATAAAATAAATACAAGAATATATTTCCAAAACTCTCTTTATACGTCTCCTTGGGGCTTTTGTTAGGAAATCTTACTTATATCCATTCCAGCATATCAACATATGACATGCTTTTTAATTATCTTTCAATTGAATTCTCTATTCTCTACAGAAAATTCTCTCAGCTTGTTTTTAAGAAGGCAACTAATGTAGTAAATAATAAGATGTGAATAATGTGAAATACCTTCAAATCATTGAAGTTGATGTTTAATGGGTAGAGTGCACTGCAACTGAACACATGCATGTGTACTAGAAAGCTGAAGTTTGGTTGATTTTGTGTTTGAGAAATAACTTAGATTAGACATTTCCAAAAATGAGTTCATTTTAGAGTTCAACATTTGAAATACAGTTTCCAGAAGAGTATATAACAAGAATATGGTATTATATAACAACATATTCTGAGGAAAGTAATAAATTATTGAATATTTAGGAGTATGATGATATAATAACTAAGTTATTACAATTCTAGTTTAGGCTTTATTGGATATATATGTGTGTGTGTGGGTATGTGTGTGTGTATGTAAGTGTATATATTTTAATTTTGCTAGGGGGGTTGGATTGTCTTAATTTTTTCGTAATAATGCATACAATATACTACTATTTTATTTATACAGACGAACTAAAACATAATTTGAATGAATGATCATCTCCTGTGTGAGATATGGTCTTTGGATGCCATTGAGAAATGATTCAATGAACAATGCAGAAATGCTAATGATGATTACACAATTTGCTCATTTTTTTAAGATTAGAAATTCAAGCACTACAAGGGAGATTTAAAATATGTTTCCCTTAAATATCAAAGTATAACCAAAATTATGGAAAAAATCCTTGCTTATATTATGTAGGATAAAATAACTCCAGATTTCACATTTATTTAACAATCATCAAAAGCAGTATGGTTTCTTGGTGAACGTTTTGGAGCAAACCTAATTGTTCCTGCTGCCTTGACATTTTTACTAGCTTGTATGCCTCATCAGTTTAAAACATTTACTTCTGTGACTGCTGAACCATTGAGCAAATTGGTTCCTGAGATCAATATTCTTTCCACGAAGTGGAAGAAGTCATACCCAGGTGTCTGGCAATGTTTATTCACTGAAAGCAGTTCATTTTCTACTGTTGATAGTGGCAAAGTGACACTCCATTTTAGGTCTTTAATCATTTAAACCTTTGCCGTAGAAAGGTACAATTTCAAAGCAAAAAGAAAAAAACAAGTAAGTTCAAGGTACTTTCAAATGAAATCGACCAATCAGTCAACACAGACATCCTCATCACCACAGTCAGCAACAGCTGTATCCTAATTTAGGCTGGGACTCTGCAGGTGCTCAAAGACTATGTAAAATAAATCTACTTATTTAAAGTGTTTTGAAGCTTTATAAATTTTGTGTAGATAAGATCAGGTACTGAATTTAGAGGGACATTTCAGACTCATTTCTCAATGACAAGATTCTTGACAAAGTGGGAAAAGTAAAAATCTTGAATATGTTGGTAATTATCATTCACTTATTATATGTAACAATAGGCATTTGAGTCTAATCATATTTGATGGGACAAAGTTGATGGTACTTCATGAATGTTTCAACTTTCTACAAAAATTCACTAATTATCATCAGGTTCTGTGTGTCATAGCCATGAACACTTAAAATCATTCTGTTGAGTGATTCATTTTAATGAAAATTATGTTCCTAGAATTTAATGCTTCATTAAAAAATCTCAATTATTATGATTTTAAATTTCCTCAAAGTACTTCTAAAATTGATAAATCTGTATTTTTATCAATTATGTTGGGTAACTATGAAATACATGGCAGTTTTAGAATACCTGTTCAGAATTTGTCATAGCTTTTAAGTTTCTTTTCAAATACTTATATTTTCTTCTTCTTCTTTTTTTTTTTAAGGACCATTTTTTGGTTTATTTATTTATTTTTTTACACTCCAGATTTTAGTACACTTCCCCCATCCACCCTCCTATTGTTCCACAGCCCATACATCCTCCCTGCATCTGTCTCCACCAGGATGTCCCCACCGCCCACTCCCCACCTCACCAGTCTTCTAAACTTCCTGGGGCATCATCCAGTCTCTTGAGGGTTAGGTGCATATTTGACAAAACCCAGACCCAGCAGTCCTCTGCCCTATATGTGTTGGGGACCTCATATCAGCTGATGTATGCTGCCTGGTTGGTGGTCCAGTGTTTGAGAGGTCTCAGGGGTCCAGGTTAATTGAGACTGTTGGTCCTCCTACAAGGTCACCCTCCTTCTCAGCTTCTTCCAGAGTTTTCCTAATTCAACCACAGGAGTCTGTTCACTGGTTGGGTGCAAATATCTGCATCTGACACTTTCAGCTGCTTGTTGGGTCTTCCAGAGTGTGGTCATGATAGGTCCCTTTTTGTGAGCGCTCCAAAGCCTCAGTTGTAGTCTCCGGGCTTGAGTCTCCAAAAATAAACAAACAAACAAACATATCAAAAACTGGGGTATGGAACTAAACTGAGAATTCACAACAGAGGAATCTCGAATCGTTGAGAAGCACCTAAAGAAATATTCAAAGTCTTTAGTCATCAGAGAAATGCAAATCAAAACGACCCTGAGATTCCACCGTACACCAATGAGAATGGCTAAGATCAAAAACTCAGGTGACAACACATGTTGGGGAGGATGTGGAGAAAGAGGGACACTACTCCATTGCTGGTGGGATTGCAAATTGGTACAACCATTCTGGATATCAATCTGGAGGTTCCTCAGAAAATTGGAAATAGTTCTACCTGAAGCAATACCACTCTTGGAAATATACCCAAAAGATTCCCCAACATGCCAGAGGGGCACATGTTCAGTATGTTCACAGTGGCCTTGTTTGTGATATCCATAAGCTGGAAACAAGCTAGATGTCCCATGACAGAAGAATGGATACAGAAAATGTGGTTCATTTACACAATGAAATACTACTCAGCCTTTAAGAATGAGGACATCCTGTGTTTTGCAGGCAAATGGATGGAACTAGGAAATATCATCCTGAGTGAGGTAACTCAGATCCAAAAGGAGATGCATGGTATGTACCCACTAACAAGTTGATATTAGCCAAAAAAATGAAGAAAAAAAGAAAGAAAGAAAACAGAAAAGAGGAAGGAAGGAAGGAAGGAAGGAAGGAAGGAAGGAAGGAAGGAAGGAAGGAAGAAAAAAGTACAGAATACCCAAGATAGAGTACACAGAACTCAACAAAGGTCAACAAGCTGAAGGGCACAAGTTTGGACTCCTCATTCCCACTCGTTTGGAGGATGAAATCAATCACAAGTGTGGAAGGAGGGAGTGACCTGGGAGGGAAAGTGGACTAGACTGGGTTTGTGGGGGAGAGGGGAATCTGATCTGGAATTGGGTGAATGAAAAGTACTGAAGCCTTGAGGGGCAGAAGAAAGAATGGCAACAGGTAGCCTAGGGAGGTAGGAAGTTGGGGGGACCCTTCACAATGCACCAAAGACATGGGAGGTGAGAGACTTTCAGGACTCAAAGGGAGGGACGCTAGATGAAATGCCTGACAGTAGGGAGAGGGAACTTGTAGAGCCTACCTCCAGCAGGAAGATAGGGCATCAAGTGAGGTAGGGGGTTGCCATCCTACAGTCAAAACTGTGACCCATATTTGTTCCTGTTGGAAAGAACTGCAGGGATGGAAATGGAGAGGAACCCAAGGAAAAGAAGGTACAGTGACAGGCCCAAAGTGGGATCCAAATAGTTATGATTTAAAATTGAGATTTTTCAAACAAGTAAACACTAAGACTTCTAAATACATTCTCATTCCCAAGAATAGGTATTTCTTCCTGACTCTGGTTCCACTCAGTGAGACGTATGAGCTGCATGCATTTTATTTTATGAGTTTTACCATGATTTGCATATTTATCACATAGGGGACTAGCAAATTTAATTATATAATGTTTGTATGATGCTGTGAGATTTGAATGCTCTCTGTAAGGGTTAAGTGTCATTGCTGTTATTAAACCTCAGAGCTGGCAAAAGCTAGCAACAGCCTAGGAAATTATTCTCCTAGGATTGGATTAATTACTAGAGCTGGATAAATAATTATGATATCAAAATATTATTTTTTAAGAAGGAGGAAGTTTGGTTGTTCTTACTATTTCTTTAGAATGTATAAGGATAAATTTAAGTTAAGTGACAATTTGGCTAGCAGCTGTCTTGCTAACAGAAATGACAGAAGTAAAATATAATAATAAATTGTTATTAAAGGTCTGAGAGGAGGTAATTATAAATATATAAATATTTAGATATAGTGAAATCATGAGGGATTTAAGTTCAGGGGGAAAATGTCTCTTCTGGCCTGGTAAATTTTTCAGAAATTTAGAGGACTTATGGCTGAAGCCTGGCTGCCTGCATTTAATCCTGGAACTCATGTAAATATGAAAGAGAACACACTCCACAGAGTTGATTGCGATCTCCTCACATACTCTGAGGCATATATGCACCTTAGCAGTGTTGTGTGCCCTCCAGGATGTATGCACGCACAAAAATAATACATAAATACAAATTGTTGTGAAGCATTTACAGTTGGAAATATAAAATATTTCATTGTTTTTATTTTAAGTGAAATGCAATTTCATTTGTATATGAGTAAAGGAATCTAAGTGAAATACCTGTGGACATTTTCTAAACACACTTATTTAAAGAAAGATTCTTTCAATTACAGAGCTTGTGTTCGGTATAGTGTCTCACAAACTTCTCAGATCCCCCATCAAAGTATCCCCACGCTTCAAGATAACTTTTTTTAATTAATTTTTTTTATGTTTTTATTTATTTATTATTATTTTCTTTATTTACATTTCAAATGCTATCCCGAAAGTTCCCTATACCCCCCCGTCCCTGCTCCCCTACCCACCCACTCCCACTACTTGGCCCTGGCCTTCCCCTGTGCTGGGTCATATAAAGTTTACAAGACCAAGGGGCCTCTCTTCCCAATGATGGCCGACTTTTGATAACTCATAGTACCTACATCTTTGGTTTCTTTCTATTATTTTTTAAATAATATTGTAGAATATAATCTCTTGATGTGAGATTCTTCTGTTTTTCATCTAAAGTGCAATTCATTTTTATGTATGACTTTTTGTACAATGTTGTGTGATTGTAGAGCACTGTTAGTATTATTAAAATGTCAGTTGTTTCCAGATTGTGATTATTAATAATGTTTCTGTAGTCATTTTCTTGTAATGTTGCATGTTTTATTTATTTGTGTGTATGCCTACATACTTACAACAAACATACATGCATATCACATCAGAGGAATGCAAGTATAGGTTTTCTGCACCCACCAAGTGGATCTCGCCAGTCAAACTCATGCTTCAGCCTCCATGCCTTCTTCAATGGGATGGGCTACAGCCATTGTTAATTAGTTCTCAGTCGCTGTGGAAAAACCCCATGGCCAAAGCAACCTGTAGTAGAGTTTATTTGGTCACATAGCTCCTGAGGGAGGAAAGTCCACCATGGCAGAAAGGCATGGAAGCAGACAGCAGACAGGACAGTTGGAGCATAAGCTGAGGGTGCCCATATTAAAATGAGAAGTCAAAGCAAAGAAAGCAACAAGAAAATGTATGATCTTTTAACTCTGAAAGCCACATCCAGTGACATACTTCTCTTCGCACAGTGGTTCTTAACCTTTCTAATGCTGAGATCCTTGATACACAGTGACATACTTCTGTTAGCACGGTGGTACTCAACCTTCCTAATGATGCCACAATTTAACACAGTTCCCCATGTTATGATGATGCCCCACCATAAAATTATTTTCTTAGCTACTCATAACTATAACTTAACCACTGTTATGAACTCTGTTTTCTGACGATCTTAGGGAAATTCTTTGAAAAAGACAGTTGACTACCAAAGGAGTCTTCACCCACAGGTTGAGAAATACTCTTTTAGCACACCAACACCTCTCAAACTCCTTAAACATCTCAAATAACTAGGTACCACATATTCAAATACTTAGGTTTGGGGGGGGGGAGATTTTCACTCAAATCATCACAAACTCGAAGTGGCAGCACACCCTTCCTTCTTGTTCAGATACTCTTTATTCTGACAAAAATAACCATACGTGTCTATATAACAGGGCAAGGAGCAGAGATAAAACATTCCAGTAAATTTTCTTAAAATGTTACCATGATGTACAGATTAATGGCCTTAAGTACAAGATGGATATGAGGGTTTCATTTATTTAGATTATTTTTCATATATAACATTACTAGCTTGCTCAAATTATAGAAGCATTTTGCATAATATTAGTTATGTAGTTTAATAACAAAATAATTTTGTTGAAAGTCCCTCCTTTTTTCTATACTTTTTAATACATTATTATATTTATATCCAAAATATTGCCCCCTCTCAGAGTTCTTCATTCCTTCCCCTTTCTTCATTGTCTCTGAAAGGCTACCCTCTCCCTTCTCTGGGGCATCAAATCTCCACACGATTCAGCACATTCTCTCCTATGGGACCATACAAGGCAGTCCACTCCTACATATGTGCTGGGGGCTTCAGACCATGACATGTATGTTCGTTGGTTGGTAGCTTAATCTGTGGGCGCTCCCAGGGTTAATGGACACTGTTCATCTTCCTATGGGTTGCCATCCTTTTCAGCTCCTTCCCTCCTTTCCCTAACTCCTCCATAGGGGTCGCTGACTTCAGTCCAATGGTCGACTGTAGGTATCTGTATCTGTATCTGTCTCAGTCAGCTGCTGGAAGAGCCTCTGAGAGGACAGCCATGCTAGCTAGGTTCCTATGTGTAAGCACAACATAGCATCAGTAACAATGTCAGGCATTCGTGCCCACATGGGATGGGTCCTAAAGTTGGTCGGTCACTGGTTGGACATTCTTTTAGTCCTTGCTCCAGTTTTGTCCATATATTTCTTTTAGACAGAAACAATTCTGAGTTAAAAATTTGAGGGAAGTTGGTGTCCCCATTCCTCCACTGGGGGCCCTGTCTAACTTCTACAGGTAGACTCTGTTCCATCTCCCCATTCTTGGCATTTTAGCTAAGGTCATGTACATTGAGTCCTGAACACTTCTCACATCAAGGTTCTGGAACTTTCTAGAGGTTCCTCCTATGCCCTACCCCCAGTTCCTGGCAGCTGCATATTTCTGTTCATTCTCCTGGTCCTCTGGACTTCTCTCCTGTCTCCCACATATCTGATCCTGCCCCCTTTACCTAGTCCCTTTCTTCTACCTATATCCCTCCCTCCTTCTGACTTCTATGGTTATTTTGATGCTCATTTTAAATGTAATTAAAGTATTTTCAACTGGACCTTCCTCCTTGTTAAGCTTCATATTGTTTGTGAGTTGTATCATGGGTATTCTGAACTTTTTGGCTAATACTTGCTTATCAGTGAGTACATATATGCCTTTGGTTCTAGGTTACCTCACTCTGGATGATATTTTTTTCTAGTTCCATCTATTTGTCTGCAAAATTCATGATGTCTTTGTTTTTTGATAGTTGAATATTATTCCACTATGTAAATGAACAACATTTTCTGCATCCATTCTTCAGTTGAGGGATATTTGGGTTGTTTTCAGTTTCTGGCTGTTAACTAAGGCTGTTACAAACTTATAACATATGTCCTGGTGATATGGTGGAGCATTTTTGCATATATATGCCAGTAGTGGTATAGCTGGGTCTTCAGGAAGAACTATTTCAAGTTTTCTGAGGAACTGCCAGATTGATTTCCAGAGTGATTGTAGAGGTTTGCAATCCCATCTGCAATGGAGGAGTGTTCTCTGTTCTCCACATCCTGGCCAGCATTTCCTGAGGTTTCGATCTTAGCCTTTCTGGTTGGTATAAGGTGGAATCTCAGGGTTGTTTTGATTTGAGTTTCCCTGATGCCTAAGAACTTTGAACATTTCTTTAAATGTTTTTAGGCCATTTGAGATTCCTCTGTTTACCTCTTTACCCCATTTTAATTGGATTATTTGGGTTTTTGGAGTCTAACTTCTTGAGTTCTTTGTATATTTGTATATTAGCAATCTATCAGATGTATGGTTAGTGAAGATCTTTTCCCAATCTATAGGTTGCTGCTTTGTCCTTTGCCACAGAAGGTAAAAACATAAGGTTTTTATTTTAAAGAGGTCCCATTTATCAGTGGGATCTTAGAGCCTGAGTCATTGGTGTTTTGTTTAAGAAAGTTTCTCCTGTGGCAATGTATTTGTCATTCCAATTTGTCATCTATTAGATTAACTATACCTTGTTTTCTGTTTTTGTTTTGTTTTGTTTTTGTTTTTGTTTTTGTTTTTGTTTTTTTGTTTTTTGTTTTTGTTGTTGTTTTATGTTGAGGTTCTTGATCTCCTTGGAATTGAGATTTGTGAAGTGTGACATATGGATCAAATTGCAGTCTTTTACATGAAAACTGACAGACCAGTACCATTGTTAAAGATGCTGTTTTTTTTTTTTTGTGTGTGTGTGTGTGTTTTTCCACTGTATGGTTTTGGCTTCTTTGTCAAAAATGAAGTGTCTTTAGGCCTGTGGGATTTTTTGTTTGTTTGTTTCTGGGTCTTTGATTCTATTTCATTAATTGACTTGTCTATCTCTATATGGATATCAAATGTTTTTGTTTTTCTGGGGTATTTTTGTTTGTTTTTTTATCACTGTTGCTCTGTAATTCAGCTTATGTGCAGGGTTGGTGATTCTCTGGGAAGTGCTTTTATTATTCAGAATACTTTTGGCTATCCTGGGTTTTTGGTTATTCCATATGAAGTTGAGAATTACTCTAAGCAAGATATTTTAAATTAATTTTATAAAAGAAAGCTACTGATTTGTTTGAGATAATTTTATATCAAGCCATTTTCTGAAGTTGTTTATCAAAATACTTTATTGGGACTTTTTCTTGTTTTTTGGTTTTTGTTGTTTGTTTTGTTGCTGTTTCTTTTTCTTTCTTTTTTTCTTTTCGCATTTATGTTCCCTCACTCTACATGAATATGAATATAAATATATTAGAATCTAATGTCTTCCCATGGAAAACTATGTGATGCGTGTCTTTTGAGCTCATATTTATACTCAGTTTAAACTCCTAACAACACCCTCTCCATCATTTGTTTTAACTTTTTTCATGAATGACAACCACTCTAGAATATGTAAGACAGACTCTCTGAATACTATTTCTTCTTTTATTTTTGATAATGTAGTTCCAGGTAGTCCCAGAGGAGATTGTCCTTAGCTTGGCAGAGGCAGGCTTGAAGTACAGAGAGGTCTTCTATAGTAGACTTAGCTGCAAGGCCTGTTTCCCATGGTGGATTTTGATGAAAGAGACAGTTCATGGTCCTAAACAGTTTATTGACTGTTTATGATAGAAGGTTGATGGATAACAAACTGTATCATACGAACTTCTCAGGGTGGTCCTGAGATTAAATTCCTTTTGCAAGGAGGAATCTCTGAGAAGGGACATTTCTTCGCCAAGCCCTCGGCCTTTTAAGTACCTCATTAGCATGGAGAACTTTGTTCTGGGCCTATGTGACCAACTTGGGAAATGTGGTACTTGTTCCAGGTCAGAAATATGGCAGGGAGCAGGAGTCACCTAAGTCTCAGGTGTGTGCCCACTGAGGTGTGTGCCCACTGAGTCTCTGGGTTGTCAACCCACTCTGATGACTAAGCTTTCTGGCATGGTTTTCCCATCCCACACATATAACATTAGCATACCTATGGTTTTTAATTTTCATTTTCCTGATAGTGGAATATATTGAACAATTTAAAAATATTTGTTGGTCATTTATATCCCTCTTTTGATATAGGATTATTCAGTTTCGTAGCTGGTATGTTGATTTTTAAATTTTTGTTTGTCCAGGTTTTTTTAACATTATGTGTATATTCTATCTATTAGTTTTATATCAGATGTATAACTTTCAAAAGTTGTCTCCCATTCTGTAGGCTGGGTCTTTACTTGACTAGTAGTTTTAATAGAATCATTTAGTTTCATGAGGTCCTATTTCTCAATAATCATATTTCCTGAGTTTCTGAAGTGTAAGGAGTGTCCTTGTTTTTATCAGTAGCATGAAGTATTTTCCATAAATTTTATTCCAATATATCCATTTCAGACGCTAAGTCAATGCATTTTATTCGTTTAGAGTTGATCTTGGTGCAGAGTGAGAGAAATGGCTCCCAGGATTTTTTGCTGCATGGGGCTGCCTAAATTTTTCAGTAACATTTCCTTAAAGGTTGCCTTTTTCTCAATCGGTATGTCTTAGCTACTGTTTTATTACAATATAAAACCTGGGCAAGGCAACTTTTAAAAGAAAACAGCTAATTGGCAGCTTGCTTACAGTTTTAGAGGGCTGTCAATGGCCATCCTAGCAGAAAGCCAGGCAGCATGCAGGCAGGCAGCCATGCTTGGTGTTGGAGAAGTATCTAAATATCTTACAGCCACATTTTCTGGCAGGAGAGAAAGGTACTCAGCCAAGCACAGGCTTTTTGAAACCTCAAATCCCATGACCAATGATGTACCCCTTCTGAGAAGACCAACCTTTTCAAAGAGCTCATTAACTAGAAAACAAATATTAAGAAATATGAGCTTACGGGGGAAACTCTCATTCAAACCACCAGCATATTTAGAATTTAGAGCATGCTTTATACTGTAGATATACCAATTCTGTTTTATTTTGTCTTTAAATCAAACAAAATTATTTCAATTGGCAGAAAATTAATGGAATTGAGTATCATTGTATGAAGTGAACTAAGATACTTTCCAGAGAAATATATTTTCAGTATTATACAAACTGGACTAGAGGATTAAAAATAAAAAAGGAACAAGGAAATAAAACTAGAACTTTCTATTAATGTGGAAACGATAGAGAATAGGATAATGTAGATTAGGAAAGGGTGAATTCTATTTCATTTTAAAATCTGAACTTTGTAAATATAATCAAAGCTCATTCCATGTGTGCACCAATGGAACAAACTTTTTGACTCTTTCATACATTTTCACCCACAGAAAAAAAGAAAAAAATTATATTTTGGTAAAACGTATTAAGATATTTTCCTCTCATATCAAAAGATGAATTTAGCTAAAATAACTTCATTTTAGTTGGAAAATTTTATCATGATATACTTTGCATTCTTGAACTTAAATCCATAGTATGAATATAAAGAATTATGATAAAATATTGTGTAAGGTTTTTTACATATTAACTGATCCTAAGATCTTTTTAAATGACATGTTCTGGATTGAATGAGGCAAATAGAATTAAAGGAACATGTAACACGAATATGATAAAACCAAAAGCATTAATATCGTTGCAGAAAACGCTAAGTATAGGAAAAATCTTATCTTTATTAACTGAATATAGAAATTGAATGAAAATTGTAGAATTGATAAATATTTAAAGCTCTCATGCTAATTATGAGATTAATGGTTTTTATTATCCATCTCAAGAATCAATCTCAGATAGGAAATCTTTGTTATAATATACAATTTGATTCTCAAATGAAAATAAATACATTTCACTATAAAGATCTTCACAATTATTGTGAACTCTCTTTTGTTTTAAAGTTTAATCTTTTAAATTTTGTGGAAGTAAATTTCAGAATAATTACATATTTTAAATTCATTCTGAGTAAATGTTAGAACAGCTGGGGAAAACAACCAGTTTGGGTCATACAGTCTAAGTTGACTGTGTGGCCAAAAAAATAATTTTAGATGATAACTTTTTCTTTTTGTAGTACAAACATATGAACCCTGGATTCAAGATATCATGGTGATTAAATGGAACAGGGAAGGAAGAAAGGTCGGTATAAAAGAGGTTTTGTCATGAACAATTTCGTCTGAGTACACGAATATACTAACCTCTCTAAGATAGCAACTTGTAGTTTCTCTTCTTGTAGATACTCTGATCAGACTGCATTTAGCTTTGAAACTTGAAAATTTAAATATGCTTTGGGCTTGGAGATACTTTTGAATGGTCAAAATGATAATTCAATTTTATTTTTTTGAAGCATGCCATTAATTTGGATTTATAAAAGTAATTATATAAAGGCTTTCAGATATTAAAATAAAGACAATTTAAAATGACTGAATAAAGAGAAAACAAAATTTCCAGGAGAATTTCTTATAGAAATAATTTTAATGCTTGACGCTTTAAAAGCAAACATGCACATTAGTATTAAGTGAAACTCTGATTATAAAAGAGACAGTATAATTTGTATTATGAAATGTGATTTTTCATGTATTATATAATGTCAGGAGGGAAAGAATTATTTATATAAATCTTCATGATTTAGGAACACAAATGGAAAGAAATTATGTCTCTGGTTGCTTTGGAAAGCTAACCTATATACATAATTACATTTTTTAGTCTCTTGGGACTATTACTCTCCTGAAAATACAATATGCAAATGGTCTTTAATTCAGTCCTTTTTTGTGATAATTACTTTGCCATTGCTATGATGAAATATCATGACTAAAAGTAGTTCATGGAAGAAAGAATTTATTTTGCTTAACAGATCCACTGCGATAAGAGAACATCATAGCAGGTATGCCTGCAGGAGCAGAAAGATGACATTTTTGAATCACAGACAAAAAGCAGAGAGAAGAAATTTCAGGTGCCATAAGGATTTAGACTTTCAAATTAACTTCACTCACATGATAAAATTGACATAGGGCAGAGCAATTTGAAAATTCATATTCTTCATTTTAAAATGAATGCTTGCATGCAAATATATCTAAACAAATTCCCATTGGTAAATATGACAGGGTTAATTATATTAAGGTGTACTGCCTAACCTATTTGGTATTTTAATTATTTACCTGTGTGTGCCCTAAAGACAGGGGGTAGCACAGCATTGCTTTTATTAGTTCATTTTACCAACCATTTTTCTTTCAGACAGGTTTCTGGAGAAACCTCCAAGTCTCTCTCCTGTCTGATTTTCTATTTTTCTGTGAAAATTACATTCTGTCCATTTTCTCATGGCTTTAAGATTTTTATGTCTAATAAATTATATAATGAAGAAAGTATTTCTTATTGTATATTTTGTAAAGGAAGAGATTAGAAGTAGCAATAGAAGAGAGATTAAGATGGAAATCTGAATAGTTCTCAAAGTCTCTGCAAAGAAATCCTGAAAGTGATAATGGAATTTGGAAAACTAATATTGGATTGGGTGACTGTACTTTTGTGTCTTTGATGTGAGTAGCTGCGAAATGCATGGAGAAGAGATTCATAGAGAATGTGGATTAATATTGAGGAATTTTGACAAAATGTTATTTAAAATGCCATTTTTACGGGCAGTAATTTTTAAAAACATTTGCATCTGGAGAATTGTTGCTATCAGATTGATAGACTAAAATGGGAATCCCATTCACAATACAGCTATTTCTGCACTCTGTCAACATCAGGAATGAAGAAACGCGAGCATGGTGGTGTGCAGCACACTCTTTAACATCACTCAGCACACAATCTGAGCCAGTGTGTGAGCTCCGAATATATGGGAGAATAAATGAAAAGGAAATTAAATGAAAACATTAGAAAGTTTACTGACTCAGAGGAACCATCAAATAAACCAACCTGGAAGGTCATCCCAAAAAAAATCAAAAGGAGTGTTTTTCAAATGTTAAAAACATTATATACAAAGAAGACTAAGAAATACTTCAGATTAGATAGATGTGGGAGATGTCATCAAAGATTACCAAATACACCACATTTCTGTGACAGATAAAGAGATTTCGGAGGACACTAATGCAATTAAATCAGTTTCTTTAATAAGCAATATTGTATTACAGTCAAGTTCTTTGTTCTTATAAATAAACCACAGTTATATAATATTAAAATTTAGAGGAGGCTTGTTAAAGATACAGCTAATCTCAGTAAGTTTTATGCAAATTGATAATTATTTAAGGTATATTAGAACATTTTAAAATTAATATTAATATATCTCTAGCAAAGAATCAATAGATACAAATGAATTATTTGTTAAATATATAATGTAAATATCTGTGATACATCCACTGTAATTTATACATAACTTGAAATATTGTCTTATGAAATCAAAATATTGAAGTTCTCATGAATTATATAAAGCCTATGTCAGCATCCTATCCCCCCACTGTGGATAAATATGTACAATGGTATATGTTATATATATTATTAGTAACAATGTGTTTTATAAAATTTAGTCTACAGAAATATCTCAAACAATTGCTACATTAGGTATAGCTTTCATGGTATACAAAGGTGCTATGCCAGCTAACAAGAGGGAAAAAAAATGGAATCAACATTCCTACTGTGTGGTAAGTGATATGATCCACAAAAAAGATTGCATGGTGCGATATTTTCAAGGGGGCAATAGTACCATTTATATCACAGGTGTAACTATCAAACATCTAATTGGATTTAATGTCTGAATCCATTACATTAATGGAATAATGGGAGAAATTACATTCTGGCTGCTATAACCCTAGACAACTACCCTTGGCTATTGAGGCTTTGGCTTCTAAAGTAAAACACATTACCAACACATTTCTAAACCTGCATATTGTCTAACTGTACTTTAAATATTTATTCTTCTACCCACAGAAAGCTGTGGCTTTCACCTGCTGGGGACCAGAGCAAGTGATGACCAGGTCCTGCAGAAGAGATAAGGAGAGCCAAGAACTGAGCCAGTCATGGTGGGTGGAGGGGTGTTGGGTGGGTGGAGGCAGTCGGATCTTGCAGCCTGACTAACTGGTAGTCAGAGTGCTTTTTTATTTATTCAGAACTCAGTTGGCAAGGAAAGATTTATTATATTGTTCCAAAACATAGATCATATCATTTGTGTCCACTTCCTCTTGGTTACAAGTTTAGTCATCTGTGATAAATAGTGAGAGAACAGAGTTATCTTTTAAAATCATTTTGCCCCAGCCCCACAACCCAATATTTAAGAATCTAGAGGCATACTTTGCCAAAGCATGAGTGCTCTTTCTCAGGCTGGTAGCTCTTGCAGTTTCAAGGGCACTAAATTGAAAGAAAATCTCCAAGTCAGCCAAGGGCAGATGGTCATTTGCTGAGTAGAATATTATTAACTCTTGATGGTCAGACTGCCAGTAATCATTATACCCAAGAAGTCTTCAGACCAAAGCTGCTGCAGTTATAACTCAATTTATACCATGATAGAATTTTGTGTTTTTATCTTTGTAGAAATTATTTGTATGTCTACTCTTGGTATTTCTTTGTTCTATGGTCATAAAACATCAGAGTGGCCCAGTGAGAGCTAACTTTTCTTTCTTTTTTATTATTTCAGACCTTTATTAACAAAGAGCCAACTTTTCTATAAGAGGGAGTTCTAATACTTTACTCTTTTATCATCTATCAACATCAATATTTTCCCTCAATATAAGCCCCTAGGTAGGGCAGAGATAACTTCACACATAAATAGAATTCCATTTCATATATGTTCCATATTTTTAATGGAATGTCCTTTAGTTTGATCCCAGTTGTTAACTATTGTGAATAGAGTGGCATTATACACAGCTGAGTATCTGTAGTAAGATATTGAGTCTTTCGGGTATATATGCCATGGAGTCATCTAGCTTGGTCATTTGGTAGATTTAATTTTATCATTTTGACAATTTGAATACATTGATTTCTATCATCACTGCACCAATATACAATCCAGAGAGATGGGCATAGAAGGTTAGGCCATACATGCATGCTATAAATGGAAAATGGGGTGATCTTTAAAGGAGCGTTAAGAAGAAAGGGTAATTAAAGAGAGATGGAGAAAAGAGGGGATAAGTAACATTAAGGATTGAAAAATCTACAAGGAAATACTTACCTTATAATCTTAGTTAAAATGGTAATATAATATTATAAACATACAGTATATTTATAATACATATTAAATGGAGTTATGCCATATGAGGTGATAATGCTTCCCTCAAGAGCTATAGCCTATTTATTAAAGACTCCAGTCCAGGGTCTCCATTTGAGTTGTCACTAGAGTCCAAGTGACTCAGAAAACAATAGAATCTGTTGCACTTGCTCTTGGTTGCCTCTGAGAACTTCAAAGTTAAACCATATTACAGACGCCTCCAAAACATGAGGCAAAGAACTGGGATGAATCAGGCTGGAAATGACTTAAAAGTAACCTCCCTGGAGAGTAGTTCTCATCGTACAAGGAAGTGCTACGGAAGTCGCCACATTAAGAAAAGCAATCAATAGTTCCTACCCCGTTGTCACAAGAGCACAATGCCAGCTTGAGGAAAGTATCCTCAGTGGTGCAACATGGCACCTTTGTAACTCAGATAACCATGTCTAATAAAACACAATGCCTTTTCATTAGGAGAAACTTCAAGCCTAGTGCTATCAACCTAACCAACTACACATAGCTCATGTAGCCATGGGCTTTAAAGAATAATGAACTTACTAATGACATTTTCATAACTTTGTTTAATTCCTAACTATCTCCTAAATATTTGTCCTTTTATCCATAGATTAGTATAGCGCCTATCCCCAAAGAATTTTCTTTTCCTAGAAGTGTACAACTGTTAGAACTTCAGAAAGTAGGTTACCATGGGATGCTCTACCCCCCTACACTGAAGGCTCAGAGAACATCATAGAAGAGGAGGCTCAAAAAGTGTAAGGGTTAGAGGACCAAGATGTCTACTGCAGGATAGTCCCTTCTAGATATGAAAGGAAAGCTGTACTCATCAAGTCTTTAAAAATGTGGTCACCTATACAAGTCCTGCACAATGAAAATATCAGCTGGCTTGCTAACATGCGTGGGGGAAAATTCATTAGGTACCAGTGCTAGATGAAAAGCTGCAGTCAATCAATGGAGAATTAAACTATTCCATAGATGATTCTCCTGATAGAGTATCCAATGCAAAAGAGTCAGCCTTAAACATACATATATCTGAGCAACTCTAAATAGATTCAATAAAGTTGTTTATGTGTATACAGATATAAATATATTATGCATGCATACATATCACACATACATACACATTTAATAATTAAAGAGTCATGAATATGAGAAGAAATAGGGGAGAGACATGGGTAGAGTTGGAGTCAGGAAAAGGTGGACAGTTTAAAAATATAGTAATCATTAACAAAACAGTCTCTGGAAATAAGTTATTTAAAGGTAAAATTTCTGTCTGAATACCTACAAGATTCTGTGAGTCTGTTAGGCACTTTGTTACCTGTCTTGGTCAGGGTCTCCATTGCTGTGAAGAGACACATGACCAACACAGAATTGGCTCAAACACATGAAAGTTTGGTGATTATGGAATGGCAATAATTGATGGGTCAGTTATTAGTGGGGCTAAATAACTGACCTCTATATTAGGAGATGTGACTTTGTTGGAGGAGACAAGGCCTTGTTGGAGGAAGGGTGCCACTTGGAGTGTCTCCTCCTTCCTGCTGCTTGTAGATTGGTTGTAGAACTTTCAGCTCTTCCAGAACCACTTCTGCCTATGTGCAATCATTCTTCCCGCCATGTTTTCCTTTATAAGAGTTGCTGTGGTCATGGTGTTTCTCCACAGCAATAGAATGCTGGAATAAAAAGAATTTAATATCTGTGACTGGGTCATTGCTGTGATAAGCAGGAAAATGCTATTAGTGGAAGGATATGGAAGAATTTGGACGTTTGTACTAAAAAAAATAGGATAAATGTTTTAAGTGACACTTAAGGCCATCTTCATAGGAGCATGAAAGACAGGGTGCTGAGAGGGATTTGAACTGTGAGGATCCAGCTCAAGAAATTCCAGAGAGGAAGGATATTAGTAAGCCACCTAGAGATGGGTCTTATAATTTATTTGTTTGTTTGTTTGTTTGCTTGTTTGTTTTTGCCCTTGTCTGAAAAGTCTACCTGAGGCTAAATTGAAGAGTTTTTGATTAATGGATTTGACCAAAAACATTTCAAAACAGCCTAGCATTTACTTTCCTGCGTGGTTCTTAGTGCCAAGTCTTATGTAGATTATATAACAAAAAGGAGCAAGCTGAGCAAGGAAAAATATAAAATACACCCTTTAAGGAGAAAGAGGGTACCAGGAAGTATAATACAGTTAGGTCCTGTACTCAAGGAGATAAAGAAATTGAGGGCAATCTTGATGATAATGGAATAAAGTAGTGATCTCAGGGAAGCTTTGGGACAGGTGTGGGGGTACACACCTTGCACTCTCAGCAATTGGGAGGCAGAATCAGGCAGATCAATGATTCTAGTCTGCAGCCTGACTATATGGCTCACATATGTTAAAATTAGAATAATAGTGGATGATGACATAGGTACTTGATATAATTTTTCATGACTTTCAAAAATAATTGTGAGATTATAACTGCAACCATTGATCCTTTTCAACCCCCACAAACCTTTCCATGCAACCACCCCCTGCTCCTTTTCAAATTTATAGGTTTTTAAATTGTTGCTACATACATGTGTTACTAAGTATATAATATAATCTGTTTATTCCATACAGTGTTACTTGTTTGTATATTTTCAGGGCTGACCATTTGCTTATGGATGACCAGTTGGTGTGCTCCCTTAGGAAGACTATTTCTTGTACTCTCAGCATGGCTTACTTGCTTGTAGTTCTTTGTTTAGGTCAGAGGCCTCTTGAACTTTCCCCACCTATACGGATATGTCTGTTCTGTGCTTATTGTTTTGTCCATATTCAAGAAAAATTATTTTTAATCTACAATAGTAGATTAGGCCACATTTAATGGTTCAAGCAAGGTAATCGGCACTTAGCATCAGTCATTAATTTAAAAAAAACTAGTGAAAGAAGCAAAAAGAAAAAATCGTACGTCCTCTACCAGTTTTTGTCATCACTGAGGTGTCGTAAATGTAAAGATGGAACATCAAAAGACACAATTACTTACATATCAATACTAGAAATTCATGAAACCTCATACAAGTATATCTGTAAGCCTAGATGCCTTTTCTCTACAAAACAAGAACAAGAAAAACAACAAAACGGTTCATGTCTGAAATATAAAGACCAGTCATGAATGATGTTTTAAGCCTCTTAATTTAGGACTTGATTTATCATTTAACATTTTAAAAGATTTATTTTAGTGTTTGGTTATAGATGGCAGAGATAATTGTATATTATTCAATTAATTGAAAAATAGTACTTGTTCTTTTCATGATGAGTCTTGTGTAAAGGCTTATTTATTCACTTTTTTGTAAAGCTGGTGATTAAATTCAGGTTTGTGTAAATGCATGGTTGTTTTATGGTTTTAAAAGAACGTATTTGTTTAATTATCCATTCTTTTTACCTAAAAAAAATTTAAAAGTTAATGGTTGAGTCATATAGGTGAATGATAAAATTCTGTAATGTTTCATCTTCCTTTTTAACTTTATAGGGTCTATAAGCAGGTAGAAGATGAGCCTTTGTTTGTGTCTATGAGGTCATTTCCATTTAAGTTAGCTTGAGAGACTCCATTTTAATGTGGATGGCACCATACCCTGTCCTGAGGTCTCAAGATGGAACCCATGCCTCATAATTGAAACCTAGCTAACCGAACAACTCGTGCTGGTTATCCACTAGGTTACTAAACCAGCACAATTCTTAACAACAAACATTTGTCTTTTACCCACAGAAAACTGTTGTTTTAACCTGCCATCAAGGAAACTTCTTTTTGTAACAGGCAAAGACCACTACAGACAAACCACAACCTATCATAATGCATTGTTGTGGAGTCCAATCATAATGGATTCATCTAAAACTAACCCTGCACTTAGGGCTCATGTCGCACTGTGGAAGAGGGGCACAAAGATGATAAGAGACAGAGCATAAAGGAGTTTGCTAGATAAGACTTTATCTCCTGGGTTGTTTTGATTTGCATTTCCCTGATGGCTAAGGATGTTGAACATTTTTTCAGGTGTTTCTCAACCATTTGATATTCCTCAGTTCCATCTCACACCAGTCAGAATGGCCAAGATTAAAGATTCAGGTGACAACAGATGCTGGCGAGGTTGTGGAGAAATAGGAACACTCCTCCATTGCTGG
>NC_034596.1:57144349-57147863 GCF_900095145.1 Mus pahari
TTATGAAATATGAGCCAATGAATAGGAAGGCAAAGGTTTTATTTGTTCCATGACTACATGATGTACCTTTAAAAAGTGTTTATTTCTTGGCTTCTATCACACTGTCATTTGGAAGTGATGTGTACTTATGTTTAAACTCTTAAAAATAAAATGAATACCTGTTCTTGAAAAAAAAAAAAAAGACTTTATCTCCTAGTAACATCTGAAGGTATATCTATTAATCCTCATCAACATGACTGCCCAAATTTGAGCTGGACAATGGACATGCCCAAAGTGTCAGAAAAGAACATGAAGCCTCACCCCTGCACAAAGAACTAAAGGTACCTGAGTAAAAACTGGCTGTAGGAGAGATGGTCTTCCTCAGGGAAGAGCATGACAATTGATTGTTTAGTGCCGAATGGTCAGTCTTGAAAATAACATGTGGATGAATATATATATATATTCACCTTAGATTTTAGCCTCCCTATTTCCCTATTCAAGAGACAGGCTGGAGTGAATAATAGGACCTGGGAACTACGCTTGTTCCTCCAAAGCGAAACCCTATATCTAAGTAGATCTATAAAAAAAGGAGTTATCCATACGGGAAAGGTTCTATCTAAACTAGCTTCATTTTTGTTGCTATGATAAAAATAGCCTGATCAAAAGCAACTAAGGGGAGAGAAATAGTTCTCATGATTAGAGGCTACAGTCTATCACTGTGGGGTAACACAGTGGCAGGAACTTTAGAGAGCTAAAGCCACAGTCAGTAGTAGAGAGAGGAAAAAAAATGCCATCTCCACAGTCCTCTCACAATTCCAAGTCTTAAGAGCCACATGGGTTTTGTGGGTAAGTTTATGCCAGCAGTGGCTGCACTTGCTTGCTCCAAATTTTAGTTCCAGTAAATTTCTATTTCTGTGCAAAAATTCTTAACACAAAACAGCTTAGGGGACTAAGTTTACTACAGTTTAGCATTCAAGGTTTTATTCCATTCCTATGGGAAATTACCAACAGAAATTCTGGTCTAACTACACCCAAATTCCAGAGCAGAAAGAGAATGAAGTACATGAATGCTTAGTCTTCAGCTTTCTCTATTTCTATATAATTCACGGTTCCCTATCTATGGAATGATGTCACTCACAGTGAGATGAGTCTTCCCATATCTGTTGACAATCAAGACCACCCACATAGACATACCGACAAACAAAACCCCTTATGGAGACTCTCTTCAAAGGTGATTCTAGGTTGTTGCAAAATGATAACTAAAGGAACCATAATATAATCCACTGGTAATATCATTGATAAAATGGACATGCCAGAATAAAGCAAAAACAGAATACAGAAGGTCCCAGGGGTGTCAGGTGAGAGGTTTACATTTTCAAAAATAGTTGTGCTCTTCTGACTACTGTAATAATATTTTCTGTGAATGTTTATGAAAACCAAGAATTTGAGGATGGAGAAATGTCTTAGTGGTTAAGAGCAAGTTCTGCTCTTTTTAAGGACCTGATTTCAGCATCTATAACTCAGTTAAGGGCCACATAAATGCCTGTAATTCCAACATCAGGGACCCAATTCCCTCTTCTGAACTCAGTAGGTGTCTGTTGCAACATAAACAAACATTCTTTAAGGTCACATACGTATATAGAAATTGATTTTTTCATTAATTAATTAATTAATTAATTAAAGTTTACATCTCAATCACAGCTTTCTCCCTTCTTCTCCTCCCATGTCCCATCCTTCCATCCCCCTTTTTCCATTCCCCACTACTCTTCTCATCAGAGAATGGGAACTATCTTCCAACCTGGCATATTCAGTCTCATCAGTACTAAGTGCATTCTTCCCCACTAAAGACAGATAAGGCAGCCCAGCTAGGGGAATGGAACCAAAGGCAGGCAACAGAGTACAAGTCAGAGACACCCCTGTTCCAATTGTGAGGTAACTTACATGAAGACTAAGCTGCATATATACTAAGTATATATGACCAAGGTCCAGTCCATACATGATGTTTGGCTGTGGGTCTCTGAATCTGTTTCCATCAGATGCTGGATGAAGCCTCTCAAAAGACAATTACGCTAGGCTCCTGTATGCAAACATAACGAGTTTCATTTATAGTGTCAAATGTTGGCTCTCACCCAAGATGTGTGTCACAAATTGGGTAAGTCATTGGTTAGTCATTCCCTCTGTCTCTGCTCCATCTTTAACCCTCAAAATCTTGTAGGCAGGGGGCATTTTGATTTGAGGGTTTTATGGGTAGGCTGGTATCCCCCTCCCTCCACTGGATGTCCTGTCTGGCTATGGGATTGCATATTCCTCATTGCTAGGAATCTGGACCCTCCCTATATCAGGTCTCAAGCTTGACCAATAGATGACCCCCCACAGATTCTCTTTCTATTTCCTGACCCTGTTCCTGATCCAATCCCTTCTTGCACCAAATTTTTTCTTTCTATCCACTTCTGATGTCTATTTTATTTCTCCTTCTTATGTGTTTCATCCATCATCCCTTTGGGCCTACTTGTTACTTAGCTTCTTTGGGTCTGTGGATTGTAGATTCATGGCTATTATCCACTTATAAGTGAATACATTTCATGCACATCTTTCTGGTTTAGGGCTACCTCACTCCGGATGATATTTTCTAGCTCAACCCTTTTGCCTGCAAATTTCATGTTGTATTTGTTTTTAATAGCTGAGTAATATTCTATTATGTAATCAAATACATTTTCTTTATCTATTATTTGGTTGGTTGAGAGACATTTGAGTTGTTTTCAGTTTCTGGTTATTATAAATAAAGCTGCTATGAACATAGTTCAAAAAGGGTCCTTGTGATATGTGCAGCATCTTTTGGGTATATGCCCAAGAGCGACATAGCTGGGTATTGATATAGAACTATTCTCAATTTCCTGATAAACTCCAGATTAATTTCTCAAGTTGCTGAATGAATTTTAACTCTTACCAGCAATAGTAAAGTCCTACTCTTGTTCCACATATTCATCAGTGTTTTTACGTGATATTATAATCTTAGCCATTCTGATGGGTGTAAGATAGAACCTCAACATTGTTTTGATTTGCATTTCCCTGATGACTAAGGACTTTAAATATTTCATTAAGTCCTTGTCGGTCATTTGTGATCTCTCAGTTGAGAATTCTGTTTAGCTCTGTACCCCATTTTTTAAATTGGGTTATTTGGGTTCTTGGTATTTAAATTATTGAGTTCTTTATATATACTTAATATTAGCCCTCTGTCAGATGTAGGGTTGTTGAAGTTTTTTTCCTGTTCTTTAGGTTGCTGATTTGTCCTTTTGACAGTGTCCTTTGCCTTATCAAAGTTTGCTGCTCCATGAGGTCTCATTTATTAATTGTTTACCTTATTGGCTGAGCTTTTGGTGTTTTGTTCATAAAGTTTTCTCATGTACCAACGTGTTCAGGGTTAATTTCCACTTTTTATTCTAATATCCAATTTTATGTTGAGGTTTTTGATCCACTTGGACTTGAGTTTTGTGCAGGGTGATATATATATATATATATATATATATATATATAT
>NC_034596.1:57148808-57161209 GCF_900095145.1 Mus pahari
AAGCCAGATTCAGAAAGATATTGTTCCTCATATGGTGTCTCCCACATATGGAGTCTGGATTTATACACACCACACACACACAGACACACAGAGAGAGAGAGAGAGAGAGAGAGAGAGAGAGAGAGAGAGAAGGCTAGAGAGAAAGAGAGAGTAAGAGGGAGAGAGGAGAGGAAAGGAGAGTAGAGAGGAGAAGACAAAGAGATAGGAGAGAGGAGAGAAGATAAAGAGAGGGGAGAGAGAGGGTGAGAGTGAGGTAAGAGGTAAGAGAGACAAATAAGAGAGTAAGGTGGGGCTGAACAGCCCTTTTTATGGTCTTTACTCTTGCTAGGTAACTGGGGAGGAGTTTAGCCTAAAGGTCAAAGCTTGGGGCATTATCTAAGTGACTTCTAGCCATGCTTCTCTTGTGGGGGTTGTGTATGTGGGAGGCGGTAACTTAGGCCGGCACCAGAGTTCCAGGAGCATAAGGGAACACCTACTATGTCATGTAGGTGAATTATCACCCTTCCAGGTTCAGACCTCAGCTCAACTTGAGACCAGCCTGCAATTCCCCATAGGGTTAAATATCTAAGAAACATGCTATCAGTTTTAATCAACATTAATAATTCACAGAACACTTATTTTGTGGGAAAGGAGAAAATACTATTAGCATATTGTCAATACTGTGTTTGTATTAGAAAAAAAATGATTTCCTTATTAGCTGTGAGAGATCCTTGGCTTCTAGTAGAAAAAAAAAATCCCTTGAATACTACACAGTCAGCCTCTTAGGTCTGGAAAACTTAATGAACTTTGCTAGACTCCTCTCTCTCCATATTCAGCATAGACTTAACTCACATGTTACACCTAATCTCTGGAACCTGTATTCCCCCAAATGGTCACCAGTGTATTAGGCAATTTAGATATACTTGTGACATGCTTGAGAGGTGCTGTTCAAAGTAGCAGCAGTTACTGTTGATGAATCTTGTCATTTTATTTCCTTCCCTGGAAACTGTTATGCAACACAAAAAACACCAAATGACTATGATGACTAGAAAGTTATTCCCATCAGACTTCTTTGGTTTGACAGGGTGTTTATAATTGTTGTAGGTTGTTAAAGGACACATAGGAATTGTGTTTGATTGCTTTCTGGGTAGGTACATTAGCTTTATGGTTTTTTTAAACTTATTTTATTAGATATTTTCTTAATTTACATTTCAAATGCTATCTTGAATGCCCCCTATACCCTCCCCCCACCCTGCTCCCCTACCCACCCACTCCCACTTCTTGGCCCTGGCATTCCCCTGTATGGGGCATATAAAGTTTGCAAGACCAAGGGGCATCTCTTCCCAACGATGACTGACTAGGCCATCTTCTGCTATATATGCAGCTAGAGACATGAGCTTGGGGGGTACTGATTAGTTCATATTGTTGTTTCACCTGTAGGGTTGCAGACCCCTTCAGTTTCTTGGGTAATTTCTCTAGCTCCTCCATTGGGGTCTCTGTGTTCTATCCTATAGATGACTATGGGCATCCACTTCTGTGTTTGCCAGGCATTGGCATAGCCTCACAGAGATAGCTATATCAGTGTCCTTTCAGCAATATCTTGCTGGCATATGCAATAGTGTCTGCGTTTGGTGGCTGATTATGGGATGGACCCCTGGGTGGGGCAGTCTCTGGATGGTCCATCCTTTCATCTTAGCTCAAAACTTTGTCTCTGCCACTTCTTTCATGGGTATTTTATTCCTTATTTTAGGGAGGAGTGAAGTATCCATGTGTTGGTCTTCCTTATTCTTGATTTTATTGTGTTTTGTAGATTGAATCTTGTAGGTTTTAGGTTGTTTTGTTTCTGTTCTATTGGCTGTACCTAGATTTTTATACATGCTAGACATGCACACTACTATAGAAGTATAATTCCAGATGAAGATGAAGTTTTTGAAATGTTTATTCTGTCAATTATTTCCTCTGATATGCCTGAAATTTAATCATTTATGAAAGGAAATTAAGTAGATCCAGACATATTTATTAAATCCAGATATATTAACTAAATAAAAATAATAATGTTCATATTCCATGAGTAGATGCTTTGATTTACTAAAGAATAACTTTCCTCAGCATGAATATTGTTATTAATTTTGAAAACAGCTTTCAAAAGGCCATTTTTTAGTCCTACAGAAAAGAATATAATCCATCGAAACATTGGGAGATTCAGTAGTTGCATCCATGTTTTATGTGAACTTGAATTTAAAAGAGTGATTCACTACTCTGAGTAATACAATATAAAGGAAATATTTGGTATTAAATATACAAGACAGTGATAAAAATAAAGATAATTGGACACATAAGTTCTTTAAAAAAAATAAAGCAGTAATAGTTGTGGTGGTTTCTGTCCTTTCTATTCAGTTGCAGTGTGCAATTACTCTTAACCATCTCTTGAAAATATAAGTTAATCAATTAATGTGAGAAAATAATTGGTTAAAAATAGAATGCATATTTACATAAACTATGGCCTTTTGAAACTTTTTTTCCTGTTACCTTTATATAAATAAGGCCTGGATTTGTAATACTCTCAGTTTCAAAGGCAACATGATATGCCAGTGGATAAGATATCTTGCTACCTATACCAAACTTGACACTGGTACTGCTGCCAAGAGGCAGGTTGCTGACAGAAACCTGGTGTGGCTGTTCCCTGGTAGGTTTAGCCAACAACTGACCAACACAAATGAGGATGCTTGGAGCCAACCATCAGACCAAACTCAGGGACCATGGTTGGTAGCTGGCAGAAGGGTAGAGGAGTAGAGGGGTATTGAAACCTCATAGGAAGAACAATATAGGCTGACTAGACCACTCAGTACTTCCAGGAACTAGTCCACCAATCAAGGAGTGTATAAGAAGGGATCCATGGCTCCAGAAACATACATAGCAGAGGAGGGCCTGGTCTGACATCAATGGGAGGAGAGGCCCTTGGTCCTGTGGAAGTTCGATGACTCTGCTAAGGGGCATGCTGGAGCAGTAGAGTCGGAGAGGGCAGATGGATGGGGGAGCACCCTCATAGAGGCAAAGGGAGGGGACAGAGGGCAGATGTGAGATGGGAATTTGTGGAGGGAAGTGGATTATCAGATGAGATGTAAATGAATGGAATGATTAATAATAATAATAATAATAATAATAATAATAATAATAATAATAATAATCTTATCAGTTCTGGTGAACTCTCTAGGTTCTAGATTCAATCTTGAGGATTATATAGTGGAAAAAACAATCAAGTCTTCCAAGTTGTCTTGTGACATCTAAGCATACACCTGATACCACATATAAATAAATAAAAAAAATGATTAAACAGTAGACAATGTGAGTTTATTCCTTACATTTTCACTTTGGGTCAGAATGGACCTCTTTGTTCATAGTAAGCAGAATGGCTGGTTTCAAACTCCTTTTCTTTAGCTTTTTTTTCTATTTATTTATTTGTTTATTTATCCATTCATATTCATGTTTTCATCCTGCTCACCACCCCTCTTTCCTGTTACCTGCTCCCACCTTGATCCTCCTCCTCTTCTCCTCTGAGAGTGTGGATTCCCCCACCACCACCCCCGATTATCCCGCTGTGCCTAATGATCTGATCAAACACAGACTTGTCTATTATAGCAAGCTGTGCCATACTGTGCGATAGGTTGAAACAAGAAGGATCTAAAAATAATTCACTACATATTGACAGAGCAAAGTATATCTTTAATAATGTGGTCAATATTTATTGTATTTCTTTCTACATGAAGCCACAGATTCCAGAATTAAAAGCTATAGTTAAATAAGCTCTATGTGAAACCAATTCAGAACAAGTTAACAGGTAGGATTCTAGATTGAAAGCAACAATTTTAGGAGCCAACTACTAGATTTTCATGCTTTTTCTTTTCTTGTGGCCATTGATGTAAGAATTGGATTGAACCCTGTTAAAATTTTATATGATTATAAAGAACAATGTAAATGTAATAATGTGATTTATTTCAGAAAGATACTTTTATTATTTTTTTTTTGTTTTGTGTTTTGTTTTGTTTTCTTGTAGGTTTTTTGAGACAGGGTTTCTCTGGATAGCCCTGACTGTCCTGAAACTCTCTCTGTAGACCAGGCTGGCCTCGGACTCAGAAATCTGCCTCCCTTTGCCTCCCAAATGCTGGGATTAAAGTCATGTGCCATTACTGCCCAACTAGAAAAACACGTTTAATAAGAGTTAAATAAATACAAAAATATCCTATGAAGGAAGGGTAATGTGGAGTCTGGAGAAATGGCTGAGTAGTAAATTCTTGCTGTTCTTAAAGCAGACTCCTGTTTGCTGCCCATCATGCACAGGTTCCTCATATCCATCGGTTTCTAAAATTGAAGAGATCTGATCTGATGCCTTCTTATGGAATCCACAGGTACCATGCAGACATGTGTTGAGCAGATATACATGAATACAACACACACACACATAAAATTTAAAAAAAAAACCACATTTTTAAAAGGAAATTGAGTATGGAATCAAAACCTAAACTTGCAATAAACAAAAACGAAACAAAACTGCTGTAGGAAAGAAGGTCAAATAGGAAAATATAAACCAACTCTAGGTATATAGCATATATTAGTTTTTGGAAACTAAAAATATCAAATTATATAGATTTTGTAAATATTTAATGTATCATAGTAGACTTTACTGAGTGTAAGGGTTTGTAAAACCCAAGAACTGCCATTGCTATAGTTGTACCTACTAAATTGTATACTTGGGTCTGGTAGAGAAATGAGATATTACAGTTACCACATGATATAAAGAATAACTAAGTATTATTCATAACCAAAACATTGAAATGAGAAAGGTATATATTTTTTGCAAAGGGGGAAAAAGACATTGAGTAAAGAAATAGTGTTTCTGTCTCCTCTGAACGCTTGAATCAAACAAAAATAGAATACTACTGTAAGTTCCTGAGCAGATAAATTGAACGTGTTCCCCAAATCATGTTCTCTGAGCCTTGAGAGCAGGAAAGAAGATTTCTACTCTTGACATGTACAGTGTTTAACACATAGTTATTTAAATAAAGCTATGAAATTTTAGTTTGACTTTCCAAATTGAATAACTGCAAACTGGACTAAATATGGACTAAAATGCCAAATTTAAGTAATCATTCAGTCTTTACATTTGCTATACAACTATTTTAAGAAAATTCTGAAAAAATGACAAATAATTCACACTAAAAATATTTTATCTAAATGTTTTACTTTCTTGATTACTATTTATGAAAGTACTAGAAACTGTATAATGTGCTTGATAAAAAAATACAAACGAGTACAGTGTAAATCACAGGAAATAAGGTCCCTTAGGCCACAAAAAAATTCAACATGAAAATATCTAGCCTGGAAATATTGCTTCTGGCAAACATGATGAAGAAAAGCCTATGTTAAAATAGATTTAGTACTTGGATTGCTAAATTTGTTATATGGTAAACACATTGGTTTTCTATTTTGCTCAATAACCTGGATATATTAAATAAAAGCTTCTAATTTTATGTCTTACTTAGAAAATATTTCTTTTACTATTAGAAACTGTCACATTGAACTGATTTTCTTTCCAGAATTTTTCTCAATAATGTAGCTATGGACACACTTATGGAAAATAGCTCAGTATATTTTATAATAACTGCTTTATGGAAGAAATCATTTGCACTATTCCTCTTTAGTTGCATCTTAAAACTGAATATATAATAATAATAATAATAAAATATATCATATGGCAATAACTTTTCACCTCCATAACATGGCTTCCAAATATCTGAGGAGGCTGCAATGACAGATTTTAATTGTGCTTCAGCAGGAAATGTTGCTGGAGAGAGAAGACACTGAGAGCAATACATGTAGTGTATGTAACTGTTTCTCACATAAATGAAAGCCAAGATGAAAACAGGTATGTCCTGTAATAGTCGCCAGTGTCTCCTAGGAAGCTGAAAGCTAACTGGACTTGTATCCCATGATCTAATTTCCATCTCAACTCTCTATCAGTATGAGGTCAGGGGAAAGCTTTTCACCCATGTGAATTGAAAGGAAAAAAATGAAATATATAGATAAAAGCATGATTCTACCCATTGATTTCCCTGTAGTTCCTTGCCATTTACTTCAATGGTTCTATTAGGTCATAAGCCATGTTTAAGACATACTATGTGTTAGTATACTTCACACTTCAGATACAAATGCAGCTTTTCATGTGTGCTACAAGTTTGTAGTAGAGATCTAGTTATATCATTGTGTTTTGATTGATCCAAACATGCAGACATTTATAGAGTGCTGTGGATGGAGCCTGTATTGGCAAAGATATTGCAATGTGCTGGGTCCATGATGAGCACCCAGATGTAAGGCAATGTATGCCTTTTATGGGAGGGTTACACAGTTTAGGGGAAAAGCTCAGTTATCTTAGGCTGCCAGGGAAGAGTTTTTATGAGTAGCTAGATGGAGGCTTGCTGATATGAGAAAAGCTTTTCCTATTTTCACCAAACTAGAAGTAACAGGCACACATCCGCACTACAGGAAGAAAGAAGCATCCATACACATGCCACAAAATGTCTCCTCCTCCCATCCTGTCCAAGTATTTCAAAGTCTTCAGATGTGTCTAGAACTCACTGTGTAGGAGTCCTCGAAACTAAAGAATCTCTTCTATGAATCCATGTTTTTAATGACTCCTGTGTGTGTGTGGGGGGGTTGAATTTGCAAACTTTACTTTTCCCAAAGGAACATTTTGTGAGGATTGCCTGTCATCATTGTACAAGGTTTCATTATTACTAGATTGAAGACCCAAGATCTGTGATAGAAAGCTTGTGCCCAAAAAACTCAAGGCAGAAATTAACATCAGTATTTGTGCTGTTGCAAACACAGAGTTAAGCCATGCAACTATCTAACCTCCTATGACAGCCGAAAGTCATTAACAATCTGACATTGGAATTTCAAGGGATATTGAAATTCCCAAAGAGCACATCACAGTTCCTGTGTACAAATCTTGTCTGTGAATCAAAATGAGACAGCAAAGCCTTTCCAGAGATGAAGAAGAAACTTTAAAACCCTGTTACTGACCAATTATTTTCTATAAATGTGCATACAGTTTTGTGCTAAAATTATGCCAAATATATGTCATAAATTTTATAAACACTTAGTATTCTGCACTCAGTATTAATTGATGAAGGTTGTAATTATTGTGAATTGTCACCATAAGTTATATTTAAGACACATTGTTGCACTTGGCATGTGAATTCCATTATATATATAAAATATACAATATATATCATGTTATATACCATATATATAAACATATATACACACATATATCATAATATACCATATATTCACACACACACACACACACACACACACACACACACACACACACACACTTTGAAATGGTTGTAGCATTTTACTCTATGTTCAATTTCATTTAAATGTATATTGTAAATATTATATTTATAAGTGCTAAAATTAAATAAGTAAGCACTACTTTCTAAATCTATGCCTTGACATTATAATTGCCTAAAACAGTTTTAGTAGGAAATGCAGTCTTATGGAGTTAAATCCAGACTGTGAGTTCATCCTAAGTGTTATAAATGCCTTATAGAGGAGGCCCCATAGTGACCCATCGCCCTTCCTCCATTCCTGTCAGAGATGTGAGGCATCATCTTTGAAAGTCCAGCCTCTGTACCTATATCCTTTCATGGGTATTTTGTTCCTTATTCTAAGAAGGAATGAAGTATCCACATGATGGTCATCCTTCTTGGATTTCCTGTGTTTTGCAAAATGTATCTTGGGTATTCTAAATTTCTGGGCTAATATCCGCTTATCATTGAGTGCATATCTAGTGACTTCTTTTGTGATTGGGTTAACTCATTAAGGATGATATCCTCCAGATACATCCATTTGCCCAAGAATTTCATAAATTCATTGTTTTTAATAGCTGAGTAGTACTCCATTGTATAAATGTACCACANTTTCTNTATCCATTCTTCTATTGAGGGACATCTGGGTTCTTCCCAGATTCTGGCTATTATAAATAAGGCTGCTATGAACATAGTGGAGCATGGACTATCCAGAGACTATCCCATCCGGGAATCCATCCCATCATCAGACACCAAACCCAGATACTAATGCACATGCCAGCAAGATTCTGCTGAAGGGACCCTGATATAGCNGCCTCTTGTGAGGCTATGCCAGTGCCTGGCAAACACAGAAGTGGATGCTAACAGTCAGCTATTGGATGGAACACAGGGCCCCCAATGGAGGAGCTAGAGAAAGTACCCAAGGAGTTGTAGGGGGGTGCAACCCTGTAGGTACAACAACAATATGAACTAACCAGTACCCCCTGAGCTCGAATCTCTAGCTGCATATGTAGCAGAAGATGGCCTAATCAGCCATCATTGGGAATAGAGGCCCCTTGGTCTTGTAAACTTTATATGACCCAGCACAGGCGAAGGCCAGGGCCAAGTAGTGGGAGTGGGTGGGTAGAGGAGAAGGGGCGGGCGTGGGGTATAGGGAACTTTTGGGATAGCATTTGAAATGTAAATAAAGAAAATAATAATAAAAAATAAATAAAAAGAAACTCCAGCCTCACTCAATACTAAATCACCTAACTTCTTCTCAGAACAGGCTTATAATCGGTAAGAAATCTAGTTTGGTTATTTATAAACCATTTTGCTTAGGGTATATTGTCATTGAAACTCAAGTAGGCAAAGATAATAATGTCAAATTGTTAATATTAACTAAAAGCACAAAACATAGAATCATTTTGTTTTCAATAATTTATGTTAGAAACGTAACTGAGATTTAACCTAATTTTTCAAGTCATTTGTAAGCACATTAAAAATTATTTAGTTACTTTGAAAACCTTTTTGTCCTAGCATATTTTTGTTGTTCTCTCTGTACTCTTAAATTTGCCATCATTATACAGAGTCAACAACAAACTCAGAAATAAATTAAGTAAAGACATCACATACGACAATTACTCATGAAAATCATATGTAAGATAAATTTATTTGAGGTACTTGGGAATTTGGAAATCATAATGAAAGTCTGTTTTGGGCTGGATGACAGAAAACAATGAAATGCAATCATTACTGTTATCCCAAGAGATAATTAATAGGTCCTACCCTTAGCTATTTGAATGGCTTTGAGGTGTACTCCCCTGAAACTAGACTTTACAAATGAAAATTTTATAGCATGTGTAATCATAACTTGGAAGTGAAACCTTCAAAAGCAAACTTTGCAACCCAAAACTTCTAATTATAAGTTTTTAATTTAAAATATATTAAAAATAATGCATTAGACTCTTTTATTGAGTTATAGTGCCCAGCTTCTAATGTCTATTAAGACATCTTTTTTTATTTCTTTTTTTAAAACTACTATTTGGCTTTGAGTGTTTGAGATTTATACATGATCTTTTAAAGGTCTTATAAAAATAAAAACTAAAAATAGGAGCTGAGATTTCTTACAAACATATCATAAATTATTCTAATTAGGTACAGAGCTGTTCATTTTGAATGAGGGTTTGCATTGTCATAATGTGAGAAAAAGAAGTTCACAAATTTTAAGCAAGGAGTATCTATGACATTCAATCTTGCACCCTTGCTTAATCTCTGAGAATGCTTTTAAATGCATAATTATTATTGACAATAATCTTTAGTGTCAAGCAATTTATTTCCTTTCCATGAAAATTTAAAAGAAATGAACCTCAGAAGTGAGTTAGTGAATCCACAATGTTTTTTTTATCCATTTATATTTCTTTTTTTATTTTTCTTTAACTTTTTCTAATTTTTTATTGGGTAATTTCTTTTTAACTTTTTTATTAGGTGTTTTCTTTTTTAACTTTTTCCATTTTTTTATTAGGTATTTTCTTCATTTACATTTCAAATGCTATACCCAAAGTCAACTATAACCTTCCCCATCCTGCTCCCCTAAACACCCACTCCTACTTCTTGGCCCTGGTTTTTCCCTGTACTGGGGCATATAAAGTTTGCAAGACCAAGGGGCCTCTCTTCTCAATGATGGCCAACTAGGCCATCTTCTGCTACATATGCAGCTAGAGACAAAAGCTCTGGGGGTACTGGTTAGTTCATAATGTTGTTCCTCCTATAGGGTTGCAGACCCCTTAAGCTCCTTGGGTACTTTCTCTAGCTCCTCCAATGTGGGTTCTGGGTTCCATTCAATAGCTGACTGTGAGCATCCAATTCTGTGTTTGCCATTAACTGGCATAGCCTCACAGGAGATAGCTATATCAGGGTCCTTTCAGCAAAATGTTGCTGGCATATGCAATAGTGTTTGCCATTTGGTGGCTGATTATGGGATGAATCCCTGGATGGGGCAGTTTCTGGATGGACCATCCTTTCTTCTCCACTCCAAACTTTGTCTCTGTAACTCCTTCCATTGGTATTTTGTTCCCCATTCTAAGAAGGGGCAAAGTATCCACACTTTGGTCTTCGTTCTTCTTGAGTTTCATATGTTTTGCAAATTGTATCTTGTATATTCGAAGTTTCTCGCTAATATCCACTTATCAGTGAGTGCATATCATGTGAGTTCTGTGATTGGGTTACCTCACTCAGGATGATACCCTCCAGATCCATCCATTTGCCTAGGAATTTCATAAATTCTTTATTTTTAATACCTGAGTAGTACTCCATTGTGTAAATGTACTACATTTTCTGTATCCATTCCTCTGTTGAGAGACATGTGGGTTCTTTCCAGCTTCTGGCTATTATAAATAAGGCTGCTATGAACAGAGTGGAGTATGTGTTCTTATTACCAGATGGAATATTTTTTGGATATATGCCCAGGAGAGGTATTGCTAGATCCTCCGGTACTAATATGTCCAATTTTCTGAGGAACCACCAGACTAATGTGCAGAATGGTTGTACAAGCTTGCCATCCCACCAAGAATGGATGAGTGTCCCTCTTTCACCACATCCTCACCAGCATCTGCTGTCTGCTGAATTTTTGATCTTAGATATTCTGACTGGTGTGAGGTGGAATCTCAGGGTTGTTTGGATTTGCATTTCCCTCATGATTAATGATGTTGAACATTTTTTTTCATGTGTTTCTCATTCATTCAGTATTCCTCAGTTGAGAAATCTTTGTTTAGCTCTGTGTCCCATTTTTTAATGGGGTTATTTGATTTTTCTGGAGTCCATCTTTCTGAGTTCTTTATGTATAGTAAATAATAGTCCCCTATCGGATTTAGGATTGCTAAAGATCCTTTCCCAGTCTGTTGGTGGCATTTTTGTCTTATTGACAGTGTCCTTTGCCTTACAGAAGCTTTGCAATATTATGAGGTTCCATTTGCCAGTTCTTGATCTTATAGCACAAGCCATTGCTTTTCTGTTCAGGAATTTTTTTTCCCCTGGGCCCATATCTTTTCCCCACTTTCTCCTCTATAATTTTTAGCATCTCTGGTTTTATGTGGAGTTCCTTGATCCACTTAGACTTGACCTTAGTACAAGGAGATTAGAATGGATCATTCTATTCTTGGTAAGAAACAGCCAAGTGAAAGGGTCTGATGTTAAGAGAAGCTGAGAGTGCTGGGATTACGCTTACATCTAAAGGGAAAACCTTTTCATTGGAAGGAGCCTAATCCAAGAAAACATGAGCACTGACTTTCTTTTTTTTTTTTTAATTATTTCATTAGATATTTTCTTCATTTACATTTCAAATGCTATCCCGAATGTCCCCTATACCCTCCCCCCCCACTCCCCTACCCAATCACTCCCACTTCTTGGCTCTGGCATTCCCCTGTATGGGGCATATAAAGTTTTCAAGACCAAGGGACAGCTCTGCCCGATGATAGCTGACTAGGCCATCTTCTGCTACACATGCAGCTAGAGACACAAGCTCAGGGGGTACTGGTTAGTTCATGTTGTTGTTCTACCTATAGGGTTACAGAACCCTTCAGTTTCTTGGGTAATTTCTCTAGCTCCTCCATTGGGGTCTCTGTGTTCTATCCTATACATGACTGTGGGTATCCACTTCTATATTTGCCAGGCACTGCCATAGCCTCACGAGAGATAGCTATATCAGTGTACTTTCAGCAATTTCTTGCTTGCATATGCAATAGTGTCTGAGTTTGGTGATGGTTATGGGATGGACCCCTGGGTGGAGCAGTCTCTGGGTTGTCCATCCTTTCGTCTTAGCTCAAATCTTTGTCTCTGCAACTTCTTTCATGGTTATTTTATTCCCTATTTTGGAGAGGAATGAAGTATCCACATGTTGGTTTTCCTTCTTGATTTTCTTGTGGTTTGGGTATTCTAGGTTTCTGGGCTAATATCCACTTAGCAGTGAGTGCATATCAAATGAGTTCTTTTGTGATTTGGTTACCTCACTAAGGATGATATCCTCCAGATACATCCATTTGCCTAAGAATTTCATAAATTCATTGTTTTTAA
>NC_034596.1:57161907-57174090 GCF_900095145.1 Mus pahari
TGAGCTTTGTGCATGGAGATAAGAATGGATCAATTTGCATTCTTAAACATGCTAACTGCCAGTTGTGCCAGCACCATTTGTTAAAAATGCTGTCTTTTTTTCCACTGGATGGTTTTAGCTCCTTTGTCAAAGATCAAGTAATCATAGGTGTGTGGGTTTATTTCCGGGTCTTCAATTCTGTTCCATTGATTTACCTGTGTGTCACTATACCAATGCCATGCAGTTTTTATCATAATTGCTCTGTAGTACAGCTTGTGGTCAGGCACAGTGATTCCCCCAGAGTTTCTTTTATTGTTGAGAATAGTTTTTGCTATCCTAGGTTTTTATTATCCCAGATGAATTTGCAAATTGCCCTTTCTAACTCAGTGAAGAATTAAATTGGAATTTTGATGGGGTTTGCATTGACTCTGTAGATTGCTTTTGGCAGGATAGCCATTTTTACTATAATAATTCTGCCAATCCATGAGCATGGGAGATATTTCCATGTTTTGAGATCTTCAATTTCTGTCTTCAGAGACTTGAAGTTTTTGTCATACAGAACTTTCACCTCCTTAGTCAGAGTCACACCAAGGTATTTTATATCATTTGTGACTATTGTGAAGGGTGTTGAGTCCCTAATTTCTTTCTCCTCCTTTTTATCCTTTGTGTAGACAAAGGCCACTGATTTGTTTGAGTTAATTTTATATCCAGCTACTGCACTGAAGCTGTTTATCAGGTTTAGGAGTTCTCTGATGAAATTTTTAGGGTCACTTATATATACTATCATATCATCTGCAAATAGTGATATTCTTCCTTCCTAATCTGTATTCCCTTGATCTCCTTTTGTTGTCGAATTGCTCTGGCTAGGACTTCAAGGACAATATTGAATAGGTAGGGAGAAATTGGGTAGCCTTGTCTAGTCCCTGATTTTAGTGGGATTGCCTCCAGCTTCTCTCCATTTACTTTGATGTTGGCTAATGGTTTGTTGTATATTGATTTTATTATGTTTAGGTATGAGCCTTCAATTCCTGATCTTTCCAAGACTTTTATCATGAATGGCTGTTGGATTTTTTCAAATGCTTTCNCAGCATCTAATGAGATGATCATGTGATTTTTGTCTTTGAGTTTGTTTATATAATGGATTACGTTGATGGATTTCTGTGTATTAAACCATCCTTGCATCCCTGGAATGAAGCCTACTTGGGCATGATGGATCTTTGTTTTCATGTGTTCTTGGATTCAGTTTGCGTGGATTTATTGAGTATTTTTTTCATTGGTATTCATAAGGGAAATTGGTCTGAAGTTCTCTTTCTTTGTTGGATCTTTGTGTGGTTTAGGTATCAGAATAATTGTGGCTTCATAGAACGTATTGGGTAGAGTCCCTTTTGTTTCTATTTTGTGGAATAGTTTGAGGAGAGTTGGAATTCGGTCTTCTTCGAAGGTCTGATAGAAGTCTGCATTAAAACCATCTGGTTCTGGGCTTTTTTTGGTTGGGAGACTATTAATGACTGCTTCTATTTCCTTAGGGGAAATGGGACTGTTAAGATAGTTATTCTGATCCTGATTTAACTTTGGTACCTGGTATCTGTCTAGGAAGTTGTCCATTTTACCCAGGTTTTCCAGTTTTGTTGATTATAGTCCTTTATAGTAGGATCTGATGATGTTTTGGATTTCCTCAGGATCTGTTGTTATGTCTCCTTTTTTATTTCTGATTTTGTTAATTAGTATACTGTCCCTGGAGCACTGATTTTCAATTTCTCATTCTACCCATTACCAGCCAGAAATTTATAGTTATATAATATTCTGAATATTATAGAAAATATAGTTATTTTCCATATTATTATCAAATCAATTAATTTTATAGTGATTCTAACATTTCTATTTCTATGTTTCAGTTTTAATTACAATTACACTTTGCCCTTCTCTTTCCTCCCTCCAAACCTTCCCATATACTCATCCTGCTTTGCATTTCTTCAAGTTTATTGCATCATTTTCACTAATTATTACTGCATGCATATATATATATAGATATATACACACACACATATATATATATATACATATATATATATGTATATATATATTCATATATTCCTAAATACAACCTATTTATTCTGTATAAAGGTGCTTTTATGTATGTTCTTTTAACAGAATATTTTCACTTGGCTTCCTTGCAGTATTGATGATTAAAAACAGACTGACACCTGAAGAGATAACTCAGGAGATAATGTGCTTGCTGCTCTAGTGTGAATACTAGTGTTTACATCCTATCATCAGCATAAATGGTAGATGAGCTTAATGCCAAAACTATAATCCCAGCACTCCAGAGGCAGAGAAAGGCCAAGCCAAGGAAAAACTCAGCTAGCTACTGGTTAGTGAGAGACCCAGCCTCAGTAAATAATGTGTAGAGTGACTTAGGAAGACATCAATTGTAAACCTCTGAACTCCACACACATGTGTATGAATATTTATATGTGTACAAACAGAAGCACAACACTTTCCCTCTCTTTTGCCTCCTCTCTCTCACACATACATGCTCACACATACTCCCACACACCGTGCCAATATATGTGAACAAAAAAGCTTCTGAAAAGAAGCTGTATGTGCAGGGACTGATTGGGTGATTAGCATTTTAGTACTGTGGAAAGACTGGTTGGAATGTCACAGGTCCAGAAGTTAATTACTTTTAAATATCTGAAACTGCTATTCTTTGCTTACCTCGGTATCAGACCTAACATCTTATGATGAGTGTAAATATTTTGAATCTATTAACTTAGCAGACCCCTTGGATGTACCAATCCAATCTAAGAGTATCATCAAATAGCATCCTAGATCTAAAAAAAAAAAAAAAAATGGGCTTATCCCATCTCACTGTAACTGCTTCTTTTATATCCTCTCCAAAAAATTTAAAACTGGACTTGTTTACAATTTTCTTTTTTCTTTAAAGCTTTAACATTCATTGAACTGCTTTGGATTAAGGAATTTGGGAAACTTGAACTTGTGTTTCTGGGACATGCTCTTTCAACAGGATTCCAGAATAAACAATCTCTCATTCTTTTTAAGGTGATACCCATGTCTTTTGCATCAACATATACACATTCCATGTGTGTGTGTGTGTGTGTGTGTGTGTGTGTGTGTATAAATGAAAGATACTAAAAAAATGAACTAAAGCCATTTATTTAATCATCTCTTTATTTCAGAATGTTTCCTAAACATATGTTAGTATCACAGCCACAGGATTCTAGAAATATTGAGAGAACAACCAAATGGAGTGAACAAATTATATGTGTATTGAATATCAGCATCTCTACACTTAGAACTTGATCCTAGTCTTCATGAACACCTAGCTTGACAGTAAAGAAGAGTTGATGAAAGCTCTTTTTAAGCTTCATTAATTTATGATTTAACATATTTGTAATGCAGCTTTATGAGAACCTTCAAGAGCTTTGAAAACCTAGATAAACATAGGTAGATGGTGAATATAACCACACTTTGACCAGGCTTCCTTAGATGCACATATCTTTTGCCCTCTATTTAAACCTTACCCTTGCCCCAGAACCCAGAAGACTGATTTGAGCAGCATGTGCGATCTCCTTGTCCTTCCCTCCAATGTCTGAATATTAAGTGTATGTATATTTTTATCATTTCACATTTTTAATTTTTTTCATTAACTTATTGAGGATAGTTTTCCAGGACTTGACCTGGGGCACAAGTTTTGACCTCCATGTTCAGTAACAAAAATAGAGAAATAGAGGAGCAGTCAGGCTCCAGACTCTGCAGACTCTGGGCCCATAACCACACATATTAATAAAACCATCTTTAGTCCTTGATTTCTTTTTAAGCTGCCCTATAGAACTCAGGAGAAAAAACAAGCCATCATGTACAGGCCCGTCCATCTCATAAACTGTAGGATCATGAGCATTAAAAGTGCTTATTTAATCCACTAAAGCATTAATTATGTAGATAAGTGATAGATAACTGATGAAAATTAAAATATTAAACATTTAAGTCAAATAATCTTTGCAATTATTTTTCATGAGAAATAAGAAAACAATTCAGGGAATCAGTCGATGAGGTAATGAGCTAAAAACATCTTAAGATTTTACTTTTTATAAAATCAAAGAAACCATAGTGAAGGGTAGAAGCAAATAGAGATATCTCTTTGTTTAAATTTGTTGTTCATTATATATGTGGCTTAGTTAAAATAATGACATTAAATATTAGTGTAGCAACATTTTCAATAATTTAGGGATTCTGATAACATCTCTATAGTCTGGGGGAAAAGAAAAAATATGCCTATTAATATGTGGAGGTTAGAAAGGTAGCTCTACAAATAAGAACACAGAATGCTGATCCAGAGGACTCAGGTTTGATACCAGTAACCTGCATGGTGACTAACAACCTTCTCTAACTCCTATTCCAGGGGCTCTGATATGATGCACACACATACATGAACATAAGACATGCATGCACGTAAAAACAAAGATAAATAGATCTTAGAAAATACAATAAATAAGTAAACATTTTAGTTTGTAAAAAGATTTTGGCTGAGGTAAAACGTATATAGTTTGTAGTTGTCACTAGCCTCATCACACTCTTCGTATAAATAGAAAACTTGAGTGAGAATTCTGGAATTTTGGGTTCTTTTAAAAACACAGAAATATTATAAAAATATATTTGTGTTTTAATCCCAGGTATGGGAATATGGAGCTGTTTCAGTACTTGAGAGGCCAAATCTTTTAAGTTCAGACTCCATTTAAGAGAACCTGACCTAAGTTTGAACTCAGGTAAACTAACAGGCTGGCACCTAGTATTAGTTCTCAAGTTACAAGAGTTCTCCCCCCACTCTCACGCCCCCCCCAAAAAAAAACCTGAGTCTAGCTCCAGTCTCTAGGTGAACCCCCAATAAGACCAGCGTCACTAGGTTATCCCCCTAACAGATCTGCATCCCCAGTTTACAAGCTGACCCCTCTAACAACCATCACGGCAGAGGGATTACGTTTATGATATGACTCCCAGCACCAGAAAAGTACACTAAAGGCCAAAGTAGCCCTCCAATGCGATGATTAAACAAACACCACAGTTTATAGCTTTCTATAAAGTCTTGCCCCATAGACACTGGGGCTTCTCATCACCAGGACTGCCCTGAGTGATGGCATTGTGCCTAGGGACCTGAGCTAACTTGAATAAAAAGAAGTAACTGCCATCAGATATGCTCCTGACTGTTTTAGCCTGGCACTACACCTTGTTCTCTAATAGAGGTGTGGATTTTGCTAGCTACAGATAGTTTCTGATATTGTGTGACATTTGGAAATCTGGGGACTTTTGAGAGGGTGTATAAATGCTAGGGCCATGGCTGGAGAGATGGCTCAGGGGTTAAGAGCACTGACTACTCTTCCAGAGGTCCTTAGTTCAATTCCCAGCAACCACATGGTGGCTCACAACCACCTGTAATTAGACCTGATGCCCTCTTCTGTTGTGTCTGAAGTCAGCTTCAATGTACTCATATGTATGTATATATGTATATATATATATATATATATATATATATATATATATATATATATATGTTTCTTAAAAAATAATAAAACAATTCTAAGGCCTTGAGAGGCCAAGTGAACTGTTAGTGGATTGTTGATTGGTTGATGTTGGTTGTTATTGGTTGTTGTTTCTCACTGTTTGTGAAGTAAGTGTGTGAAAAAGAGAAACAACTACAACAAGGAATTAGATATCCTGCTGGTGAAGATCAAACATGTGCCAAGGAACTCAAGGGCCCCAATCTTTTTTGGTAGAAAGTAGTCTACCAAAAAAGTGGTCCCATTGCTGAACCAGGATGTGATTCAGAGGTCTCTTCCTTTCCTCCCTATCGTTTTTCTGTCTTACCTAGTGTTAGGGGTTTAAAGGGTGAAAGAAAAAGGATGAAGAAAGGAGAAAACACAAAGTAGTACATGATTGCCTACAAAAAAAAACCTTTCAAAGATGATGGCATTAATTAATAATACAAAGTAAATCAAAGATTTAAAATATGTGTTTTCTATCTTAAGCGTGTTTTATTGAGCTACAGTGCTTGAATGCCATCCTACTTATAAATTATGAGAGATTTCATTTTTATTTTTGTTGATTCAAAATTCAGGACTGAAAACAGTATCATTTTTTGACACAGCATTTTGGAATGGTATTTTACCTTTAGTTTTCAAAAGCCTGTAGTTGTGTGGCTCAAATAACTAATTTTCATGTATATTAAGTTATGCATCTTATGTAACAACTAAATTAAACACAATTACAAACTAAGCTCCTACTTTCATTTGAAATTCCAATGTTTCATATCAAATAATACATAAAAGATTGATGTGGAGATCTACATTGAAGTGATGATATCTAAGTAGAGGGAAGAAATCAAGGAGTGATGAAAACATCATGTTCCATTTACCATTAAATTCAGTGTTCGCAACAGGTTCTTACAGTTGGATTTTTATTTTGAGCATATAACCTCAACTCTTCATATACCAAACAACTCAGAAAAATTGGAATGTAAGTGAAGGTTAGCACGTTTTAAAAAAAATCAATGAGATCTTTTTTTGGCAAAGATGGAAGAAATGACTCACTTTACTGAAGTGGCTGAACTAGGCCACCACTTAATTGGAAACATCACTATACTTAGGAAATGGCAACAAAATGATGGCAGGGGCCTGGAGACGTGGAATTTAAAAAGCCAACAGTATTAGGTGGGTAATTTTTCTTTGATCATCTGTAAATGAGCTGAGAGCTAGGGAACTGAGTTTTTGGAGGAAAGGTAAGGTGCATCATCTACCATACAGCATCTTTCATGTTGCAAACTAGACTTACTTTGTGTGAACTACTTCATACAATTTGGAGAGCTGATTATGAGTTCACTTTCTGCACTTTTTCTATCGGGTAGGAATTACTTGTTTCCTAATGGCTACATGTCTCTAGAATAAAAGCAAAGACCATCAATCTCCAATAGTCTGTTGGTAACTTCTGCAACAGATTCTTATTTTCACCAATACATAGATTTCAGAATAAACACTCGAAAGTTCTGGTCTAGCTTCAAGTATATGTGCACCTGATGTGTCAAGTATATGTGTCCTGATGTCGCATGAAGATATTGAAGACATTGCCTATAATAAAGATATAGAGAAGACACCAGATTCCAAGTAAAGTATACTCTTTTCTGAATCACACATTTTTTTCTTTATGTACTGAGATGATGTTTATATTAAAAGTATCAGATAATGAAATAAATTCACTTTTGTGATTAGTAAGAATCCCAGCAAGATATTTTCTTTTGGTGTATAGATCATCTAGAAATGGAGTTTGTTTTGTTTTTATAAAGCATTTATTGTGTCTGGGAATCAATAGTGTTATTTGTTCAGTCTGAACAAGGACTTTTCAGGCAAACAACCCTTTCTGTCTTTATAGACACAGAAGGGAATGACTAGTCACATGATGTGAACACCCATATTAGCTCAGTGCACAACTGTTCATTTTGTACTTTTTTTTCTCCCGGCAATTCTTATCTTAAGGTACTCAAATTACTATGATGCTGAAAGATTCTACCATTATGGCAAGCATTGTTCTCTGTTGGTTACTGAGTTCTGGAAATGTGAACTCAAGGGCAACACCTTCTAGCACTGGAGCAATTGCCCAATTCTGATAGGTACTTGTGTGATTTACACAGTAGATTTAAAGAGTTTCCATGAGTAAGGAGGTTATACACCTCATCTTCACTGTCATATTGGCTCCCCAGATCCTATTGGCATCACCTCATGGGTAACTGACGTGATATATGATAATTAATAACAACAAATAGCATTCATATATCCTAATCTTCAGGAAATCTAAAAAGATTAACCCATCAACATCCATATTTGGCTTTTCTTACTGGCAATGGCCCATCTTCTAAGTTCTGCGTATTTGAGAATGGTAAATACCTGACACCATATACGAATCATAAAGCTAACAGTCTAAAAGAAATGTGAAGTGAGAAGCAGCAAGGCATGTTGCAGTTCATCTCAAAATGTCTCTATCAGGTCCTTTGTTGAGGTACATTTAGAAAATCAGTAGTATCAACAAGTTCTTTTAAGTTGTGAAATACAACAATGATGATGAAGTTACACATCTAAAGAAATGGTTTCAGTATTTTATGGTTATGAACATTTACAATGTTATTAAAAGAAAATAATAATCACAACCACTTGTATTTTTGTAGTTAAACCATTTCTTTGTCTGCATAGTGATAATGGGCAAACTCACAGGAGGCTCAAAATATCCCAATGTTGATTCTGAGTATAATAAACACAAGAAGAAAAGGAAAATCTCAGACATTGCCTTCTAATTGTATTGTCAGCATTTCTTCAGACATAGAACTAAAGGACAGACTATAATCAATCTGCTGGAACTAATATTATAAATACAGAATTATACTTTTTAAAAATTTGGTTTAAAAGTGCACCTAAGAGGCAGAGAGGAAAGAAGGCCAATAATTTGCTAGTGTTATATGCATCAAGACCTGTGTAATATTTCTAGGACCTATGTGAATGCAGTTGTGTATAGTGGAACATACTTGCTGGCCTTCTTCAAGGGAAATAAAAAGCAAATGAATCCTTGGGGTTCATAGGTGAGCCAGCCTAGTCTACTTGGTAAGTTACAGATCAATGAGAAACATTTTCAAATAAAATGAGTCCACAGTGTTCCCTTACTTGTGTCATCAGAGGCCACCATGAACTACCACATGCTTCTTAACCAAAGTCAACTTGATCCATGTCCTACTGCGGATGAATACTCATTTCTATCATGAATGTTCATGTCTCAACATTCCTAAAGTCTGAATTATAAAACTACATCTTTCTTCCCCAAACCTTCTTGCTTATCTTTGCCATGACTGTTACCTGAAGTGTTAAGGGTAGTGAGAGGAATCCTTTAGCTAAAAGTCTTATACACTGACAATATTCTGTTCCTCACAAGATGTTTTAGCTTCTATAACCTAGACTGTGATACTTCCAGTTCCTAGCTTAATGTGGACTGTTTATGGATTGATTTCCTTAGGCATCATTCTTTCTTGTATGGTATCTCTGTGAATCCTTATACCTCAAGGAGCTCTTCAGCAGCCTGGATTTCTGCAGAGTAGTGATTGCATTCATCTACCAGCACCAGGTAGCATATTGCCCCTCATATTCTACATTGGAGACTTTTCCTCAACTTAGAAGATGCTTTGTAGTGTCTTTTTTTTCTCTTTTAAACACTTCTCCGCTAACCACTACATATAGCAGCATTTTTATGAGGTAAATCTGTGTTGTACATCATGTTTCAACTTCATGCTTTTTCTGTTTTCTTGTCTAGGTATATACTGCACATGAAATATTCAGTTCTTTTTGAATCAATACGTCTACAGTGCATATAGAAGTTTGCCATATATTCTACACAGAAATTGTCATTTGGTTTTTGCACATAAACTTTGTCATTGTCAGATATTCCTTTAATTTATGAAAGGATTTTACTGAGGGTAAGCTTTGTCCCCATTGGTCCACCTGACTATTGATACCATTGTACTGTCTAGCATTAGCCAATGGACTCCACAGTCTTACCTCCCAACATCTGCTTATCGAATACAAGATAAAAATCTCCATATTCACTTATCCTGGGGGCCCAAGTTCACAAATCATCTGGAATCATGATAATAAAAACCTATATTCCTGAGATGTTGTTACCAGAATGAACTCTACTGCCTTCACTGTTCTCCTGTTAGAGATATTAGCATGAAGGTTGGAGGGACTTTGTGATGGGAGACTGTTTTATATATAGCTGCTTTTCAAGGCATAGCTGCTTTCCTGAGCATACCCGAACTGATCTAATTAGTCATCCACACAGATAAGTAATTGGTAATGAGAAAGAATAGATGAATAATAACTTGTGTTCACTTAAGCAGCACCCATATTAAAATTGGAACAATAAAAACAAAGATTATCCTCATCCCTGCCTAAGGGTGTTACACAAACTCATGAACCATTCTATATTTAAATAAGAACCATGCAGCAATGGGTATATGTAGTAGTTCCCAGGAACCAGGTGACAAATGAAGTTTTGATCTATGCCATGCTGGTTTCAAATATACTGTTTCAAAATCTACTATGCCTAGATGATTTCAAAACCTCACAATAGACTGAAGTTGTTCAGTCTCAGTGGGATTTTTGGGGGGAAGTGGGGAAAGGCTTTCTATATATTTGCAGGTATGTGTGTTGGTGCCTTCCATACAATGGGCAAACAACTGTGTGTCACATGAAACGTAATAAGTAGAAGGTCAAGATAGTATACATAAACATGACTAGGCTAAGTGTACCCTTCATGGATGTTCGAGTGAAACTAGTGGGAAATAATTGATTGTGCTTATCCCACCCCATAGCTGGGGCTGGGTCAGGTACTAAGTTGTAGGGAAGCACCTAGCACACTGCTTCAGGGTGCGGAAGTGCAGTCTGAGACATGGGAAAGCCTGAGCTGGCTCATGGTCCCTGGGCCTGCAACAAGGCAAGGGCATGTGGTTCTGTATTTTGGACATTTTTCAATTGTAGAGAAACATAAAAATCTCTTTTTTCTTCCAAAGAGATTATTTTTACACTTACATGAATGTGTAATATATCTCTATGGCCTTTAGAGTAATCACATGCCTCTTAAAAGTTATGTTGACATTTTTGAGAATAGTGACAATATGATTTCTAAAAATGGTCTTTTGATAAGACAAATAGAGTCTTTCTGTGTGAAGGAATTTTTAAATTTAAAAGTATCTTCAATTTTTATCAAATTCTTTTTTAATTATTTTGATAATCATGTAACTATCATCTACACTCTTCTTTTTTTCAATTTTTTTATTAATTTCTTCATTTACATTTCAAATGTTATCCCAAAAGTCCCCTATACACTCCCCACCACCTTGCTCCCCTATCCACTTACTCCCACTTCTTGGCCCTGGCATTCCCCTGTACTGGGGCATATAAAGTTTGTAAGACCAAGGGGCCTCTCTTCCCAATGATGGCCAACTAGGCCATCTTCTGCTACATATGCAGATAGAGACAGGAGCTCTGGGGGTACTGGTTAGTTCATATTGTTGTTCCATCTATAGGGTTGCAGACCCCTTCAGCTCCTTTGGTACTTTCTCTAGCTCCTACATTGGGGGCCCTGTATTCCATCCAATTGCTGACTGTGAGCATCCGCTTCTGTGTTTGCCAGGCACTGGCATAGCCTCACATGAGACAGCTAAATCAGGGTCCTTTCAGCAAAATCTTGCTGGCATGTGCAATAGTATCTGTGTTTGGTGGCTGATTATGGGATGGATCCCCGGGAGGGGTAGTCTATGGATGGTCCATTCTTTTGCCTTAGCTCCAAAATTTGTCTCTGTAACTCCTTCCATGAGTATTTTGTTCCCTATTCTAAGGAGGAGTATAGTATCCACCTGTTGGTCTTCCTTCTTGATTTTCTTGTGTTTTGCAGATTGTATCTTTGGTATACTAAGTTTCTGGGCTAATATCTACTTATCAGTGAGTGCAGATCAAGTGACTTCTTTTGTGATTGGGATACCTCACTCAGGATGATATCCTGTAGATACACCCATTTGTACAAGAATTTCATAATTTCATATTTTAAAAAGCTGAGTAGTACTCCATTGTGTAAATGTACCACAGTTTCTGTATCCATTCCTCTATTGAGGGACATCTGGGTTCTTTCCAGCTTCTGGCTATTATAAATAAGGCTGCTATGAACATAGTGGAGCATGTGTCCTTATTACCAGTTGGAAGATCTTCTGGGTAAACGCCCAGAAGAGGTATTGCTGGGTCCTCCAGTAGTATTATGTCCAATTTTCTGAGGAACCGCCAGACTGATTTCCAGAGTGGTTGTACAAGCTTGCAATCCCACCAGCAATGGAGGTGTGTTCCTCTTTCGCCACAACCTTGGCAGCAACTGCTGTCACCTGAAATTTTTATCTTAGCCATTCTGACTGGAGTGAGGTGGAATCTCAGGGTTGTTTTGATTTGCATTTCTCTGACACTAAAGGATGTTGAATGGGGTTATTTGAATTTCTGGAGTCAAGCTTCCTGAGCTCTTGTATATATTGGATATTAGTCCCCTATCAGATTTAGGATTGATAAAAATCCTTTCCCAATCTCTTGGTGGCCTTTTTGTCTTATTGACAGT
>NC_034596.1:57174101-57183806 GCF_900095145.1 Mus pahari
GTTAATAGTATATGCTTTCTCTAGTTTCTTTTTGGAGGCACCCAGGGCTATGAATTTTCCTCTTAGGACTGCCTTCATTGTGTCCCATAAGTTTGGGTGTGTTGTGGCTTCATTTTCATTAAACCCTAAAAAGTCTTTAATTTCTTTCTTTATTTCTTCCTAGACCAAGGTATCATTGAGAACAGTGTTGTTCAGTTACCATGTGAATGTTGGTTTTCTATTATTTATGCTGTTATTGAAACCTTAGTCCATGGTGATCTGATAGGGTGCATGGGATAATTTCAATATTTTTATATCTGTTGAGGCCAGTTTTTCACCTATTATATGATCAATTTTGGAGGAGGTGCAATGAGGTGCTGAGAAGAAGATATATCATTTTGTTTTAGGATAAAATGTTCTGTAGATATCTGTTAAATCCATTTGTTTCATAACTTCTGTTATTGTTCATGTGTCTGTTTAGTTTCTGTTTCCAGGATCTGTCCATTGTTAAGAGTGGGGTATTGAGGTCTCCCACTATTATTGTGTGAGGTGCAATGTGTGCTTTGAGCTTTACTAAAGTTTCTTTAATGAATGTGGTTGCCCTTGGATTTGGAGCATATATATTTGGAATTGAGAGTTCGTCTTGGTAGATTTTACCTTTGATGAGTATGAGGTAACCTTCCTTGTCTGTTTTGATAAATTTGGGTTGGAAGTCAATTTTATTCAATATTAGAATGCCTACTCTAGCTTTTTACTTTGGACTATTTGCTTGGAAAACTGTTTTCCAGCCTTTTACTCTGAGGTAGTGTTTGTCTTTGTCCCTGAGGTGGGATTCCTGCAAGCAGCAAAATGTTGGGTTCTGTTTGTGTAGCCATTCTATTAGTCTATGTCTTCTCATTGGGGAATTGAGTTCATTGATGGTAAGATAAATAAAGAAAAGTAATTGTTGCTTCCTGTTATTTTTGTTTTTAAAGTTGGGATTCTGTTCTTGTGGCTGTCTTCCTTTAGGTTTACTGAAGGATTACTTTCTTGCTTTTTCTAGGGTGTCGTTTCCATCTTTGTGTTGGTGTTTTCCATTTATTATCCCTTGAGGGGCTGTATTCATGGAAAGATACTGTGTGAATTTGGTTTTGCTTTGGTTTCTCCATCTTTGTAATTGAGAGTTTTGTTGGGAATAGTAGCTTGGTCTGGCATTTGTGTTCTCTTAGGGTCTGTATAACATCTGCCCAGGATTTTCTGGCTTTCATAGTCTCTGGTGAGAAGTCTGGAGTAATTCTAATAGGCCTGTCTTTACATGTTACTTGATCTTTTTCCCTTACTGCTTTTAATATTCTGTATTTATTTAGTGCATTTGTTGTTCTGGTTATTGTGTGTCAGGAGGGATTTTTTTTCTGGTCTAGTCTATGTGGAGTTCTGTAGGCTTCTTGTATGTTCATGGGCATCTCTTTCTTTAGGTATGGTAATTTTTCTTCTATAATTTTGTTGAAGATATTTGCTGGCCCTTTAAGTTGAAAATCTTCATTCTCATCTGCTCCTATTATCTGTAGGTTTGGTCTTCTCGTTGTATTCTGGATTTCCTGGATGTTTTGAGTTAGGATCTTTTTGCATTTTGCATTTTTTTTATTGCTGTGTCCATGTTCCCTATGGAATCTTCTGCACCTGAGATTCTCTCTTCTATCTCTTGTATTCTGTTGCTGATGCTTGCATCTATGTTTCCTGCTTTCATTCCTAGGGTTTCTATCTCCAGAGTTGACTCCCTTTGGGTTTTCTTCATTGTTTCTACTTCCATTTTTAGATCTTGGATGGTTTTGTTCAATTCCATCACCTGTTTGATTGTGTTTTCCTGTAATTCTTTAAGGGATTTTTATGTTTCTTCTTTAAGGACTTCTACTTTTTAACAGTGTTTGACTGTAGTTCTTTAAGGACTTTTACCTGTTTAGCAGTGTTCTCTTGTAATTCTTTGAGGGATTTTTTTTTTTGTTTCCTCTTTAAGGGCTTCTACCTGTTTAACACCGTTCTCCTGTATTTCTGTATTCGTGAGTTATTAATTCCCTCTTAAAATCTACCACCATCCTGAGATATGATTTTAAAATATGAGTCTTGCTTTTTGGTTGTTTTGGAGTATCCAGGACTTGCTATGGTGGGCATACTTGGATCTGATGATGTCCAGTGTTCTTGGTTTCTGTTAGTAAGATTCTTAACGTTTGCCTTTCACATTCTGGCAATCTCTGGTCTTAATGTTCAAGCTGTCTCTGGCTGGAGCTTGATCATCCTGTGATTCTGTTAGCTTCTGTCAGCACTCCTGGGAGTCCAACTCTCACCTGAGTCCCAGTGGTCAGAGCACTCTCTGCAGGCCAACGCTCCTCTTGCAGGGAAGGTGTCCAGAAGTCTGGAGCTCTGATTCATCTCCTGAGTCCTAGGGTCAAACCATTCCCTGTAAGCCAGCTCTGCTCTGACAAGGAAGGTGCCCAAGGGCCTGGGTCTCAGCTCTGCCTCCTGGCTGAGCATGAATGCCCGAAGGGACCCTGTCCAAGCAGCTCTGTTGCTTCTGTCAACCATGTGCTCTCTGGTGATCACAAGGTCATGGGTGTGCTAAGGGTCCTGCAGAGTAGAGAGTCCTCTGGGGCTTTTGGTACCCCAGCCTCTGGTCGGGTGGGGTTCCTTTGTCCCTGTTCCTGTTGGCAAAAGACTCTCAGTGATTCTTTGGAGCTGATGTTGTGTTCCTTCCACTTACCCACGATCCCGAGGTGATTCAGAGGTTCTGCAGCTTGGAGAGTACTCTAAGGCCCTTGGTGGCCTCTGGTGGGTTCAGGTGGAAGATGATGGGGCTGGCCTAACCTCTTCTTAGTGCTGTGTATCCCACTTTTGGATATAAATATAGACTCATCTTTTCATCAAAGACTAAATGCAATCTGATTGTGAAAAGTTACCCTGATGTTTAAAATTCAGTTTGCAAACTTTTACTTGAGGCTTATTTGCATTTGTATTCATGAGATATATTGCTCTATTGGGTGCTATCATTTTCAGGCTTTTACCAGGGTAATTACAAATTTACATACTGAATTTGGAAATATTCCCTCCAGTTCAACTTTCTAGTAGTGTTTGAGAAAGTTGGTATGAGTTACTATTTAAATGTTTTTCAATTTACTAGTTAGTTTTACAAGTGACTGTGATCTCAAACAGTTTTGAATTATATTTGTAGGGATATTTTATGAGCCGATTGATTATTATTTGTGTCAGTGTGTGTGTGTGTGTGTGTGTGTGTGTGTGTCTGTGTAATGTGTGTATGTGTGTGCACATATATGTGTGAGTATTCAAAGATACAAGAAGATGTCAGATGCACTGGTACTGAGTTAGTAGTTGTGAGCTTCCTAGTGTTCATATGAAAAAGTGCTCTTAAATGGTGTGCTAATTGTCATGTCCCTAAAGGAAAAATTTGGTTACTCATTAATTTTAATCATTATTAATCTTACTTCTATTGTTAATTCTTGGCTCATATTTTAGAAAATAATATATTTCCAGGACCTATTCTGCTTTCATTTTAGGTTGTGATATTTTAAAAAATGATATTATCTGATTTTTGCTTCCTTATTCCCCAAATACATTTTGTTCTATGACACCACATTTTACCTGTAGACATCCATAAGCTATCCTACATTTTCAATAACCTGATTAAAAATCTCAAATGTAGAAAAAAACCAAATTATCTTTTAAGGAAGGATTTTCACATGAACACTTACTAAAATATTTCCATATAATTCTTAAAGAGGTGAGTTTCATCTCAACAACCACAACACATTTAATGCCATTTACAGTGTCATAGTAGCAAACCTCAACTTATGCCTGATATATTTGGAATTCATTAATAAGTAATGCTTACTAACAGATTTTCTTGAGCTGTGTGAGTTTGGTGTGTTGGCTTACATCTGTAATGTCTGTAAACCTTATACATTAGAGTGTGAGGTCAAAATGAAATCATGAGTTTCCAGGCATTTGAGGTTGCATGTAAAAGCAGGGTCTCTAAAATAATGAAAACATAGAAATGAACTAAAAAGAATGAAAAGTTACTAAGTGTGAATGTGATTAAAGGGCACACAGAAGCTACTTGCACACATTGGTGGCTCATACTCGCCAACTCACCTAACACAGTGTTACTATTGATTTTTCTTGCTTGTTCATGGTAGCCTCACGAAAAAAAAAAGGTTAATATACTCAATTGAAAGACTGTGAAAACTCATAGAAAATGGGTGCCATCTGCATAATAGCCACATCTCATGATTGCCTGGAAACAGTGAAGGTGGAAAATCTTCTCAAAGTCTTGTTTCCCAATGTTCCTTGTGTTTTCTATGAAAAGAGGGAATACTGCGAGGTAGAAGGTATTTGCGTAGTATATATAGTTGCTGTATTCTTACTGTGGGTAAGAAATATGGAAGGATTAAGACTCAATGATCGAGGAGAAAGAGGAATGGGGCAAAGCCACAGGAATGAGACAAGGAAGAAGTATTATGTGCTAAGCTATTGGCTTCCTTGCTTCAAACAGCACTGAATACCCCCACCATGATTGCAGATGCACACTAATGTACACAAAGTCTAACCTGAAAGCTGCGTTTCTGTTCCTGTTGTCTGTTGCTTGGTCCTGGCTTGATCGAGGTACATTGTCATGCTCATTGCTGTGGTACAGATAGAGGCTAGAGATAAGCCCAAGAGTATAGTCACTTTTTGCCTAAACAACAGCCTTAGTTTGTCTTCTGAAAAATCCTACTTTTTCATATGAGCATGTACATTCTTATGGAAGTCTATAAATATCATAATTTTATGAATGCTGACAACTTATGCTTATATATAGGATACAACAGAATGCACAAATAAGTGTATAATGTTGTAAGAATGCCTGGATTTAAAACCCAACATCAATAGTTACTAGGTCTATTAACTTTGCCATACAATTTTCTTTGTACTTTTTAGATGAAATATTTTAATTATTTTTTATTTAAATAAAATGTCATATTTAGTACCAGAATATATTGTATAATGTATAAAGGTTTATTTTTTTATTGCATGATATTTATTTTCTTAGATATTTCTAAGTTCTTAATTTTTGGTGTCAATGAACACCAAAATAGAAAAATATAATTAAAATACAAATCTTGCTTATCAGTGCATTATTATTATGGTATTACATATTTACTCTTACATAGAAACAATACGCTCCCTCATGAACTACAATTTTGTTTTAGGCTTCTATTGGTATGAACTTGCTACTGCTCTTACAGATTTGAAAACCTACTTGAAACAATTGAACTTAATATTTTCATTAGACTCAAGTCTATGGACACTTTAGTTCTTGTTAATTGAAGTGGTGAAGTTGTGAATGACATTACGGTGGTTGGAGTATGACTAGTGATTCACCTGCCTGCAGAGAGAAAATGAGACAGGAGGGAAGAAGGGAGAGAGAAAAGGATGGGAAAGGGATGAAAGACTAGGAAGGAGGGGAAGGGAGGATTAAAAGGGGAGGGGAGATGGGAAGAGAAGGGAGGGAAGAGAGAAAAACTTTAAACAGTTACTATCACATACTTTTTCCTTTATTCTCTTTTGAATTTATTTATTAATTTGTTTATTTTAAACCCCATATTTCATCCCCTCTCCATGCACCCTTCTACTGCTGCACATCCCATACCTCCTCCCCACCCCACCTGACCTCTAAACTACCTGGGACCTCCAGTCTCTTAAGAGTTAGGTGAATCTTCTCTGAATGAGCACAGATCAGGCAGTCCATTGTGTGTGTGTGTTGTTAGCATCATATCAGCTGGTGTATGCTGCTTGCTTGATGTCCAGTGTCTGAGAGATCTTAGGAGTTTAGATTAATTGAGACTGCTGGTCCTTCTACAGGATCGCCCTTCTCCTCAGCTTCTTTCAGTCTTTCCCCAATTCAACAACAGGGGTCAGCTGCGTCTGTCCATTGCTTGAGTACAACTATCTGCCTCTGACTCTTTAAACTGCTTGTTGGGTCTTCTGGAATGCAGCCATTCTAGGTCCCTTTTTGTGAGTGTTCCATAGCCTCAGTGATAAAGTTAGGCCTTGGGATCTCCCCTTGAGCTGGATCCCTCTTTGGGCCTGTAACTGGACCTTCTTTTCCTCAGGCTCCTCTCTATTTCCATCCCTGGAATTCTTTCAGACAGGAAGAGTTATGGGTCAGAGTTGTGAATGTGGGATGCCTCCTCCCCCATTTCACGCCCTTTACTCCTGCTGGACATGGGCTCTATAAGATCCCTCTCCCTACTGCTGGGCATTTCATAAGGGCCTTCCTTTGGGTCCTGAGAGTCTCTCACCTCCAAGCCCTCTGGTGCATTCTGGAGGGTCCCCGACATGTCCTACCTCCTGAAGTTGCCTGTTTCTATTCTTTCTGCTGGCTCTAAGGGCTTCAGTCCTCTTCCCCCACCCAATACCATGTCAGGTTCCCCTCTCTCCCCTACTCACCCCATCCACATTCCCTCCCAGAGTCTCCCCTCTCTTCCCACTTGTGATTGCTTTCTTCTCTCTCCCAAGTGGGACTGAGGCATCCTCACTTGGACCCTTCAGCTTGTTGAAATTTTTGAGTTCTGTGGACTGCATCTTTGGTATTCTGTACTTTATTTTTTGTTAGCCAATATCCACTTAATAATGAGTTCCAACCATACATATCCTTTATATGAGTTTCCTCACTCAGGATGATATTTTCTAGTTCTGTCCATTTGCCTGCAAAACTCAGGATGTCCTCATGCTTAATAGCTAAGTAATATCCTATTGTGTAAATGAACCACATTTTCTGTATCCATTCTCTTTCGTGGGACATCTAGGTTTTTTCTAGCTTCTGGCTATCATAAATAAGGCAGCTATGAACATAGTGGAACAAATATTCCCAAGAGTGGTATAGCTGGGTCTTCAGGTAGATCTATTTCCAATTTTCTGAGGAAGCTCCAGAATGATTTCCATAGAGGTTGTTCCTGTTTGCAATCCCACCAGCAATGGAGGAGTGTTACTCTTTCTCCACATCCTCTCCAACATGTGTTGTCACCTGAGGATTTTAGCCATTCTGATTGGTGTAAGGCAGAATCTGAGCATCATTTTGCTTTGCATTTCTCTGATCAATAAGGACTTTGAACATTTAGTTCAGCTCTACTGTCCAACATTTTAACAAACCCTACAAGTGGTGCTATCTTCTGGGGAGCAGCCATTCAGTCTCAAGAACATGTGACAGACCTTTCCTATTGAGGCCAGATTGCTGTACTTCCCAGGAATATTGGGGAATATATTCTTTTTTTTTGTGATTACTATTTCTTTTTTTTTTAATTTTCTTTATTTACATTTCAAATGCTATCCTGAAAGTTCCCTATACACACCCCCACCCCCGATTCTTAAAAATCAGCAGGAGAACATAAGGCAAATATAGATCCTGGGTCCTTCTTTCTTGCTCACAGGATGATAAGGTCATACTTTACTAGTGTGTTATAATCACAATGCAGAGACTATTGTAGTTACTAAGATTATCAGAGTTCCCTAATCATTTGACCCTTCATTTGTCAAAATCAGAACTAAGGTCTCTTCTACTTTATTAGATTTTTCAATTTGCTTACAAAACTATCTGTGAAATATATTTCATCACTTCTAGACTCTACATGAACCAGAACTACATTTGTTTCATGTGTGTGATGCTTGTCTTTACACAGAAATTTGTCCTTGTAGGAAGATGGCTTTTATTTAGTGTGGCTGCATTTGAACCACATAGCAACTCTTAGACAAATCAACCTATCTCATTGGTACCAAACAGATATCTTACAGTTAGGGTTATTGTTTGTTTTTGTTAAATTTTATGGAAAATTAATTTCAAATTTATAAAGTCAGTAACTTTTGAGACTGTATAATATGGTTCAAGGCAATGGGTGACTAGTTATAACCTTGGGTCTTTTGTACATAAGAAGGTTAAGATATCTGAGCAGGTATTTTACTCATAAAAATCTCTCCACAATCCTTAGAATGGGGAGCTGAAGGGGTCTGCAATCCTATAGGAGGAACAACAATATGAACTTACCAGTACCCCCAGAGATCAAGTCTCTAACTGCATATGTAGAAGAAGATGGCCTAGTCAATCATTAATGGGAGGAGAGGCTCTTGGTCTTATGAAGAATATATGCTCCAGTAAAGGGTAATGCCAGGTCCAGGAAGCAGGAATGGGTGGGTTGGGGAGCAGAGCAGGGGAGGGTATAGGTGATTTTCGGGATAGCATTTGAAATGTAAATGAAGAAACTTTCTAATAAAAAATATCTCTCCACAAGACTTGTCACAAGACTTTAAAAAATATATCCTTTTAAAAGTTATTCCTAGTATTGTGGTCAGAATATGGTTTAAGCTTACTATTATATAAATATATGTGCTTTAAGAATTTGGATGAGAAAGTAGACACACATTATTCAGGATATATTTGGGAAATGAATCTACTATGATACAGAAATTCACAGTTACTGAGTAAGGAAAAAGTTTATAGTATAAAATTCTATTTCATGCAGTATGTGTATTGACCTTTGCCCTTGTCTGAAAAGAGCCTCTCTACCTAGGTCAATTCCTGGGCAGAGCATGCCACATAGGAAGTTTCTTATGCCTTGCAAATAATATTTTAATTCATATACCAGTTAGAAAGGCATTATGATTTTAGGTATGTTAAATGAGTTACATATTAGTCCTTTTATCTCCAAACATATAGTAGGCTGATATCAATCATATGGCAGACAATCATAGAAACTTAATAATTTAGGGAATATTTCCAGATGAACATGTTTTTCTACAAAGGATGGTATATGTTACATATTACTTTTCATTAAACTATATTCTTTCATAATTTCTTACATGAATAAAATATATTTAGATCATATCCATTGTTTGCACCCTCCAACCAAATCCTGCCATCTCAATATACTTATCAACTTTATGTTTTATTCATTTTCTACTTATAAATCCAAACTCTAGCTTATGTTATCTCTACACTTAAAATCTACATAAGATACAGTAGTCAACATTTCAGTAGTGAGGAGAATGTTGTAAATGACGATCATCATTCAGATAAAGAGTCATTTGACAATAATAGGCACTGGGTGAAAGGAAAATTCGTTACTTCAATGACATTTACTACAGTTTTTGATTCTAACCCATGTACTTCTTCCCTTGGGAAGTTTGATTTCAAATCACTTCTCTTCAATAAATCATGACACTAAGTAGAACACCGCAATGAGTTCAGTGTATTCTTGTTGGTAAGTACCAAGAATGAGGCTGTTTACGGACACATCAACTCCTAAATTCTGAAGGTATCAGTTGTGAAGGCGAGTAGTGTCTCCTCTATCCTTGTAATATGGAAAAGGGCTCATATGAATGACAGTGAATCTAAATTTTAGAGTTTGTCTTTGATCAGAAAAAAAGTATACCATATACTTTACAACACTAGATGAGCTATGGATACTAGCTTATATGGGAGCATGCTGAAGACAGCATTGTAGAATACTCAAGTAATTTTATAATAGGAAGACTGCTGTTTCTCATGTGTAGAAGGTATTTCTATTAAACAGTTTTTTTTATAACATTTCACTAAAGTTATTAGAAAATAGTTAATGGATTAAAAATTTGTTTTTTAAACTGATTTTATTAGATATTTTCTTCATTTACATTTCAAATGCTATCCCGAATATCCCCTATACCCTC
>NC_034596.1:57186391-57189693 GCF_900095145.1 Mus pahari
GGGTTATTTGAATTTTTGGAGTTCAGCTTCTTGAGCTCTTTGTATATATTGGATATTAGTCCCCTATCAGATTTAGGATTGGTAAAAATTCTTTCCCAATCTCTTGGAGGCCTCTTTGTCTTATTGACAGTATCTTTTGCCTTACAGAAGCTTTGCAATTTTTTGAGGTACCATTTGTTGATTCTTGATCTTACAGCACAGGCTATTGCTGTTCCTGTGCCCATTTCTTCAAGGCTTTCCCCCACTTTCTCCTCTACACATTTCAGTGTCTCTGGTTTTATATGGAGTTCTTTGATCCATCTAGACTTGAGTTTTGTGCAAGGAGATAAGAATGGATCAATTCATATTCTTCTGCATGCTAACAGCCAGTTGTGCCAGCACCATTTGTTGAAAATGCTGTCTTTTCCCACTGGATTGTTTTAGCTCCTTTTTCAAAGATCAGGTAACCATAGTTGTGTGGGTTCATTTCTGGGTCTTCAATTCTGTTCCATTGATCTACCTGTCTGTCACTGTACCAGTACCATGCAGTTTTTATCACAATTGCTCTGTAGTACAGCTTGAGGTTAGGCACAGTGATTCCCCCAGATTTTCTTTTATTGTTGAGAATAGTTTTCGCTATCCTAGGTTTTTTATTATTCCAGATGAATTTGCAAATTGCCCTTTTTAATTCAGTGAAGATTTGATTTTGAATTTTGATGGGGATTGCATTGAATCTGTAGATTGCTTTCTAGCACATATGAAAACAGCAAAAGCAGTTTTATAGTAATCAAGCCATCGTGAGTATTTTGCCCAGCATTAAATTATATCACTATTTTCATTTTTATTCCAATGTCACCTGTGTACTTCAACAATGCTTTTATTCTAGATAAAAATCATGGCACCAGGGTACAGGGATAAAGTATTCTCTGTGACAGCAAAATTTAAGGAACATCATTATAGAGGAAATGGGAGGACTTAAGATTAAAAAAAAATATTTGGGACTGGTTTGAAAATAGTTACACTTGCTATTAGGATTCTCCTTGAAGGCTAAAGAGTGATGGCTAAGAGGTAATAGTCTGAATTACATATAATGGGTTAAGAAGAAGATAGTTTAGGCTCAGTGGATTTTCTAGATTCAGTAATAAATTATTTAGAATTGAAAGTAAAAGTCTAACAAATCACAATAAATGAGTATTAATGCATGCCCTCCTAAAGAATGAATAAATAAGATGTTCTGCAAAATATACAGTCATGATATACTGTGTATATGGGAAGAAAACACTCAGTTTCAGAAAGCATTAAAATGCAAATGGAACCATGTAATCATTGGGAAGAAAGAGATTCATATAGCTTTGCATATTTTCCTCTGCTGGAATCTATATCTGCATTGACACTGAAGTTGCCATTCTCCTTTATTGGTTAATAGGTATAATGTACTGACGATGCACAACTATTACTTAGCAATTACTCTTCAGTCTTCTGGCAGAGAATACCAGTGGACCAGAAATAAGAATAGTATACCTTTTAGGAAAAAGGGAAAAGAATACATAGTTAGGTGCAGAACTGCTACATCACATCAGGCAGAGGAATGGTGGAGTTCTACTTTTTCAGTCATAAAATGGAAATACAGAGTTCAAAATGGCAGATTTTTCTTCTACCTTACTGTCAATATATCCTTTGTAAGATCTATATTTTGCAGAAAATAATTCAGGGTTTCATCTGAAAGTCTTTTCCATTGTGGTTTTGGATTAGAAGTTGTCATGAAAGACATGCACACACATTTATTATTATTCAGTGACAGTTGAGTTGTAGTGGCGTTCTAGCAAGCATTGAGAATAAACAGCACTTACAGACAGAGATAGATGCTGCTGCAATCATCACATAAATTCTGAAAGCTGCACTGGTTTTCTTCTGAACTATTAAGAAACAATTTCTTCAGGGTGTGATGAAGGTATTCACTATACATACAAATATCTCTAAATTCTTGACTCTCACAAAATGTATGAACTAAGTCCTTCATATCCACAACACATGTTTATGATGTCTGACTATATACAATTACTTACCTGACAAACTTTGGCAAACTCTAAAAAAGACATTTATCCAATTTTCTCTAAGGATCATGTAGTATTTGAAAAGCACTCAGAAGAAAGAAGAGAGTGCGTAGGCAGTTAATTTGAATGGTAATTTTAGGTAGAAGGAGATAGAATTTTTTTCAGTGATGTCGCCACTGGTTTGTCACAATGCTTTCTATCAATGCAAAAATCCTTTAAGTATTCTTAATGAAAATCATTGACTCACACACTAATAGGAAATTAAAGTGGAAACAGATGTTCTATTTTTACTTATGTTGCTGTGATGAACACCATAACTAAGTAGAACTTGGACAGAAAAAAATAAAAAAAATATATAAAAGAGTTTACTTGGTTTATATATCCTGAGCTCAGTTCACCAATGAGGAAAGTTGAGGTTAGGATTAGGCCTAAATTATTTTTATTCTCTCCATGACTTTCTTAGTTTGTCTTCTTTTACATTCTAGGGCCACCTGTCCATGGGTGACATAGTAGAATTAGATTATTGCATCAACCCCTAACCCAGAATGTACTTAAAAGACTTGTCCACACGTGAACCTGACAGATGTAATTCTTCTCCAGAGGTTCCTTCCTCACATGATGACTTGATTTTGTGTTAAACTGACAAAGCTAAGGGCCATGGAGGAACCAGCTAAGTCTTCAGAGGAAGGGGATGAGAGGGAGAAGGACGAGAAAGGAGTTAGAAGGACTGAAAGCTATGAAAATACATGGAGCAATAATGAGAATGATATACTGAAAGCAATATGATATATAAGTTAATAAGCTAATAATGACAGAATATATACATTGCACTATTTAAGCAATGTATCTGAATAATAAAATTAGGGCCAGTTTACTGTTTCTTCTTATGTAACTTTGAGCTTATATGGAAATTTTCTTTGCTTGTCATAAATTATATTATGAAATTAACTTTAATATTTACATTTGTACATAAATTTGTACAATTACTCCTCATAATTCTAGATGTACTATAATACTTGATTTTGAACTGAAAATATTTAACACCTAAATATGTCATTTTAGTTACTAGAATTAACTTATTTTTATGTTATACTATTTGAAAACCAAATTAATTTTAAGACATAAATAGATCCTTAACTTTTTGTTATAAAGTTTCTTTAAGAGATATTTTAATACTTTGAGGAGAGTTGGAATTAGGTCTTCTTTGAAAGTCTGATAGAATTCTGCACTAAACCCATCTGGTCCTGGGCTTTTTTTAGTTGGGAGACT
>NC_034596.1:57189704-57204251 GCF_900095145.1 Mus pahari
AGAGAAAGTACCCAAGGAGCTGAAGGGGTCTGTAACCCTATAGGTGGAACAATAATATGAACTAACCAGTACCCCTTGAGCTTGTGTCTCTAGCTGCATATGTAGCAGAAGATGGCCTAATTGGCCATCATTGGGAAGAGAGCCCCTTGGTCTTGCAAACTTTATATGACTCAGCACAAGGGAAGGCCTGGGCCAAGTAATGGGAGTGGGTGGGTAAGGGAGCAGGGGCGGGGCAGGGTATAGGGAACTTCCAGGATAGCATTTGCAATGTAAATAAAGAAAATAATAATAATAATCATAATCATAATTATTATAATAATAAAGAGAGATATTTTAATTACTATCCAAAAATACTTAAAGTGTTTGGTTCAAGCTCTAACATGTTAAGATTTTTGAAGTGGTCAATCCTGTTGTTCAGAGACTTACAAAAACACTTTGCATTCCATGAAAATTGGCAGCTTTTATTTGATCCATTCAAACATTGAAGTCATAGAGAAAATTGTTACATTTAAATCAAGATAGACAGGCCAACTTTCAGAGCCATGATTCAAAGCAGCTTATCCAAAGGTGAAGCTTCTAAAGCAAAAATTTTATGAGAACACTCAACTGGTAATCGATGCTCTGTTAGAAGCCAAGTGTACTCTCTCTTCAGGGGAAGAAAATCCTAGGGGATGGAATCTCTGGAGGGCCCTCACTCACTCGTTTTACTCATGGGAACTCTAATAGGTTCCTTCAATGAAGAGTATGGACTAACCCCTAGGGAAAACAACATTTTCAAATACATCCAGAGAAATTTTTCTTATAAAAGTCTATTCAGAATAGAAACTATCTCTACTAGAGCCTTACTTATACCCAGGGGAAGCAAAACCAATCAGCTCCAGATCCTCCTAGATTTTCTCTCTAATCCAAAGAGAGATTTTACAGTACTAAGAAACAACTAGAGACTTAGGCCAGGACTAATAGGCCAGCCAAGAGTTGTCATAAAATTATAAAATATCTCTATATCCCATAGCTTACCTTAATAGCAAGAGGGCTCTCAAGCAATGACAAATGAAGTGGCTATAACTCATAGGTCTTATTTAAGGAGTTCTCTAGGGAATTTATATGATAACAAGGGAAACAAATAAGATACTGGAGAAAATCAGACTTTGTCCATGAAAGTGTGAAATTACCTTATTGCTAGATAGATTAACTCTAGGCTGTATGGAAGCCTACAAGGTATTAATTTGGTTTATGATTGATGTGAGAGGGCCCAGGCCACTGAATATGCTGCCATCCCTGTGAAGAAGTCTTGGGCTGTATAAGAAAGCAGGCTGAGCAAGTCATGGAAAGCAAAGCTGGTAAGAGATATTCTTCCCTGGTCTCTTTTTCAGTTCCTACCTTTACGTTTCTGCTTTGAGTTCTTTCTCTTGTTTTCATGAATGATGAACAAAAAGCTCCTAGGTAAACTAAATAGTTTTCGCATCAAGTTGCTTTTAGTCAGTGTTAACACAGTAATAAAAAAAGCAAAACTAATACAGATAAATCACAACATTTGATTTTTAAAAATTAGCAAAGCATAATAAAAGCAAAAACAGGAACCTGAAGAGTAAAGGAACCAGAATCTCATTGAGCCGTGGCACAGATTTAGAGAATGTATGAAAATGAATTTAGTATGAATGTGATTGTTATGTTAATGGATCCCCATATTGCTGCAGTGAAGTTTTGTTCATCCTTAAAGAGCACTGAAATTAGGTTAATTGCAGGAAATATATATGAAATCTTTATATCAAGAAAAATAACTGAGGCTCAAAAATCTTACACTGTAGGACACACACACACTCACATTCATGCATGTATTCACTCACAGGGATGCACACACACACACACACACACACACACACAGAATCAAACACCATATAAACAAGAGTGGAACTCTGGGAAATAATGGAATGGAGAGGGGATAAAGGGTAGAAACAGAAGTAAATATGTTGTAAGTTCATGATCTACGTAGTCAAAACAAAGATTGTGAAGCTCAAGATATTTTTCAGTGTATAAAGTGCTGTTGCACAAGCAAAAATATGTGAGTTTAAGCTCGTTGCACTCATGTAAAATTCAATGTGGTGCAGAGAGCTCCTATAATCTCAGTACGAAGTCATAGAACAAGTAGTTTCCTTAGGTTTGTTGTCTAACCAGTCTAACCTAATCAGTACATTCCACATTCAATGAGAGAACTTGTCTCAAAAATCAGGTGACAATGGGTTGCTCTCTGGAAATTGACAGCAGGACTCCGCTGCCAAGATCTACACCCACACAGCTTACTGGGCATGGAGAAACATAGCTGATGACTGAATGGAGCCTTCATCTAGTTCACACCTTACTGTCAGTGGATCAGGAAATCACTCTGCAGGTATAAAACAGAAACATAAACACAAACCTGGTCACAAAATCTTTGATGTACAAATGTCCTGCCTGCAAGATATACTAGGTCAATGGTGGTACAGTCCTTCTGGGAATAGCCAATAAATACCTGATTAACTAAAATCCCACTCAACAAATTGAGACCCAAATTGATTATGTGACAAAGAATCAGAAACTAGATATCTCAGAGATCTAGGGTAAAATTAAGGATTCCTGTTCTTTAAAAAGTATTAATCATATGACACAGTCCTCACAATATTCTGCTATGTTTATGCATCAGTGCCATAATGAAGCCACCATCAGAGAACCTTCCCTTCTTCCTGCAGCAGATGGAAGCAAATATATTACACACACAAATATAAACATGGAGGGAGGGACGGAGGGAGGGAGAGAGGGGGGAGGGAGAGAATTTAATTGTGGACATACCTCTAAATGGGATGTGTCCTTCAAATTCCAGCCCTAAGAGCTCTGTGGAAGAGGAAACAGTAAGAGCCAGAGATGATGAGAAACACCAGAAGAAAAAGGCCCTATGAAGCAGCTAAGCAATCATGTCTAATCATCAAAATATGTCAATGAGAGTCTACAACTACTACTTACTAAATCAGCATAATTCCTAACAAAAATCTGCAAACATTTGCCCCTGTATCCACAGAGAAGTGTACTTTTACCAAATGGATACTACTATAGAAAAATACAACCAAACAAAAGGCAAGGGTTTTTATCTCATTTCCATAGAATGATCTATAAAACAGTCTTGTTCCTGAGTGTCAGAGAACATTTTGGATGTGGGTGCAGAAAGAATGTAAGAGCGAGTATTCACTATGAGACTGTATCTCCTAGTAGCATCAGAGAATTTGTTGTGAAATTGGTCTCCTTACAGTAGCATCAGATGCAAGTCTCATCATCATTACTGCAAAAACGATTTGAAAAAAAAAAAAAAAAACTGACAATGACGAACATGTGAAATTAGATGAGGAGAGTCCCATGAGGTCTTTTTACTTTTTGTTATTTTTTTATTGGATAATTTTTTATTTACATTTCAAATGTTATCCCCTTACCTGGATTACCCCCCAAACCCCATAACTCATTAGCCCTTCCCCTGCTTCTATTTCTGGTGGTTCCTCAGAAAATTGGACATCATGACACCAGAGGATCCAGCTATACCACTCCAAGGCACATAAGCAAAAGATGCTCCAACATAGAACATTGACACATCTCCACTATGTTCAAGACAACCATATTTATAATAGCTAGAAGCTAGAAAGAGTGGAGAACGGGTGTGGTGATGGTCCCAAGATAGTGCCTGGGAATCCTGCCAAGTCTTATGACTAGCACCTGATTTCCTCCCACACCTGAGTTTAGGCACGTCCACAATGTAAGCTGCACAAGTGCACCATTGACACAAAATCAGGCCAGATGACTCGGACCTATGAACTGGGGCTACGTGAAGTAGACTGATGGAGTGGAGTCGAGAGGGGATAAAAGCTGCTGCTTTTGAGGAGAGAGAGGAGAATTCTCTTGCTTTTATGCTGTAAGTTTCCTGAATAAACTGCTTTGAGAAGAACGCTGTGTTGTCGCTCTTTTCTGCTGGTGGGGGATAGAAGCAACAATTGGTGGCCTGTATGGGGAACCTCTCCTCTTTCGTTCAGAACTCATTGCGGTCAGGGTGACTAGTCTGTAAGTTCCCAGGTAAGTGGGACAATTAAGGATCTCGGATTGAGACTATAATGTTCCCGGATTGGGACTATAAGGCTCTCAGTGTTGGGACAAGTTGCACCAAGCATGATGGGAAGTACAACATCTGGCCAGACAGTTCACCAAGCCCTTAAGGACTTGCTAAAGGCGAAATGGATCAGCTTAAAGAAAGAATCAGTAGAAAAAAATTTAAAGGCAGTAGATCAGGCTGCTCCGTGGTTTCCTGTATCAGGACATCTTACTATGTCTAGAGCCAGGATAGTGGAGCTGGGGCCCGTGTTTTTGGAGATCCTGATACTGCCATGCCCCTGTTGAAGCATCGTATCTTTGAGCAGTGTACTACAGAGTGTAGGCAAGCTATTACCTCCTATAAGAACAAGGGATTAGAAGTATGGATGAAGTTGTACAGAGACTTAGGAGGGCCCTTGACTAGTGCAGGATTGGCTGCTGCTGTCATGCAGATGTCTCAAGGTAGGAAATTTTGAGATGCAGTTTTCAGGGCAATTCTGATAATCACTTTCCAAAAGATCCAATTTTACAGTTGATTATGGCTCATCCTGTGATTTTTCCTCATATCACTTCAAAAAATCCTTTATCCGATGCTCCACTTATCTTTACAGACACCTCCAAGACAGGACAGGGAGCATATTTGGTGGCAGGGTCTTTGCCAGTTACCATACAATTTCCCCCTGTATCACCCCAAGTTATTGAGTTACAAATTGTAATTAAGGTGTTTGAATTATTTCCAGGTCCTTTTAATTTGATTTTTGATAGCCAATATGTTGTTAACCCAGTGTTGGTTTGGGCGAGAGGGTCTGTTTATGTTTTTCCCCAGGATCATCAGCAACCACTGTGGGTCCTGGAGAGACTGACCAGCGTGGTCCAGGATGAATGGATGGAGGATACTACGGATGTTTCCAGTATTGCTGATGCTTCCTGCGGTGATGACTGAAGACCTATGCTGGGGGCTTTTATCCATGTTCCCCAAGCCCCTACAGCTGAAGCATTTGGCGCAAGTGCTTTCCCCGATTTATTGCCTCCAGTGCTTCTTTACAATTGCCTTTTTACCATGGAATGGAGATATTGCACCTCTTGATGAATCGGTGTAATTCGATTTTAAAGGACTGTTTTGTTTCCAGATGATCCAAAATATTTCTCAGAATAGTAATTGCATCCAATTATTAATTAGTTAGCAGTATGGCTTTATTTGCCCGTCAATAGTTCTACCAAGGATAATGCCACCTGGATTCAAGAGGTGTGGCCTGCCATGATTCCCAAAGGCAACACCAGTACTTCTCAACCTAGATGGGCTCCCTTTTGTAAGGGTACCTGTGATTCCCTTCCACATTGGACGGGATGTCAGGCGAGAAAGGTAGCTTGGGTTGTGAAGAATTAGTTTACCTTTTCTCCTTATATTAGCACAAGCCATAATAGTTCATTTTTCTGGATATAATTGGACTTATGAAAATCTAGCTCAGACAACTGCCAGCAATCCCTTTAATGTATGGCTGCTGTGTGGAGTTAAGGGCAGCTGTACAGATCTTTCTGCCTTGAGTATGAATGGGAAGGAGTAGAGGTAATGCAAACTTTCATTGGAATGGGCCTGTAGGATTAGAGATTTCTGTATTCCAATGTGCTGGAGGGCAAAATGTTACGTTTAAGGCTGTGCCTGTTTGTATGTGGCCTTTTGTGTTTATTGTTTATAACGGTAGTTATGATGATAAGATTGTAAATTATAGTAATAGTAATTGTTATTATAGCATGTGTTGGTATGCATCTGTACATTCTTTGGTGGTTGTGACTAGAATGCCTCGTTTTGTGCCCTGGCCTGTTCAGGCTCCATCTGCTATGACACTCTTTAGGAAAAAAAGGGACTTTGGCAAAACAGCAGCCATTGTTACAGCTATAACAATTTCAGCTACCATAGCCACCATGGTGGCCATATCCCTCATTTCTGTGGCATTAGAGGTGCAAGGCAACATCAATAGTGAATTAAAAGCAGGGATCCTATTGTTAAATCAGAGGGTTGATTTGCTCCAAGAACAAACAGATATCATTATAGAGCTGATGCAATTGGGTTGTGAATGGAAATATTCGGGATTGTGTGTCACCTCCATATCATTTGTGAATGCCAGTCAAGCAGCTCAGCTATCCAGTAACCTATCTCAGTATCTTACAGGCAATTGGTCGCAACATTTTGATGGATTGGTTTGAGAACTGAGATAGTCCATTGTCCACATCAATTCTACCAGAGTGGACACTTCCCGGCTGAAGGAGTGGGCTGGACTTACAGAACTTGCCCTCTGTCTGATCCTCATTAGCATCTTGGCCTTTTGGTGCATATGCTGCATGCAGCTTCACCAGCATCATACACAGGCCCTGATGATACAGGCCTTCATAACAATGGAGACTGGATAGTCTCCTCAAGTATGGCTTGGCATGCTAGAGAAGTAGTCAGAGATGGGTAAGATTCCCTGGGCCTGTCACCAACCTAAGTCAGGGATCAAACCAATGCTGTTTGACTCCTGATGACAGGTAAGGCACATTGCTGCAGGGGATAACCTAAGACATACATTCTCTCAGCCAATTCAATAAAGAAGGAGGAGATGTGGAGAGCGGGTATGGCGATGGTCCCAAGATGGTGCCTGGGACTCCTGTCAAGTCTTATGACTAGCACCTGATTTCCTTCCACACCTCAGTTTAGCCACATCTACCATGTAAGCTGCACAAGCGCACCATTGACACAAAATCAGGCCAGATGACTCATACCTATGAACTGGGGCTACGTGAAGTGGACTGATGGGGTGGAGTCAAGAGTGGTTAAAAGCTGCTGCATTTGGAGATAGAGAGGAGAATTTTCTTGCTTTTGTGCTGTAAGGTTCCTGAATAAACCACTTTGAGAAGAACACTATGTTGTCACTCTTTTCTGCTGGTTGGAGGCAGAAGTGACAGGAAAGAACCCAGGTGTCCTTCAACAGAGGAATAGATAAAGAAATGTGGTACATTTACACAATAGCATATTACTTGGCTATTACAAAGAAGGAATTCATGATGGAATTATGAAACTAGATGGATAGAACTAGAAAGAATCATCCTGAGTGAGGTAACCCAGTCACAAAAGAACACACATGGGATGCACTCACTGATTAGTGCATATCAGCTCAAAAGCACAGAATACCCAAGATACAATTCACAGACCACATGAAGCTCAAGAAGGAAGACCATAGTGTGATACTTCAGTCCTTCTTAGAAGGGGGAACAAAATACCGATGGGAAGACAATCAAAGGCAAAGTGTGGAGCAGAGATTGAAGGAAAGGCCATCTGACAGGACCCTGATAAAGAAATATCTTGAGAGGCTCTGCCAGTTCCTAAGAAATACAGAAGAGGATGCTCAAGCCAACCATTGGACTGAGCACAGGGTTTATAATGGATGAGTTAGAGAAAGGACTGAAGGAGCTGAACAGGTTTACAACCTACAGGAAGAACATCAATACCAACCAACTAGACCCCCAAAGGTCTAAGAGACTAAACCACCAACTAAAGAGTACATGTGGAGGGAGCCATGGCTACAGCTGCATATGTAGCACAGGATGGTCTTATAGGGCGTCTATGGGTGGAAAGGCCCTTGGTCTTGTGAAGACTCCATTCCCCAGTGTAGGGGAATGCCAGGACAGGGAAACAGGAGTGGGTGGGTTGGTGAGAATGGGGAGGGGCAATGTGATAGGGGGTTTTCAGAGGGGAAACACTGCAAGGGGTTAACATTTGAAATGTAAATAAAGAAAATATCTAATAAAAATTCAAAATAAAAGAGAATTATTTCAGATGTTTTACTATAGAATGTATGTCAGAAGAAACTGGCATGAAAAAAATCAATACAGAAAAATAACCTTATGAAACTCTGAATTTTATGTACAGTGAAATGATTCTTTAACACTGATGAGAGATGAAATTCAGATTGAAAAAATAGCAAAAGGATTTCACCTGCAGCAGATTAACTGTACAAATGTTTAAAACATTTCTTCAGGAATATGATACTCTTCCCTTTTGCACATTACATTTTGAATTTTGACCATGTTAAACTTTCTATAAACTTATCTATATGATTCCACTGGTTTCCTTCAGATATCAATTGTCCAATTCTCTTGGCATTTTGTTGCCATATCTTTGCCAAGAGTAAGGAAAATGCAAATGGAAATAAAGAATGTATTATATACACATCTCCCCAACAAAAACTTAAAAATCATTGTAGATATTAGTGCAACTGCAGGATTACATCATCTTCAACACACACACAGTCTATGTGGAGTAAAGACATAAAGTAACTATATGCATTACACCTTCTTGTATTTTGTATAATTAGAACTTTCTTATAGGACAATAAAATATTTTATTTAAATTTATGAATTTATAAGATAACACATTTAAATTATGAAACCAACACATGTAGTCTACATTTGCTAACTTCATAAATGCTTGAATTTATAGTATTAAACATTTCTTGACATATTTCAGAGTATTTAAGTATTTGAAGATTATAATACTGACAATTAAGTATACCAACCTCAAATGTATGCATTGTATCTACTGGAAATGTAAAGTATATCAACGGGCTAGAGAGAAATCTCTGTGGCTAAGAGCATTTCCTGATGTTGCAGAGAGTCTGAGATCATTTCCTAGCACTCATGTCCAGGGATTAACAACCATCTGATACTTTCTTCTGAAGCTTTGGGCCCCATAAGTAAAGTGCACATACATACATACATACACACACACACACACACACACACACACACACACACACACACACACACACCTAAATAAAATAATCTTTAAAAGTAAAATAGTATCCATGTAAATAATACTGAATTGCTTAGTTGCATGGCAGCAAAATAATAACAGGAAGTCTGGTTTATAGCAATAATTATTTTTCAGTGTTTGTGACAGCTGGTAAGAAATCTAACTTATATGTGTCTTCAGGTACTTGAGAATTTGATTATGACCATAAAGTCACAAAAATAATTCTCTATTCCTCAACTTGTAATTCATTTGTAAAATGCAAATATAGTCAACTGGGTTTTGCTGCTTCTGCTATTTATTCAAAAGTTATCAAGTTATAATTAAATGAACAGAGGTCTGCTCGGCCTATGTAAATACTCTAATTGATTCATAAATATGTAATGCTCTTAACTCATGTGCAGTCTCTGGTGGTTTTTCAGCAAGCCTTGCTCTCTCTGATGACCATCTTATATGTAAAATATTTAATCTTTCAAGGATGTATTTTTAAAAACAAATCCTAACTTTTCTGAACTTTTAAAAAAATGTGGATTTCACAACGTGTTAGGAAATTAGGGTGTAGAGTGAGGCCACTGATCATGCTATTTGAATGTGATCTCTCCCAATCTGTGGGTCCCCTTGCTTTTTTGGCAAGAGGCCCTAGTAAATTGCGCCCCCTGCCATGAAATATCTTAGTCCTCCCTCAACTGCAAATATACATTTTTCCCACGAAAAACTCAAGTTTTGATTAATTTTATATCAATTCCCTATCTTTAGATTAGTTTATATAAAATCGTCTTTACAATAACTACTGTCTCATTTAGATATAAAAATGTCTCCTTTCCCTCAGGAAATTAAAGACAGTATTAAAGCAGGTTTTGGGTTGCTCTCCTCACTTAGCTATGCTCAAGGCTTTATAAAAACATCACATTTCAGCTTATGTTTTCTTTTCTATGTTTTGCAATATAAATCAATACATTTTCTTTTTATCATTTTTTATTATTATTATTTTCTTTATTTACATTTCAAATGCTATCCTGAAAGTTCCCTATACCCCCCTACCCCTGATCCTCTACCCACCCACTCCCACTTCTTGGCCCTAGCCTTCCCCTGTGCTGGGTCATGTAAAGTTTGCAAGACCGAATCAATACATTTTCATTAAAACATTAAGCACAAGGTGTTTTTCATTTTTGTCTTATGCTATTTCTTGTTGGCATTATCTTTCTTTGTGTATTAATAGAACAAACCAGAGCATACATGAAGCACATATGAAGCATCAAACACATGAAGCTGCAGCTTTTGTAGTCAGTCCCTGGACAGTTTATTATGTCAGTTAACTTCTTCAAAAATTGCTTCTCTAATTTTACTTAGGAAAGTATAAATTTTAATCATTTTAAAATCACTTTTAATAATTTTTTAATCATTTTTTAGCCAACCACTCTATTAACCTTATTGAAAAGAATTCAATGATTTAAAACATGAGCTATTCCCTTCTAAAAATGAGGGTCCTATGAAAGATACTATAAAGAGAATATATTAAATTCCTATATTAAATAGAAAAGAATTTTAAAAGGACTGTGTTGGCTTTGAAGGTTAATTTTCCTTTAGGAAATATAGCTTAGCATTTTATAGTAACCAAGTCTATCCAAGAATCTTCTGCTATTCAAAACTCTACCTATAAATTATTCATCCATTTGCAGATCTCATTTATGTCAAGTCTTGTAAGAACATTTAATTTTACATGAATGTTATTCTCAGAGGAGACTCTTAACAATTGGACATTAGCATTTTTTTTAGTAAGTCAGCATTTTTACTGTAACAAGATTCTTGTCTTATTCTGAGTAATACCATTTCCATAATTTAATCATTTCACAGTTTAATATAAATCTAAGAATGTCATTTTCATGAATCATATATTATAGTTTTGTATTCACTTAAAAGAGAGTAAAGAATGGATCTATTATTAACATGTGTAACATGTTGCATTGGGGAAATAACAGAAGTCAAAGGTATCCTGTTTATGCTATTGTTTATACATGAGAATATTACATTTGCCATGGGAAATGAAGACACTATCTTTTAAACAAACAGGTAAGTATTGTCAGTTGTTAATATTCTGATGACTACAATGACAGACTGGGTGAAATTTCATGTGGACTAGTACATCTATCTTCTGGGCAAGTAGTTGTTCCATGAGTGTTGACCTGTAGTTACCATAAATATACATTTTCCTCATTAAAGAATATTTTAAAAGTAACCTTACAGTCATATACCAAATGGATCCATTTGTTTTCTGAAAAAAAAGGAAAGAAAGAAAAAAAAAGAAAAAGAAAGAGAAAAAGAAAAAGAAAGAGAAAAAGAAAAAGAAAGAAAAAGAAAAAGAAAAAAAGAAAGAAAAAGACAAAGAAAAAGAAAAAGAAAAACAAGAAAAAGAAAGAGAAAAAGAAAAACAAAAAGAAAAACAAAAAGAAAAAGAAAAAGAAAAGGAAGGCTAATGGCCTAGGGAGTACTTAGGACAGTTAACAAACATCCCCCTCAATTTGGCTTTCACTTAATTCATTACTAAATCCAAACTTAGTCCTCACCTTACAAGCTCTTTTAAAATTAGATGAGATTTCAGTCTAAAGTGCACAGCCTTAGTGTTTCCCCCAGCTTGATTTAAATGTGAACAGATTCCTCCACCATTCTAAACCCTTGGGCATTCTTTTACTCAAGATGTTATACAGTCCTGCTCTGAGGATATCCACAAGAGAACAGGAAAAAAGGAAGACAAAAAATATTTGTAACCTAACAAGATGAATAACATGCTTATTTTAATATTAAAGCATTTCACACAAAACTATTACAGCTGTAAAGGCATTTTAAGAGATAATGTATAAGTCAGATTCATAGATTTATAAATAATAATATACTTATGTTTTCAGAAGTTTGAAAGACATCCCATGCTCGTGCATTGGTAGGATTAAAATAGTAAAAATGGGAAAGCAAATGCTCTGTATGCGGTACTTTATTGTATGATTATTGTGTCTAACTCATAATTTTCTAGTTCTAATTCTGAACATAATTGTAAGTTTAAATATAATAGAATTAAAAAGCATTTAAAATATTTAAGACAAATTGCTTACTATACTGTTTCAGTTATTGTGATAGTTCAACTACACACATTGAACCTTGCAACTCTTAAAGCTCTTATTCAATTCTGTTTTCATTACATTTATACCATCTCCAATATATGAACATTGTTTCTAAAATCAGAAAAAGTTCTAATATTTCCTTAATTGTTAAGTCTTTTAAACAAAGATTTGTATCATGTAATTTAGTGAAAATGGAATTTCTCTAGATCTTAATAGCAGGACTCCTATAAAAACCTTACTGGCTTAAAGCATAAGCATAATTTTTGTCACTAGTTTGTACATTATTCATGTTCTCTTTTCCATTACTTGCAATCCCTGATGGCAGTCTTAAATAGTTTTTAACACACATACACACAAGCACACAGACACATGTATACACTCAATCACATGCACATACAGATATGATATTGTGCTATTACTTAACTAACTAAAATTAGAAGTGGAATACTACTACTAACACATCAAACAACACATCAGCTTTTTTTTTAATCATTGAAGATTTATGAATTTAACAATATTTTATTGCTTGTTTGTACCAGATGTCTAGGTGAAAAGACAGAATAATACCAAATCAGCATAACCAAAAATATGTAGCAGAACTCACCCAGAATTATGTTTACTACATTTATTAAGACCTAAAATATCTGGTTGTAGAGCAGATGATACATAGTTTCTTTACCCTTCACTGGAAATAAAGAGAATTGTTTTTATAGTAAAGCTATTGATAACTAGCATAGTAGTCATTCAAATGATCATGGTTTTTAGTATTAGGAGGAGTGTCACACACATTTTTCTGAGTTGTTTCCATATACTGTCCCAGATATTGTACATCCATATTGATTTGCTACCCAGGACTGACAAAAAGCCAAACAGCACTGAGTGTGTATATATGGTGGACTAGGAAAATTGCAGTGAAAAATATCTAAACTTGCTTTCTTTTGTGATGTTATGAAGTTAGTCTATTCAGGTTTCAAAAGAGCATGTAAAATATACTTTTCTTATAGAAGATTTTTCCCTTTCTACACAAAATCATTTTCTATGAATATAGTAGTAACCCAGTGTCACAATCCCATGAGAGTCTCCAAGAGTAACCCAGGGATATATATATGAAAAGATAACTGTTGTATCTTTTATGGTTTTGGAAGATTTTAACAAACCTTGACACAGAAAAATACCACAACCCTGGACAAAACTAAATTTCTCAGACTATTTAGTTAATAAAACAAAGTAAATAAATGTCAAATAGCAGTCATAAAAAATGAATGGTCATGCATTGACATGATGCTGTGGCTCTAGTCTGAGGAATGTTCAGGGCATGCATACAGTGGTTAAACCGCTAAGATCTATCATATTTTGTTATGACTTGTGAAGAGCAAGAAGGATGGCAAAGCAGAAGACATCCTGGAATATGGTATTCCAAAGTTCACATTATAATATCTGTCAAGAAATAAAAATGAGCTGCCTTTCTCTATGTCCAAACATCCTTTTAAACACAATTTAGAGTAAGCTTAATTAAACAATCAGTGTTCTTTCCAGGTCTCTCTCTCTCTCTCTCTCTCTCTCTCTCTCTCTCTCTCTTTCTCTTTCTCTCTCTCTCTGCATTTAAAAGGTCTTTGTTATAGTCATAAATGAAAGAGGTATGATGTTTAACAATACTAAACTAGACATTGATCTCAATGATTTTAAAATCATTTTTTTATGTCTCTGGATGTTTTGTTAACACAAATAATAAAGGTGTAAAACTCAACTCTAAATAATGGAAATATTTTGGGAAAGACTCAAAATAAACACACTAAAATAATATTTGTTTCAATATATTTTTTGCAAAAAACACATTTTCAGATACAGGAGAATGTACTTGTACATGCAAGTCACACTATACACTACATTTACTAAAATGAACGCATTGCTTAAAGAAATTATGTTGTGAAAGATTTATATCAAAAATTTACAAGGTCATATTGAAAGCAAAAGAGTACTGAAATATCTGTGCTTTATTAAAAAAATTGAAAGGGAATAAATTAACAAAGAATTCACAATTGAGTAACAAAGCTTTCTGCGGCTAACTTGAAAATCCTGATCATATACATTATTTCTGTGCTAGTAAGCAATTTCTTAACTATAAATCTGAATCTTAAAGCCAATGATCTTGGCATTAATTGAATTTATATTACAACAAAATCTGATAAAATATTAACATAATGTGAACATGTGGTTCACAATTTGCAGATATTCTCCCAGTTGTTAAATAGATTCAAAAGAACTGATATACCACTAAATATCTGTACTTACTAATGGTTCCTTCTGTACTTGAAATTTGACAACATATTTTAAGTCTTCTAACAGTATATCATGTCCTTCCCCTCAATAAGGCAAACATGACAAGAGGTGGGTATACTAATTACCTTTGATATGTTAACAATATATTATAGGAAAACCTCAATATATACACCTAAGTGTATATATATATATATATATATATATATATATATATATATATGTGTGTGTGTGTGTGTGTGTGTGTGTGTGTGTGTGTGTGTGTCT
>NC_034596.1:57204331-57211565 GCF_900095145.1 Mus pahari
GTCTGTGTCTGTGTCTGTGTGTCTGTGTGTGTCTGTGTGTGTATACCATATCCTAATTATAATAAAGACTATAAATTAATAAGAAATTAGCAGTGATAGTTAACAATACTTATTACAGGGGAACACTGCCATTAAACCATTAAAATAGAAGTAAAAAAATCCCTCAAAGAATTACAGGAAAACACTGATAAACAGGTAGAAATCCTTAAAGAGGAAACACAAAAATCCCCCAAAAAATTACAGAAAAACACAACCAAACAGGTGATAAAGTTGAATAAAATCATCCAAGATCTAAAAATGGAAGTAGAAACAGTGAAGAAAACCCAAATGGAGACAACTCTGGAGATAGAAACCCTAGGAAAGAAATCAGGAACCATAGATGCGAGCATCAGCAACAGAATACAAGAGATGAAAGAGAGAATCTCAGGTGCAGAAGGTTCCATAGAAAACATGGACACAACAATCAAAGAAAGTGCAAAATGCAAAAAGATCCTAACTCAAAACTTCCAGGAAATCCAGGATACAATGAGAAGACCAAGCCTAAAGATAATAGGTATAGATGAGAATGAAGATTTTTAACTGAAAGGGCCAGCAAATATCTTCAACAAAATTATCAAGAAAACTTCCCTAACCTAAAGAAAGAGATGCCCATGAACATACAAGAAGCCTACAGAACTCCAAGTAGACTGGACCAGAAAACAAATTCCTCCTGACACATAATAATCAGAACAACAAATGCACTAAATAAAGATAGAATATTGAAAGCAGTAAGGGAAAAAAGGTCAAGTAATATATTAAGGCAACTCTATTAAACTATGTAAGTCAGAAGATCCTGGACAGATGTTATATAGACACTAAGAGTACACAAATGCCAGCCCAGGCTACTATACCCAGNAAAACTCTCAGTTACCATAGATGGAGAAACCAAAATATTCCATGACAAAACCAAATTCACACCATATATATATCCATTAATCCAGTTCTTCAAAGGATAATAAAGGGAAAACTCCAATACAAGGAGGGAAATGATGCCCTAGAAAAAGCAATAAAGTAATCCTTCAACAAACCTAAAAGAAGACAGCCATAAGAACAGAATCCCAAATCTAACAACAAAAATAATAGGAAGTAACAATTACTTTACCTTAATATCGCTTAATATCAATGGACTCAATTCCCCAATAAAAAGACATAGACTGACAGTATGGCTACATAAATAGGACCCAACATTTCGCTGCATACAGGAAACTTACCTCAGAGACAAAGACAGACACTACCTTAGAGTAAAAGTCTGGAAAACAATTTTCCAAGCAAAGGGTCCAAAGAAGCAAGTTGGAGTAACTGGAGTAGCCATTCTTTTTGTTTTGTTTTGTTTTGTTTTGTTTTGTTTTGTTTTGTTTTGTTTTGTTTTGTTTTTGTTTTTTGAGACAGAGTTTGTATAGCCTTGGCTGTCCTGGAGCTCACTCTGTAGATCAGGCGGCCTAGAACTCAGAAATTTGCCTGCCTCTGCCTCCCAAGTGCTGGGATTAAAGGCATGCACCACTATGCCTAGCTGGAATAGCCATTCTAATATCGATTAAAATCGATTTCCAACATAAAAATATTTAAAAAGACCAGGAAGGGCACTTCATACACATCAAAGGTAAAATCTTTCAAGATGAACTCTCAATTCTGNATATCTATGCTCCAAATGCAAGTACATCCACATTCATTAAGGAAACTATAGTGAAGCTCAAAGCACACATTGCACCTCACACAATAATAGTGGGAGACTTCAACACCCCACTCATCAATGGATAGATCCTGGAAATAGAAACTAAACAGAGACACATTGTAACTAGCAGATGTTATGAAACAAATGGATTTAACAGTTATCTACAGAATATTTTATCCTAAAACAGAAGGATATACCTTCATCTCAGAACCTCAAGGTACCTTCTTCAAATTTGACCATATAAGTGGTCACAAAACAGGCCCCAACAGATACAAAAATATTGAAATAATCCCATGGAACCTATCAGATCACCACAGACTAAGGCTGATCTTCAATAACAATATAAATATTAAAAAGCCAACATTCATGTGGAAGCTGAACAACACTGTTCTCAATGATAACTTGGTCAAGGAAGAAATTAAAGAAAGAAATTAAAGACTTTTTAGAGTTTAATGAAAATGAAGCCACAACATACTCAAACTTATGGGACACAATGAAAGCATTCCTAAGAGGAAAACTCATAGCTCTGAGTGCCTCCAAAAAGAAACTATTGAGAGCATACACAAGCAGCTTGACAGCACACCTAAAAGCTCTAGGACAAAAGGAAGCAAGTTCACCCAAGGGGAGTAGAAGGCACGAAAAAATCAAACTCATGGCTGAAATCTAGCAAGTAGAAACAAAAAGAACTTTACAAAGTATCAACCAAACCAGGAGCTGGTTCTTTAAGAAATTCAATAAAATAAATAAACCCTTAGCCAGACTAATTGAGAGCACAGGGACATTATCCTAATTAACAAAATCAGAAATAAAAAGAGACACATAACAACAGAACCTAAGGAAATCCAAAGCATCAACAGATCCTACTACAAAAAGTTATACTCAAGGAAACTGGAAAACCTGGATGAAATGCACAATTTTCTAGACAGGTACCAGGTACCAAAGTTAAATCAGGATCAGATTAATGACCTAAACAGTCCCATATCACCTAAAGAAAGGGAAGCAGTCATTAACAGCCTCCCAAACAAAAAAGCCCAGTACCAGATGGGTTTAGTCCAGAGTTCTATCAGACCTTCAAAGAAGACCTAATTCCAACCCTCCTCAAACTATTCCACAAAATACAAACAGAAGGTACTTTACCCAGTTCATTCTATAAAGCCACAATTACTCTGATTCCTAATCCACATAAAGACCCAAAGTTAGAGAACTTCAGACCAATTTCCGTTATGAATATCGATGCAAAAATACTCAATAAAATTCTCACTAACTGAATCCAAGAACACATCCTAATGATTATCCCTCATGGTCAAGTACACTTCATCCCAGGGATGCAGGGATGGAATAATATATGGAAATCCATCAATAAAATCAACTATATAAACAAACTCAAAGACAAAAACCATATGATCATCTCATTAGATGCTGAGAAAGCATTTGACAAAATCCATTTCCCACTCATGATAAGTCTTGGGAAGATCAGGAATTCAAAGCCCATACCTAAACACAATAAAAGTAATATACAGCAAACATTAGTCCACATCAAACTAAATAGTAAGAAGCTAGAAGCAATCCCACTAAAATCAGAGACTAGACAAAGCTGCCGACTTTCTCTCTACCAATTTAATATAATACTTGAATTACTAGCCAGAGAAATTAGACAACAAAAGGAGAACAAAGGGATACAAATATGAAAGGAAGAAGACAAAATATCTCTCTTTGCATATGATATGATAGTGTATATAAGTGACCCTACAAATTCCACCAAGGAACTCCTAAACCTGATAAACAGCTTCAGTACAGTAGCTGAATATAAAATTAACTCAAATCAGTGGCCTTTCTCTTCCCAAAGGATAAACAGGATGAGAAAGAAATTAGGGAAACAATGCCCTTCACAATAGTCACAAATAATATAAAATACCTTGGTGTGACTCTAACTAAGGAAGTAATGATCTCTATTATAAGAACTTCAGTTCTTTGAAGAAAGTAATTGAAGAAGATCTCAGAAGATGGAAAATTCTCCAATGTTCATGGATTGGCAAGATTAATATAATCAAAATGAATATCATGCTTAAATCAATCTACAGATTCAATTCAATCTCCATAAAAATTTACACTCAATTATTCACTGAGTTAGAAAGAGCAATTTGCAAATTCATCTGGAATAACAAAACACCTAGGAGAGAAAAAACTATACTTAACAATAAAAGAACCTCTGGTAGAATCACCATGCCTGACCTCATCTACTAGAGAGCAATTGTGATAAAAAACTGCATGCTACCGGTACAGCGACAGACAGGTAGATCAATGGAATAGAATTGAAGAACCAGAAATGAACCCACATACCTATGGTCACTTGATCTTTGAGAAGGGAGCTAAAACCATCCAGTGGAAAAAAGACAGCATTTTCAACAAATGGTGCTGGCACAACTGGTAGTTATCAAGTAGAAGAATGCGAATTGATCCATTTTTATCTCCTTGTACAAAGTTCTAGTCTATGTGGATGAAGAAACTCCACTTAAAATCAGAGACACTGAACCTTATAGAGGAAAAAGTGGGTAAAAGCCTCAAAGATATGGGCACTGCAGAAAAATTACCTAATAGAACAGCAATGGCTGTTGCTGAAAGATTGAGAATCAACAAATAGGACTTCATAAAATTGCAAAGCTCCTGTAGGGCAAAAGATACTGTCAATAAGACAAAAAGGCCACCAACAGTTTGGGAAAGGATTTTTAACCAATCCTAAATCCAATAGGGGACTAAAATCCAATATATACAAAGAACTCAAGAAGCTGGACTCCAGAAAAATCAAATAAACACATTAAAAATGGGGTACAGAGCTAAACAAAGAATTCTCAATTGAGGAATAGCAAATGGTTGAGAAGTACCTGAAAAAATGTTCAATATTCTTAAAAATCATGGAAGCACACATCAAAACAACCTTGAGATTCCACCTCACACCAATCAGAATTGCTAAGATAAAAAATTCAGGTGACAGCAGATGCTGGCAAGAATGTGGAGAAAGAGGAACACTCCTGTATTGCTAGTGGGAGTATAAGCTGGTACAACTTATAATCAGTCTGGCAGTTCCTCAGAAAATTGGACATAGTACTCCTATAGTATCCTGGGTATATACCCAGAAGATTTTCCAACTTATAATAAGCACACATGCTCCACTATGTTCATAGCAGCCCTATTTATAATAGCCAAAAACGGGAAAGATGTCCCTCAACAGAGGAAAGGATACAGAAAATGTGGTACATTTATACAATGGAGTACTACTCAGCTAGTAAAAAGAAATAATTTATGAAATTCTTAGGCAAATGGATGGATCTGAAGGATTTCATCCTGAGTTGGGTAACCCAATGACAAAAGAACAAACATGATATGCACTCACTGATAAGTGGATCTTAGCCCAGAAACTTAAAATACTCAAGACACAATTTTCCAAACACAAGAATCTCAAGAAGAAGGAATACCAAATTGTGGATTCTTTGTCCCTTCTTAGAATGGGTAACAAAATACCCATGGAAAGAGTTACAGAGACAAAGTTGGGATCTGTGACAGATGGAAGGACCATCTAGAGACTGCCCCACCTGGGTTTCCATCCCATAAACAACCACCAAACCCAGACACTATTGCATATTCCAGAAAGATTTTGCTGACAGGACCCTTATCTGTCAACAAATTTATCTGTCTCTTGTGAGGCTCTGCCAGTGCCTGGCAAATACATAAGTTGATGCTCACAGTCATCTATTAGATAGAACACAGGGCACCTAATGAAGGAGCTAGAAAAAGTTCCCAAGGAGTCAAAGGGGTCTGAAACCCTATAGGACTAATAGTAATATCAACTAGCCAGTATCCCCCAGAGCTTGTGTCTCTAGCTGCATATGTAGCAGAGGATGACCTAGTAGGCTATTAATGGGAGGAAAGGCCCTTGATCTTGTGAAGATTATATGCCCCAGTACAGGGGAATGNCAGGGCCAGGAAGTGGGAGTGGGTGGGTTGGGGAGCAGGGTGTGGGAATGTCTAGGGAACTTTCGGGATAGCATTTGAAATGTAAATGAAGAAAATATCTAGTAAAAAAAAAAAAAAAGACTGGAAATTCATCCTCCTTTTCTTCCATGAGAATCCCAAAGTTCCATCTACTCTAAGACTCGGTGTCTGTATCTGTCTAAATCAACCGCTGGATAGAGCTTCGCAGAGGGTAACATGCTCACACTGCAAACATAACAGCGTATCATTATTAGTGTGAGAGATTGGTGCTTATGCATGGGATGGGTCTCAAGTTGGGCTGGTTATTGTTTAGATATTAGCCATAAAATACAGGTACCATGTTGCACCCCACAGACACAAAAAGCTGAACAAGAATGAAAGAGTGGGGAGCTTAAATTTCCCTTAGAAAGAGGAATAAAATAGTCATGAAAAGCAGATGGAGAGAGGGAACAGGGAGGGAGGGGATTGGAAGGGGGATGGAGAGTTCAAAATATGGTTTAGGGAAGAACAGGAGAGATGGCTAGATGCCCATGAAAATGAATGAAAATCTGCAACTGACATGGGTGAAGAGGTGGTACGGGAGCATCTTCAGGATGAAACAGAGTCTTTGGATAAGAGATTCCCAAAAATACATGGGTTGACCTTAGCTGTTTCTCAACACTGGGGATATGGAACCTGTAAAGTCCAACTCTTCTCATTAGGCCAGAGTATCAGTGGAGTGTTAGAGACACCAATCTACCAACAGAATAGTCAATCCAAAACTTATCTTGTCTACAAGAAATGCATGTACTAGTTGGAGAAGAAATCTATATGGCTTTTGATTTGAGGACTGTTCCCTTTTGCTTACAGACCATGCCCTACAGCCTAACAATACATGTGCCTCGTGGCTTCTTATTTAATCAATCTCTATTGGTGTACAGTTGTTTATAACAATCTCTAACGAGCCTTTCTTATTTCTGTGATTTCACTTGTAGTATTTTATCTTTCTTTTTTAACTTTTAATTTCTTTTTAGTTCATTAACAGAAGTTTTGCCAACTTTTTTGTCCTTTTGACCAGCTCTTTATTTCATTGGACATTTTACTGTTTTGAATTCCATTTTGCTTATCTATACATATCATTAATGGCCATTATGTTTCTGATTCAATTGTTCTGGTCCACTAAACTGCCTCTCCAACCCTCTGAACATTTTACTTATTTATATTTAAGAGTAATTTTTCATATATATACATATGTATATATATATGTGTGTGTATATATAATATATGTATATATACATATGCTATTCTGTATCTATCATCTATCTCTGTCTGTCTGTCTGTCTGTCTGTCTATCTATCTATCTATCTAGATAGTCACTCTCTAGAAAGATAAATAAGTACATAAAGAGATGATAGATGATAATGTAGAAATAAATATGGATATAGCTATAGCTATGGCTATGGCCATGGCTTTGGCTAGAGATAGAGATAGACAATTCCTCCACCTCTAGACATAGAAAAGGTAGGAGAGATAATCAAGCATTCCTCCAAGGTT
>NC_034596.1:57212690-57244332 GCF_900095145.1 Mus pahari
CCGCCCTCACTGGTGTGATGTCATTTTCTGTATAAGAAAGGAAGCCAACCCTTCCTCTCTCTCTGCTCTTCTCTACCCTTCTACTGGCTTCGCCGCTCCCCCATTCCCACATAATGAACCTCTCCCACGTGGAACACCTTGAGAAAAAAAAGAGATAGAGATAGAGATAGAGAGATAAAGATATTCAAAGATAGAGAGAACCATAAAAGTATTTGAATATATTTGCATAATTTGTTACTGAAATTGCAAAATTCCTGACAATATATGTAACTTAATGGTAGTTTCAAACTAAAACTATGAAATACCCCTCTTTTGTGCCATGTCCAATACATCTGCTTATCAGTTAACCTAGATCATGAAGATAATCTTGTTCCCATGATATTATAATAAAGCTGTAGAATTCTTCCATACCTTTTATAAACATTTTCTATTTTTAGATAAATTCAGATACATAAATGTCACTTGATTACATTCCTCAGTATATTGTGCAGGCTTATTGCTTAGGAGTAATTAGCTGTAAATTTTAAGTTCATAGTGACTACATATACCAGATAAAGTTTTTGAAGTATTCAGAATGGCATTCACAAAGTACCTGATTTCCTGATGTTGCATTGCTTAGAACATACGCCTGTTCTTAAGGGAAAAGTAACTTTAATATGAAATTCTTACTCCAGCACAGTATTCTTTACAGTGTTGTCCTAAAATAACTAGAGTATTCAAGTGTCGACTGCATACAACGTGATGATAAATATTTAAAAATATTTCAGAATTTGCTGCCAAAAACATGACCTGATGGGTTCTTACTAGAATTAATTCTGGAATCATGCCTCCTCGATATGAGTCTTTCCCTCCAAAGTCCTGCTGTTTTAAGCCATCTGCCACTAACAATGGAATACAATTTCTGATGTTGGTCTGCACAGTGGATTAAATATTTAATGTAAGCACTTAGCATTTCACAGGCAATTTGGAAGTATGTAATCTTTATTTATAGCTTTTCAGTCTAGTCCCATGATTTATGTTTGAGTTATATAAAATATTATGTTGCCCTTACAAATAATGTATATTAACAGAAGTCAATATAAATATTCTAGAACTGCATTTGTTATCTCAAAAACAAACAGAATGCCACTTGGACTTTCTTTTTCTCAGTATTTGTTCTGTAGATTTTCTGTATTAGCTTGAAAGGGGATAATATTGCTTTAAACCTAAATATTTCTGTCACATGATCCACTGTCTTCTAAAAAATATTGCCTGCAAATTTTCTAGTAATTTGCTTTACTGGTGTGACATATGCTTATTTGATAATAAGTATATATTTATTTCCTCTTAGAAAATTTTCAGTACACTTCTACAAGAAGCCTAAACCAGATATCTCACCATCATTAGGGGTTTAAAGCAGTATTTCACATCACAATTAAAAATCACATTATATTTATTTATTTGCTTAAGCTTTAGAGTAATGTTTCTCAATCTGTGTATTACAACCCCTTTGGCAAACATCTATATCCAAAAATATCTACATTATTAATCATAATAGTAGAAAATTGCAGCTATGAAGTAGCAACAAAAATAATTTTATGGTTCAGGTCACCACATCATGAGGAACTATAAAAAGAGGTTACACCTTAGGAAGACTGAGAACCACAACTCTAGCAAAAACTAAAATCCCAAATAACCATTCATAGCAAACGTAAATGATTGGAATACTGTATTTTTTTCTAGACATTTGACATTCACATTTTTCCCCTAGTACCCATGCCCTTCTCACAGACCCAGAGTGAAAAGCAACAAATAATATTCCTTCAATTATATTCAATTATATTTTCACTGTGATGGCAACCTTTCATTTCAATGAGATTGGTAGAGCTAAAACCAAAAATTGAAAATAAGAAATATACAACAAAGATACCTTCTGAATGGCTCTTCTAACAAATCATCAAAAAAGTATAATATTAGTTTTAAAATTTCTTGAATATTATAGATTCATTTTGTTTTAATTTTTCTTTATGGTAAATATGTTATTTTCATATAATAGATTATATTTACTTTTTACCTTTCTTCTTCTAGTTCCTCTCCACCTACCTTCCCATCTGGAGCCACTGTTTGAAAAATCAGGGTCCTATAAGATCATAATATAATATAAAATATAATATTAAATATAATATTCCATAATAATATAGAATAAGACAAACACACCAGGATAGGATAAAACAAATAAACAGAAAAAAAAAACAGCTCAAGAAAAGTCATAAGAAACAGCTATAAATACAGAGACACACTAATTGGCACATTCAAGAATCCTACAAAATTGGAAGCAATAATACAAATGAAAGGAACCAGTAAGGTTAATAAGAAACCTAAAATAATACATTTTTTACAAACAAATTAGAAAGTGAAAGAAAAAAGATAAGTCTCTGACATGTCAAATCGGAAGACAACGAGCCTCTACAGAAGCCATTGAGTTAATTTTGAGTTAGCCATCTACTCCTGGGCATGCTGCCTACACTTAGGAATTTGATCAAGGTGTCTGTGTTTGTATCATCTGTGCTACTTTTACTATAACAGCTTTGTAGTACATTTGAGATGGAGAAGGTCTTATGTTCAGCAGCAGTTGTGATCCTCTATCTGTGTTTTTTTTTTCTTGTTTTGTTTTATGACTTTTGTTTTTGTTGCTGTTGTTTTGAGGTATAGTTGTTGTTATTATTGTTTTTAATCATTCCATATGAAGCCAATTGTTCTTTTCTAGAACTGTGAAGAATAGTATTGGAATTGTGTTGGGGATTGCTGTGAACCTGTAGACAGGTTTTGTCAAGAAGCCCATTTTTACTCTATTAATCCTCTAATCCATGAACACCGAAGATCTATGCGTCTTCTGATACTGTATTCAAATTCTCTTTTTAATGTACTCAAATTGTATCATATAAGATTTCACTCATTTATTTGAAGATACCTAAGATATTTTATCATTTGAGGTTACTCTGAAAAGTGTGGTTTCAGATTTCTTTCAATCTGTTTATCATTAGTACATATGAAGACTACTGATTTTTGTTATGTTAATTCTGGGGTCTGTCCCTTGTATAGTTAATCCCACCAGGACTTTATCATGAAGGGGTACTGGATTGTGTCAAGGGCATTTTCTACATCTATTGAGATAGCCATGTTGTTTTTGTTTTTCAGTCTGTCAATATAAAGCATTACATTTACCAATTTGCATATGAAGAAGGATTCCTTAATGTCTGGGATAAGGCCTACTTGATCATCATTTTTGATATGTTCTTGGATTTTGTTTCCAAATATCTTATTGAGAATTTTTGGATCTAAATCGATAAGGAAATCTGTGTATCTTAGGTTTTAGGCTACATGTGACAAATTGGATAATGTTCTTTCTCATTCTATTTTGTGAAATAATTTGAAGAGTATGGGCATTAACTCTTTTAATGCCTGGTTGAATTCTGTACTAAAACCATGTGACCCTGTGTTCTTTTTGATTGGCAATTACAACTTGTATTTCACTTAATGTTGAATATGAACTATACTACAAAAACAAAATAGAACAAAATAAGTGAACAAAAACACAAGCAAAAACAAAGCCATAAAATCTCTTGGTATTTATTTATGGACTTTTCCATATAATTTACAGCACCAATTTTAAATGCTATACCAGACATAATGAATTGTGATATTAAATAGTAATATTTTCTTTTAATATAATAGTATTGATTTGATAATTAAAATAACTATTAAGTTACAGGCTTGTTTTCTTTTAATATCAGATATTTTTCAGACCTTTGTATTAAGACACAGGTTGAAGAACAACAATATTAACAAACCTGAAAACTGAAGAGATCCCAGGGACTAAACCATCATCCAGAGAATACACATGGAGGGACCCATAGCTCCAGCTGCTTATGTAGCAGAGGATGGCCTTGTCTGGCATAAATCAAAGAGGCGTGCCTTGGTCCTGTGGAGGCTTGGTGACCCGGTGTAGGGGAATGCTAGGGCATTGAGGTGGGAGGTGGTGGGTGCGTGTGGGAGCAATCTCATAGAAGCATGGAGGATGGGGGAGGAAATAGAGGCTTTCATTAGGAAGGGGAATAATATTTGAAATGTAAATAAGTAAAATAACCAATAAAAGAAAAAGTCACCATGAGGAAGGAAGAATTTATTTTGATTAACAGTTTGAGAGTGATGTCCATCATATTCCTGTAGTGTCCGCAATAGCTAATTGTCACATTTTGTCTGCAGTTCCAGAAGCAGAGACAGAAAACTGTGTTCAGCTTTTGATTTATGTGCTCCCCACTATACCTTAGGAACAGCATAGTTGCATGACTCTGTTTGTTGCTTCTCAATTACATTCATGGGTTGATTTCTTTTTGTTATATTCACTGGGGGGGGGGGAATCATACAATCATTAACATCCTTCTGAAAATTATAGGTGTGTTTCCTTCAAGAGTTGTTTTTTTTTTTTTTTTTTTTTTTCTGAGACCAAGTTTCTATGCATAGCCCTGGCTGTCCTGGAACTCACTTTGTAGACCAGGCTGGCCTCGAACTTATAAATTTGCCTGTCTCTGCCTCCCAACTGCTGGGATTAAAGGCGTGCGCCACCACTGCCCGGCCAAGAGTTTTTAATGCAATTTTTCTGTAATAATTTTTGGGAAAAACAAAATGGTATTGAATTTTAACAAATGTGTGTGTTATAAAACTTATAAACAAGCAAATGGGTCAGAGCAATCAAAATTCCCCTGTAGATGTTATTGAAAAATATATAGTTCATCTTTTTAGAGGTTGACAATGGAACATACTTTCTAAGTGTGACCTACGACCAACATTTTGAAGTACAGACAGCACATAAAACAAAACAAAGTCAGTGAAATTTTTGTACAACAATATCTGAGAACTACTTTGTTAGCCTAATACAAAAGGTTAATTGCCATGATGTAGCCTTTTAAAGATTTGAATATTATGACATTTGCATCTGTGATCTCAAAGTCTACTCATAAGTATGTAGCCATACTTATGGCTAAGACTCTATAATAGACTTGAATAATACTTGTTGCTTAAAACACTATGTTTTTGTTCTTTATTGTTATATATTTATTACATAGACAAGGTAACTTGGAAATGAATCAGTATATGCCTTGTAAAATATAGCGCAAATATGCTTAAATGCTGATAGTCAGGTTTAAATGTTGCAATTTCAGTAAAGTTGTCTAAAAATATATAGCAAACTAATGTTGGTCAAGAAATCAAATGGAGAAAACATAAACTCTTCACAAATTAATAGAAACAAATATAAGAAGGAAAAGAAATATAGAGCAGAGAAAATACAAAATAACCTTAAGATAGTATTTTGTCCCACCAATAGAAACCATAACTAATACAATAAAAAATAATAACTTGAATATAATAAATGCCCTCATATAAATTTCACAATTCAAATCAAAGCATAAATATACCTAGAAATGCCTCAATTTAAAAGTAGTAAGTACTATGTGGCAAAATGTGAAGATAGTACCTAAGCATATTTAAAACAAAACAAAACAAAACAAAAACACTGTATGATCAGATTTGTGGGGCAAAAGATAAAAATTAATGAGCTAAGCATTCATCTTAGAAGACAGGTAAACAACTTTAAATGCAATGATATGGAAATAAATCCAAAAAATGTATACAATTGACTATACCAGAAAAACAATATTTATTTTTTGAAAAAGAAAAAGCTGTTAAATAAAGACCCTTGACAGTGACTGATATAAATCAAGAAAGTATACATTAATGCACTGTGCCATTGTATGATAGATCTTACCCCATATCAAAGAAATATCTGCTTGCAGTAGATCAAGGCCATTTCATAAAGCCACAACTTGTTGGGGACCAGATAGTTGTTGGTTACTTCGTCATGTGCAAAACCTGTTGGAGATGTGGCTATGTAGCTGCAGAAAACTGCAGGCAAGCAATAAAATCTAAGAATGTATGTATTTTATGTTAAAAAAACAAACAAACAGATAAGTGAGAAAGAAGCAATTCAGTTTTGGGGGTCAAAATCATTTTCTCAAACTCTGCTTACAGTGTTACCTTTAGTAGCTTGTTAATATATAAGCATGTTGGACAACATAAAAAGATGTTCATTGGTAAAGTGAGCCCAAAGTCGACCATTGGCCTCCTTTCTAGGTCTCTGTGTTGCTCATGGCTTCCCTAGCTGATACAGCATCTAGTCAAAATACAGGGAACATCTTACTTTGGGTTACATAGACCCAAATGGTATAACTACAACACAATACCCACATCTAAGGCTAAGGGAACATTGCAAATAAAGGGCAAAACTATTGTAAGATCTAGAGGCAGAGGGATTTTGTGATATTGCGTCTTCTAGTTATGACAGTGATTACACATATGGAATCTCAACAACATGGTTTCTAAATAAAACCTGAATAATTTCAACAACAGTTGATGTCTAAATATGTATGGGGAAAAAATCTCATAGAGTCCCATGTCATAAATGAAGAGCTACAACCAACTGACAACTGCTGAGAACATAAACTCTCCTCAGGGATGAGGGACTTGATTGGTTATTTTATATAATGTGGTCAGGCATGGCAGTGGAAAGTGAGAGACATGGAATATAGAAGGAGAGGAAAAGCAGAGTTGATCTATTTACATTTTAATTAAATAAAAGGTGGCATGTCTACAAAAATGGCATATGAAGATTTACTGATGAACAGTAAAATGTAAAATATGAAATAATATATAAGTATTTAGATAGTAAATAGTACTAAATCTAAATTGTTTAGATACTAAAATATTTAGAAGAGAAATAATTCCATGTACTAAGCCCTGATTTCATATTTGTCCATCCCTTCATCCTGGTTGGTTGTGACATCAAATGGCAAGCTCCTGCATTTGAGCTTCATACTCACATCTGGTGTACCTGTTACTTCCATTCACCTTGATCTCTCTTCTGATTTTGCCCTTGACTACCATAAGAAATTCCTTGTAGGATTTGTCACTGTTAAAAAACAAAAGCTCCTCCTTTCACTGCACTTGTCTTTTCCTCTGGGACTTTCCTGCCAGCATATATCTTTCTCAGGCTTTCTCAGTCTGCACAAGATGAGATGCAGAAGTCTGAAGGTTTCAATCTCTGGGGAAAATGCTCAACGACCAGAGCTTGGTGGTCTAAAAGGGTGGGTTCAATGTATTTGCTTCTGTTCCCCATCATTTACATATAACTTTGTGACAAAGGTGGGTGGATGATTTCTGAAGTTCTAAAAGAAGCTCTTACCTGGCTCCCAGAGCACTGATCCTGGGGGTGTGGTGTGTGGGGTGGAATAACAACAAAAAGTAAAAACACTCAAATACTTTTTATCTCCTTCCTTCTTTGTATAAATTTATGTAGTTGTAGTCACCTAGGCAATAAAATATTTAAGAAGTCTTGCTTATTTTTCTTAAATATTAAAATTATACAGAAGGTCCTCAGCTGAAGGAGTATTGAAATTGTTCTATTGAAGAGAAAATATCTATGTTCACACATGGAAAATGATTTTAAAAGATGCTTTGTAACAGAAATGAAACTATATTTCACTTTATGTTGATATTTTTTTTATATAAGAAAATCAATGATCTGTGAGTAAATATGTACAGTAGGAGGAATTCTGTGACTATGTATAGGAACAATATAGTATGATTGTGAAAGCTGTAAAATTAGAACACCCAATATTAGTAAAGTATACAACTAAGTGTAACATGAAAAGCTTAGGTTAATTTGAGATCATAAGCCAATGTGTGTTAAGGTCAGAAACTGTTCCCTTTTCAGTGCTAGGGTTCAAACCAGGGACCTCTCACGGTAGGCATGTGCTCTACCAGTGAGTGACACCCTCTCCAGTCCAATGCTCTCAATCTTCAGTACAGCACTACTGAATAGGCATTGGTTTTATTTTATAGATGAGATGACAACATTGAACAAGTAGAGCCATTTTTATTCACGTGGTAAATCAATTTGCTTATTGCTAGTCTGTCTCAAAAATCTACACTAAACTGTATGTAGTTGTTTAAATGAGTCATATGTCTACAAATTGGTTTTCTTTTCTATAATATAATATTCTTCTTAATGGGCTGATGATACAGTGGGTAAAGTACATGCTATGTGGGCATGACGACATGAATTGTATCCCAGAACCTATTTTTGTTGTTGTTGTTGTTGTTTTCAAATCTGAGTGAACATGGTGATAATATCCTCATATACCAATGATAGAGTAAAGATGGATAAACCAATGGGACTTGCTATTCATTCAGCCTGTTGATATTTATAGGCCTCTGGGGCTAACAAAATTTGGACAGATTAAGTCAATGCAGGCATATGAGATAACACCTGAGTTAAGTTCCCCATGCAATGACATCAAGAGTTGTCAGAATGTACCCTGGAAACTCAAAGAATGTTCAGGTTGCTCTAATCATAATAGAAAATTATATTATCACTAACTTTAGTGACTTCTATTTAGGTATAATTGCTGCATTTTTTTAAGAAGTCCAAAAAATGTTATCATTCTTTTCAAAATTTTATTTAATTACTTTTTAAAACTTATTTACCTTAACATCCCACTCACTGGCATCCTCTCCCCTTCAGGTCAATCTTCCCCCATCTGCTCGCCCCTTCTCCTCTGAGCAGGTGGCCCTCCCTTGTTATCTCCACTGACCTTGACATTTCAGATCTCTGGTGCTTCCTATCTCAATGAAGTCAGAAGAACATATTCTAGCTAGAAGAACATGTTTCTCATATAGGCAACAGCTTTTGCAATAGCCCCCTTCCCAGTTGTTTGAGACCCATATGAAGATGAAATGGCACATCTGCTACATGTATTATGTATGGGAAGGCCTAGTTCTAGCCCATGTATGTTCTTTGGTTGGTGGTTCAGATTCTGAGAGCCCCAACGGTCCAGGTTAGTTGACACTGTTTGTCTTCCTGTGGAGTACCTATCCCCTTAGAAGCTGCAATTCTTCCACATTTTCTTCCATAAGAGTTCCTAAGCTCTATCCATTATTTGACTGTGGGTGACTGTGTCTCTCTGGGTCAGCTTCTGGGTAAAGCCTCTCAGAGGATAACTTGCTTCTATCATTCATTACATACGTTTGGGTCTGTGTTACCTAATTCAGGATGATGTTCTCATGTTCCATCCATTTGCCTGCAAAATTCCTAACGTCTTGATTTTTAATAACTGAATAATTTTCCATTGTATAGTTGTTAAGATGTAAGTGTAAAGGAACCTATGATTGATGTTTTAAAGAAATAAGTATAAAGGAACTGTGTCTTAGGTCATTTAAGTCTAAAAGAGTATATGCTTGGCTTTTGTTTGTGTTCAAGAAGAAATCCAATATTGTGGAAGGGAAAAATGGTATAGAGCTTTTGAAAGATAATAAGAAGCATTTTATTTAAAACAACAACAATAACAACCAAACAAACAAACAAAACAAAAAAGTAGCAGAAGAATAGATATTTGTAGTTATTTGTAGTTTGTAGTAAGGAGCAGAGATGGGTGTCAGCCCTGAATTTGACAATGGACAGTATTTATAGGTAAGAACCAAGGTAAAAGTCAGGGGGTACAGTCCAGGTGTGGTGACCCATGTGAAAACCTGGGGTGCAATGTGTGTCACAAACTTGAAGCTTGGAGTATATAAGATTTTACTTTATTTTATTTAATTGTTATGTTGTAAAGAATGGAAATTTATTGAGGGGAAAAGCATCAAGGGTGAACACACAAGCAAGTATAAAGACTGTGATGGTTTAAATGAGAATGTCCCCCACCCAACTCTGTACTGATGGGTGTTTCTCTAGAGCTGCTGTGTATTCAAATGCAAAATATTAGTCCCCAAGATCTGGTTGCTCCCAACAACCATATCCTCATGTACAGCAATTGATTCTATGTTAACCTTGATCCTGAATTTAAACCTATTGGTTAAATAAAAGTGGCTATAGCCAATTACTAGGGAGATAGAGGTAGACAGGGTTTCAATTACCAGTCTAGGCGTCTCCAGTAGCACCAGAAGGAGAGAAAGGAAGCAAAAAGCTAGAGAGAAGGAGGAAGGAGAAGGAAAAAGGAGAGAGAACAGATCTCCAGCAGATGTGAAGGACCAAGAGCATAGGCAAGTGAAATATGTCCTAAGGAGGAATTGATACAATAGAAATAACCTGAACTAGACTCTAAAGCAAGTACTGGGGGGGGGGGGGTGTAGTACAGATGGGGAATTAACAGTCTAGTATATAGAAAAATAGACTTGGGGTAATTAGCCCTGTAATTGTGCTAAAGCTGTTTTTGTTTTTGTTTTTGTTTTGTTTTTGTTTTTAAATCTCATAGGACTCTGCCTTGATTATTGGGGGACTGGCTGTGTCATTTTAATAAGGAAAGAAATGGAAGAAGATCTCAGAAGATGTAAAGATTTCCCATGTTCATGAACTGGCAGGATTAATATAGTAAAAATTGCCATCTTACTGAAAGCAATCTACAAGTTCAATGCAATCCCTATCAAAATTCCAACTCAATTATTGAGTTAGACAGAGCAATTCTCAAATTCATTTGGAATAACAAAAACCAAGAAATGTGAAAATTATCCTTAACAACAAGAGAAATTCTGGGGGAAACACCGTCCCTGCCCTCAAGCTATACTATAGAGCAACAGTTAGAAAAACTGCATGGTATTAGTACAGAAACTAGCAGGTAGATCAATGGAATAGAATTGAAGACCCAGAAATTAACTCTCACACCTATGATTTCTTGATGTTTGACAACGAAGCTAAAACAATCCAGTGGGGGGGGGGGGAAACTCAGCATTTTCAACAATTGGTGTTGGTTCAACTGGCAGTCAGCATGTAGAAGAATGCAAATTGATCCACTCTTTGGTTTTTTGTTTATTTGTTTGTTTGTTTGTTGGTTGGTTTTTAGAGACAGGGTTTCTCTGTATAGCCCTGGCTGTCCTGGAACTTACTTTGTAGACCAGGCTGGCCTCGAACTCAGAAATCCGCCTGCCTCTGCCTCCCAAGTGCTGGAATTAAAGTTGTGCGCCATCACGCCTGGCTTAAATTGATCCACTCTTATCTCCTTGTCCAAACCTCAAGTCCAAGTAGAATAAGGACCTCTACATAAAACCAGATACACTGAATCTAATAGATGAGAAAATAGGTAAGAACCTCGAATACACCAAGGTATATATTATTTGTGACTATTGCCAAGGGTGTCCTTTCCCTAATTTCTTTCTCAGTCTATTTAGTTTTTGAGAAAAGGATGGCTACTGATTTTTTTTGAGTAAATTTATATTCAGCCTCTTTGCTTAAGTTGTTTATCAGGTTTAGGAGTTCTCTGGTGGAATTTTTAGAGTAACTTAACTGTACTATCATATATATCACCTGCAAATAGTGATATTTGAATTCTTCCTTTCTAATTTGTATCCCTTAGATTTCCTTTTGTTGTCTAATTGCTCTGGCTAGGACTTCAAGTACTATATTGAATAGGTAGGGGGAGAGTGGGCAGCATTGCCACATCTCTGATTTTAGTGGGGTTGCTTCAAGTTTCTCTCCATTTAGTTTGATGTTGACTACTGGTTTGCTGTGCATTGCTTTTACTATGTTTAGGTATGGGTCTTAAATTCCTGATCTTTCCAAGCATGAAGGAGTGCTGAATTCTGTCAAATGCTTTCTCAGCCTCTAATGAGATGATCATGTGTTTTTTTTTTTCTTTGAGTTTATTTATATAGTGTATTACATTGATGGATTTCCATATATTGAACTATCACTGTATCCCTGGAATGAAGCCTACTTGATCATTATGGATGATTGTTTTGATATGTCCTTGGATTCATTTTGCAAGTATTTTATTGTGTATTTTTGCATTGATATTCATAAGTGAAATTGGTTTGAAGTTCTCTTTCTTTGTTGGGTCTTTGTGTGATTTAAGTATAAGCTTAATTGTAGCTTCATAGAATGAATTGGATAATGTTTCTTATGTTTCTATTTGTTGGAACAGTTTGAAGAGAATTGATGTTAGGTCTTCTTTGAAGATCAGATAGAATTATGCATTAAACCCATGTATCTGGTTCTGGTCTCTTTTTTTGGTTGGGAAATGTTTAATGATATCTGCTATTTCTTTAGGGCTTATGGGACAAATTAGATGTTTTTTCTGATAGCGATTTAACTTTGACCCCTGTTATCTGTCTAGAAAATTGCCCATTCCATCCATATTTTCCCATTTTCTTGAGTATAGACTTTTGTAGTAGGATCTGATGATTTTTTGAATTTCCCTGGTTGCTGTTGTTATGTCTCCTTTTTCATTTATGATTTTATTAATTTGGGTAGTGTCTCTGTGCCCTCTCAATAGTCTGGCTAAGGGTTTATCTATCTTGTGATTTTCTCAAAGAACCACCTTCTGGTTGTGTTAATTCTGTGTATAATTCTTTTTATTTCTACTTGGTTGATTTCAGCCCTGAGTTTGATTATTTCCTGCTGTTTACTTCTCTTGTGTGCATTTGTTTCTTTAAGTTCTAGAGCATTCAGGTGTACTGTTAAGCTGGTAGTGTATGCTCTCTCCAGTTTCTTTTTGGAGGCACTCAGAGCTATGAGTTTTCCTTTTAGCACTGCTTCATCATGTCCCATAAGTTTGGGTATGTTGTATCTTCATTCTCATTAAATTCTAAAAAGTCTTTACTTTCTTTATTTATTTCTCTCTTGATCGAGTTATCACCGAGTAGAGAGTTGTTCAGCTTCCATGTTTATGTGGGGTTTCCATTGTTTTTGTTGTTATTGAAGACCAGCCGTAGTCCCTGGTGATCTGATAGGATGCATGGGATAATTTCAATCTTCTTGTTTCTGTTGAGGCCTATTTTATGACTGATTTTATGGTCAGTTTTGTAGGAGGTACCATGAGGTGCTGAGAAGAACATAAATTCTTTTGTCTTAGGATGAAATGTTCTATAGATATCTGTTAGATCCTTTTGGTTCATAACTTCTGTTAGTTTCACTGTGTCTCTGTTTAGTTTCTGTTTCCATTATCTGTCCATTGATGAGAGTGTGAGATGCAATACAACAAACCAGTAGCCAACATCAAGCTAAATGCAGAGAAAATTAAAGCAATCTCACTAAAATCAGGGACTAGACAAGGCTACCCACTCCCTCTCTTCCTGTTCAATACAGTACTCAAAGTACTAGCCAGAGCAATTAGACAACAAAAATAGGTCAAAGGCGTAGAAATTGGAAAGGAAGAATTCAAATTATCACTATTTGCAGGTGATATGATAGTAATTTCTTTTATAAATATGGGTGCCCTTACATTGGGAGCATATATGTTTAGAACTGAGTTCATCTTGGTAGATTTTTTTTTCCTTTGATGGGTATCTTTTCTAAATAGCTATTCACTGAAATTCGATTTGATATTAGATTGGCTACTCCAGCTTTCTTCTTGGGACCATTTGCTTGGAAAATTTTATTCTGGCCTTTTACTTTGAGGTGGTGTCTGCCTTTGTCACTGAAGTGCATTTCCTGTGAACAGCAAAATGCTGGGTGCTGTGTAGATATCCAGTCTGTTAGTTGATATCTTTTAAATTGGGAATTGATTCAATTGATTTTTATTAGATATTTTCTTTATTTACATTTCAAATGTTAACTCCTTTCTTGGTTTCCCCTCTAGGAAAACTAGGAAAGATTTTAAGAAATATTAAGGAAAAGTGATTGTTCCTTCCTGTTATTTTTGTTGCTAGAGGTGGAATTCTGCTTGTGTGACTATCTTCTTTTGCGTTTGTTGAAAGAAGAGTACTTTCTTGGTTTTTCTAGGGTGTAGTTTCCCTTCTTGTGTTGGTGTTTTCCATCTATTATCCTTTGTAGGGCTGGATGTTTGTAAAGATATTGTGTAAATTTGGTTTTGTCATGCAATATCTTGGTTTCGCCATCTATGGTAAGCGAGAGTTTTGCTGGTTGTAGTAGCCTGAGCTGGCATTTGTGTTTTCTTATCGTCTGTATTACATCTGTCCAGTATCTTCTGGCTTTTATAGTCTTTGCTGAGAAGTCTGGTGTAATTCTGATAGGTCTGCCTTCATATGTTCTTGACCTTTTTCCTGTAAGGCTTTTAATAGTCTTCCTTTGTTTTGTGCATTTGGTGTTTTGACTATTATGTGAGGAAATTCTTTTCTGATCCAGGAAAATCTATTTGGGGTTTTATAGGCTTCTTGTGTGTTCATGGGCATCTCTTTCTTTAGATTTGGGGAGATTTTTACTACAATTTTGTTGAAGATACTGGTGCTTTAATTCGGGAATCTTCACTCTTTTCTATACCTATTATCCTTAGGTTTGGTCTTCTCATTATGGCCTGGATGTTTTGTGCTAGGAGCTTTTTGCATTTTGCATTTTCTTTAGATGTTGTGTCCATGTTTTGTATGGTATCTTCTACATCTGACATTTCCTCTTCTATATTTTGTATTTTGTTGTTGATGCTTGCATCTATGGCTCTTGATTTCATTCATAGTCTTTCTATCTCCAGAGTTGTCTCCCTTTTCTATTTCTTTATTGTTTCTATTTCCAATTTTAGATCCATTGATGGTTTTGTTTAGTTCCTTCACCTGTTTTATTTTGTTTTCCTGTAATCTTTAAGGGATTTTTATTTCCTCTTCTATCCTTTACCTCTTTACCTGTGTTCTCCTGTATTTATTTAAGGGAGTTATTATGTCCATCTTAAAGTCTTCTATCACCATCATGAGAAGTGATTTTAAATCCAAATCTTGCTTTTCCAGTGTGATGATGTATCCAGGACTTGCTATGGTGGGAGAGCTGGGTTCTGATGATGCCACGTAACATTGGTTTCTATTGCTTATGTTCTTATGTTTGACTCTCACCATCTGGTTATCTCTATGTTCTCTCACTGTCTCTGACTGAAGCCTGTCACTCCTGTGATCATGGTTGTGGCAGAACTCATCAGAGTCCTGTTGTCTCTGTGATCCTTTGATTCTGTGATCCTGTGATCCTGAGACCCTGGGAGATTTCAGAGTTTCTGGCAGTCAAGGTGCATCTCGGATCCTGAAATCCTGTTGTGACCAAGCTCCTAAGATCCTTTGATACTGGGTGTGTTAGAGCACCTTTGATCCTGGGCATGTTACAGCACCTGACAGTCAAGATTCTTCTGGGTGTTTTGGGACTGGGTACAGAGCTAGCACCCATGTCTGCAAGGGCACAGGCTTAGACAGGAATGCTGGGATCCACATTCTTACAACCAAGTTTTCTGTTTCTATATTTTAAAATTATAATATTGTTTTATTCTAACAGCAGATGTTTCCCAGAGGTTAATTTTAACTAGCCTCTCTCTACAGTAAGACTCCTTAATTACTTTTAGTTACATGGGACTTATTCTCACTTCTTAATTTCTCTTTTCAAAAAGAGATCTGGTATCAGGACAGATGGCACTTCCTGTAATGCCAGTAAGCACAAAGCTTCCTCAAGACACTTACTTGCCAGTTCAAGACCAGACTCTGAAACACAGACAAACCCTGTTTCAAAGAGCCAAGGAAATAACCAATCAACATCTGACTGAGAAATAAATGAAGAGGAAAGGGACACACATAATAGTGCTGATTAAATTAAATGTTATAAGACAAAATATGAAGTACATCAAGAAGCAGATAAAATGGGGAACCTTTCAAAAAATAGTTACTTTCAAGGTTCTGAGCTAATATGAAATCCATATTCTACGTTATATTCTATTACACAACTGATCTGAAATATTTGCATACTCTATTTTTGATTGTTAATTTGACCAATTTAATTGGCTGATTCTTGCTTCTAACACTGTAGGTCAAGTTTAGGACTTAAAATAGTTAATATTGTTTCAAAATAAGATCAATTGAAGATGTAATTATCAAATGCTTAAAATATCATTAATAATAATTAAATAGAAACATGTATTAAAATTGTCATTTATGAAAACAACATTAGGACAACAGTTACTTTTCTTATCCTAGTGTCACTAAAAAGTATATTGAGATTTATATTGAGGTTCTTGCATTACATTTTAACAAAACAAAAAATAAACATCAGATCCTGAATAGCTGTAAGCACTACCTGTATTTGCTTTTCTTTATTTTGGTATCTAATTTTTAGGCCTTGGCATGCTACCCAAATTTTCTTCCACTAATCTTTTACTTACTACTTCAAGACACCCTCCCACTAATTAATCCAGGCTGACTTCGAACTTCCTCTCTAGCCCTATAAGACTTGAATTGTGTTATCCTCTGCCTCAATGTCTTGAATATCTAATCTCACAGCTTTCTTAGGCCTGTACAAAGAGCCTGATTTCTGTGTTCCTACCTGTTATCTCAGACTTACCTATTGTTTGTTGATGTGAAGAGGCAAGATATTGATAATCATTGGTGTATTTAACGTTGCAAAGGATTCATTGTATTCAATACTATGTTTTATAATGAAATGCTACTACTATATAACAAATTGGTATATATTGCTATCTAGTTCAATATACAACATTAAGTGTTAAAAAACAATCATCATGTGTATGTGCCTTCCTTGGATATGTTATTCACAAATTACTTGAATGTTCATAAAAACCTTTTAATAAATATGGACATATGTTGGAAGCCTCCAGGGAATTTTTCCTTAACTTTTTTGAACTTTATTTAAATGTAATTTTATTAACAAAATAATTATTGTATGCATATAAATATATCTTTAGTGCTCATCATGGCATTTTTAAATTTAGTTGTTTGTCTATAGAGTTTAGACAAACAAACAACAATAACAACAAAAACTCAAAGGAGATTCTTTCTAAATCCATTGTTCAGTCATGTCAAGTTGGACATTCAGCAGGCTCAGTAGAAAAGACTTCTTGCATTCTCCCATTGCCATTTTAGTTATAATCCCCCTTTGGAAGTAAAAGAAATTGGAGAATTATAAGTATAATTTCCTTTCACACAGGGTAAGGTGTTTATCACCTGAGTTACTACCATCACTGAATTTTTAAAGAACATACTTTCCTGCCATCTTGTTAACATCAAAGTTAGTGATCATAAAATTATGCTTGCTTGTTACACACAGTAGTACTCATGTCAAATGCTATACCACACTTCAATAAAGAAGCATCATATCAATAAAGTCGGTATATGGGGGTTTTATTTGTTTTCAACACAACCTGACTGCAGTTTTCTCTCTCTCCATTTCCCTTAGTTCTCCCTGCCACTCTTCCAAGCTCCCCTCCTCTGTTTCCCTTCAGAAAAGAGGAGACCTCCCAGAGATATCCACTGAACAGGTCATTACAAGATGCAATAAGATTAGGTTCAAACTCTCGTATCAAGGCTGTATAAAGAAACCCAGTAGGAGTAAAAGTGTCCCAAGAACAGATGAAAGAATCGGAGACATCCCCATTCTTACTGTTAGGTGACTCACAAAACCCAAAGTAAAGTATTTATAACATATTAAAAGACTTAGTGTAGACCCCTGCACCCCAATTGAAATGTTAGTCTCTGTAAGCCCCTATGAACTCTGCTTTGTTGATTCTGTGAGCCCAGCTTTCTCGGTGTCCTCGACCACATTAGCACCAACATTTCTTCCTCACCTCTTCCATGGGTTCTCAAAGCTCCAAGGGAGAGACCCAATGGAGATCTCCAATTTGAGCTCTTTTCATTTAACTAAGAACAGTTGAAGTCATGAAAAATATTTAGGATTGTAACTAACTGCAACTTCACTGGGAAGGCGCCTATAGTTTGACTATTTTGAGCATGTTAATATTGTTCCAACTAGAATGCTGAATCATCATAAAGTGTGCACACACACACACACACACACACACATACACACACACCCCTTTTTTTTCATCTGGAGATGTTTCTTCTTAATTAATTTGTCTATATGATTTAAATTTTTCTATCTATTCTTTGAGGCTTTCATACATGTATGTTATGTATTTGAATCACTCTTATTTTATTTTTGTATTTTTTTCTTGTTTTATTTTATTATTTAAAATAAGTTTAAGTTTGAATATGTTTTAATCATATGCTTTACTTTCCCCAAGTTTTTCCAGATCCTGTCCCCTCTTCACTCATTTGATATTAAGTTTTTTTCAAAAATACAAAGACCCAATACAATAACAACCACCCCAACCAAGAAAACAATGTAAAAACACCCCCAAGGAGAGGTAAAAATCCCACAAATCTGTAAACCAATAAAAGCATCCCAGAAAGCCAAAGTCCATTATATATTAACCAAGTACTCCTTAATATGAGTCCTGCATTACCCTACCTGGCATAGTCAATGTTACTCCTTTGGAGAAAACTGTTTTTCTCTCTTCCAGTTAAATGACAGTTACTCCTTAAGATTTAATTTTTTGTCATTGAAGAGATGGTTTAGAGGCAGAGTGCATGCCCTCTCTTGCAGAAGGCCTCAATAGGCACTGGCACATACATACCTATGGACAAGAATAGAACAATTATATTTTAAAATTATTCATTTAAGTTATTTTTAACTATGTGTATGTATGTTTCTACTTGTGGGTTTGTGCATTTCTGAATGCAGATGCCAGAAAAGTCCAAAGTGGCTTTCTGATTCTCTGGTACTAGAGTTCTCTGGAATTCGGTGACTGGGAGTTACCTGACATGAGTGCTGAGTGTCCTCAGTATACTATAGTGTTTGATTCATATGTATGTATGCATTCATTTGTATTATATTTATACTTAATTTCTAGGTACAAATACTGACATGGGACAAAGTTTTCAAGAATGATAACCAAAATAAAACTGTTAAAGGTCTAGCATATAAATAATTTTGAGGTACCCTGGTACATGGCAACAGAAGACATAATTGCAAGACTGAAGTCAGAAGGGTGTACATGTAATTACTGATAAAGTCTAGAATCAAATAATCTCTATCCTTAAAAAGCATGTTTGAGAGATTGAAATAATATAAAGAAGTGTGTAACATTATGTTATCTGTTTTTAATAGGAACTTTATGGTTTTTAGTAGGAGAATTAACTACAAATTATAAGAGAAAATAGAAATACATACGTTAATGCTTGTTGACCCAAATCATTTATAGGAACATATTGTTTCTACATAACCTTTATTATAGCTGAAAAATGTTTCCTGATGACTTCTAAAAATAAGTAGAAAAAGTATACAAATAATCTAAGTTTCATAAGGTTTCAGGTTATTACAAGAGAAAGCAATAAATCTGAGATCAATAATGAAAAGTATTCATCAAATTAAATTTTTAACAGTATTTAAAATCTGCCAGTGTCATTAAAATGTTTATTAAAAAAAGAAAAATAAATCAAAATAAATATCCCTTCTGCTGAAAAAAAGAAAATGCACATATATTTAAATATGGCATTCATATCTTAAAAGTTTTATATACTGAGTATTAATAAAATAAATATATTTATAACATTAATGTATATATTTATCAGTAATATGAACACAGTTTTCTTTCCTTCAAGCAAAAATTGATATTCCCCATGGCCCACCTCCCTATGATTATAAACACTCTTGTGCATGACCAGAAATTATTTCCAGCCATAACTACAGGATTCAATTAAACTTTGTGCATATATACATACATATTTGTAATTTGCAGGTTCAGTTTCAGTCAATTTTTGTTGACATTTGAAATATACAGATATAGAATTGAATCAAAATGCATTAACTATGTTTCATGGTATTTAATGGTGTTACATGTGACATAAAACAAATTTGGGTTATATGTAACAGTAAATATAAAAATAGGTAACATTTTATATTACTTTTAAAATTAAACATTAGCTATTGCTGGATTGTATTTAAATAAAAATCGAAATGTGATTTAAAGCACATGGTATTTTCCAAATCTAAAGCAATTAATATAAATAAAAAGCGATATGAACATTATTATAGACAGGACATCTGCATAATGCAGATAGACAATTTCTTTTGGATAAAGTAGGTTTGATTTTAGAGTTATTTTCTTCACATTGACATGTAATTCTTAGTATCTCTGCTTAAAGAAAATAGAAAGAGAAATAGAAAGATGGAAGTTAAGGAAGGAGGAGGAAGAGATACAGTATACATCATATTCCTAAGAACAATAGCAACGAGAGGACTGTAGGCCTGTCTAGTCAGGGTTCTGAGTCATCATACTTAGTGCTGACTTTCCATTTCAAAGATAATCATCAGTGCCATAATTATTATATTTGGCTCACACCAAAGAGATAATTCATTGAACAACTGAGTAATAATTTATGTAATAATTTAAAATCAAGCACTTACATAGGCCATTCAGAAGCATCTTTTCGAAGTAAGTACTTTTTGTCAAGCACAACTGTCCAGTACAAGCAGATACTATCAACTTGAGAAATGGCTTAGCAGTAAAGAGCCAACTTACTGCTCTTTCTGAAGACTTAGGTTTTGTTTTGTTGCTCACAATCATCTGTAATACTATTTCCAGAAAATCAGGTGTCCATTTCTGGCCTCTGTCAGGACTCCACGTGTACATAAACTTACATGTAAATAAATTACACTTGAGGTACAAAAGTAAAAACAGTAAATTTATATACCTATACATGTCTAAAAGGAAAGAATTCTACAACAAACTCTGTGTGTTCCTAGAAAGCATTATGTTTTTGATTTCTTTTATTAAATAGTAATCTTATTTGGACTTAGAAGATAAACATGTGGCTTATAATTAGAGTTTTCATTATGCAAGCTACAAGTTTATCTCTAAGTTATTTCATGCCTAAATAGCATAGTTAATTGATGAGACAGGGTTTTTATATCAACAAAAAGTGTTCTTATGTTACATTGTATGTGTGCCTGAAAACACATATGTAAAATTGATTTGAGTACCAACACTTATGTCCTTCATAATCCTAAGTTATATATCATGGTAGTATAAAAATAAAGCTCCTATAAATAATAAATATATTGCTTTTTCTGTACTCAAATGCATTTTGCATCTTAAAATTATGTCTTTCTGTAGCAGAGATCAGAAATATCTCTACATTTTCCCCACATATGTTCATTTTATAAACATCTTATATATAAATCCATATACTTGTTTTCCTCCAGTAGTAAATTATGCTTTACCAAAAGTTGCTTTCTTTAATGATGAAATGAATTACTCTGATATATTCAGTCTCATTCCCTACATGAATGCTACTTCTGTGAGTTACAGACCGAAAATAAGCTTTCTCAAAGAATTATGCACATTTGAAATTATTACATATGTTTATAAAAAAATTCTAACTAACAAACCTTCTGTCTATTATGAACTTCTTTATAGCAAGTTTAACATATTCAAACAAATATATCCTTTCAAGGAATTACTTGAGACTCAGCAAATCCTAGCTGTCAAATATTACCTAATTCTGGCTCAAATCCTGTCCATATAAAGCAATTGTTTTGCCACAGATATATATATATATATATATAGATAGATAGATAGATAGATAGATAGATAGATAGATAGATAGATAGATGATAGATAGATAGATAGATAGATATGTACTGACTGCACTCAATCAAGATGATTCTGCGTTTAAATTTATTTTTCAATAGCATCCTGCATGTAAGAATCATCATTGCTCTGTAGTGAATACCCATTCTCAATTCCATTTTTTGTTTTTAGCAAGCTTCACTAAATTTAACTAGACTTTGTTATTTATTATTTTATACAGAGCTAGTTTATAATATACATTCAATTGTAACATTGCACAGCAAGTTTGTATCATAATGACATGCAGATGACTGAAGGTCTTGGGGTATTTCCAAATGGAAACCCATCACCTGGAGAAAAAAATTGCCTTGATGATTGAAGACAAATAGAACAAAAATGATAAAACCTGGAAGAAATTTTATTCATGTTTATTTGTCTGATATATTGTCTTTATTTTTCATATTCCATTTCTTGCTGTTCATAAGAGACTTTGCCTTTCTATCACTATCCATAAGAACAGTTATGCAATTCAGAATTAACATCCATTCTTAAAAACAATTGATTAAAAGACGACCTCAGCCCTAAATCTACTTGAATGCAAAATCCTATTTAATTGGTTTATGGTTTATTTATATGAAAATATTTTAAATATTTATAATTTGGTACTAAATTTAAATTTTGTTTACAGGTTAGTGATAACTGTGTCTTATTTAGGCCTTTATATTGCTATCAAGGAGATACAATCTTCTTGTACTTTACCAGAGTGGAGAGTATATTTCATTGAAAAAAATTAAATGTGTGTGGTTTTCCTTTCCGTTTTTGAGAAAGCCTCTATTGCCCAAGTTTGTCATGAAATCTGTGTGTTGCCAAGGTTGACCTTGAACTTGGGATCCTTTCTCATCTATCTTCTCAGAGCTGCAATATAATATTTATGCCAAGATTCACAAGTTTATGTAGATTAAGGAAAGAACCCTGAACCTCAGTCATGTTAAGTAAGTGTTCTACCTAGATGTAGAGGTATCTTAATCCAGCAACATGACTTCTCTGGAAAATGATTATATCTAAACATTATTCAGCCAGAAGGCAGAAATCTCCTAGATTATAGTGTGGTGTTTATGGAACCTTTAATTACACACCTTTAATCCATAAAAGGAAGAAAAGGTTAGTTTTAGAGTGAAGTAGCCATGTTTGAAAGTGACATATAATTAATTGAAGGGTAGACAAGTCAGAGAAAGAATTCTAAGAATGACTCAGGGATAATCCCAATTCACATGAGAACAGATAGGAAAGAAAGGATGCATAAGTGCAGTGAGAGAAGAAAAAAATGTTGATGCAGGTGAAAACAGAGCTAGGCAGAGAATGAGAAGGAGCCAGAAGACTAGAAAATATTGACAAACTTATTGTGAGCCTAGGCAGAGCAATTCAGTCAGAAGCTGAGAAAAGCTGGATTGAATCAGACAGTTTAGAAGATAATCCTTTAAATATGAGAAACTCCTTAAGGGGGTTCAGTCATACCTCAGCAAGGATCTCAAATGCCAGGGATTTCCTATCAGTGATCTACAGAACAACTAGAGAAAATTAAATTAGGTATTGGAGCTCTTAGGCAATGCTATAGAAGACAACAGTTCTCTGGAATTAGCCTTAAGAGGCACATCAATCAAAGGCAGGACAACTCCATTTAATAGAAAAATAATTCTGGAGGTATGGAGAAGCCAATATCCCTATCTTGAAGAAGGTTAACTGACAAACCTATGTGACTAGAGGAATGACCTTTAAATGAAGAAAAATAACAGGCACCTTATCACGTGCTACAAGAGCAGCTGGAAGTTCAACATATAAAACAGTCTTGGAATTCTTCTGTATTTGTCATTAAAAAGAAATCTGGAAATTGGAGGATGCTGCCTGACCTAAGGGCTGTAAATAAAAGGATCCAACGTACCGGTTCATTACAGACTGGAGTCCTCTTACCTTATCTACTATCAAAAAGATGAAAAACAATAATAATTGACTTAAAAGACTGATTCTTTACTATTCATCTACAAGAGCAAGATAGAGAAAGTTTTGTTTTTACAGTACCTACTCATAACAATGCTAAACCCATGAAAAGATGACAATGTAAAGTTCTTCGTCAAGGAATGTTAAATAATCCAACTCTGTGTCAATATTTTATACAATTGCCACTAGAAAAAATTGTTAACAATTTTTTAATCCATAAGATCTATAATTTACTATTGTTGGTCGAATCTGATGCAAACACATTATAAAGAATGTTTAATTGAGAAAGGCCCTTATCTCATCACTTCATCTGAGGAAATAAAATTCACATTTACTCCTTAGACCCTGATATATATTTTCTACATTTTATTTATATTGTTTAAAGTATTTTTTACAGAATTCATATGTATACAAAGAAGTATGCTTCCATCTACCTCACATTATCACTTCTTCAACTGCCCTGAATCCCTAATGAAACTTCATTTTCTTTCTTTCTTTTTTTTTGTTTTATATCTCCTTTAGCAACTCATTAACCTAATTTTTACAGCCCATAAATATATCAGTGTGGGGTCATCTACTATGGCATAGCTACCTAGTAGTGTAATATCTCCAAATAAGAATGATTCTCAAAGAAGAATAATCTTCCAGCACTTCCTCAGTTAGGGATGGGCATTTTATAAACTCCTCTTTCCCTTACCATGTTTGAATTTTCAGTTTTATACAGATTTCATGAAGATATCTACAGCTATTGGGAGTTCATGAGTCCAATAGCCTAAAAGAAAGCATTTCACAGAATTCTTTTTTAATCTTGGACTTTTTTTTTCTTTTTGTTTCCTTAACCAAGATGTTCTCTAAGTGAGGGTTTCTATTAATCTGCTGAATAGCAATGACCTAAGAATGTTGTAGAGGAAAGAGTTTATTTTGTTTACATTTCTACATCATAGTCCTTCACTGCCTTCATTGAAGGAAGTCAGTGCAGGAACTCAAGCAGAACTTGAACCTGGAGGCAGGAGCTAATTCAGAGGCCACAAAGGGATGCAGGTTACTGGCATGCCTACTCATCTTTCTGAATCAGGACCACCAGCTCAGCGATGGAACCACTTAAAATGGCCTGAGTTCTCCGCCATCAGTTAATAATAAAGAATGCCTACAGATTAATCTCCAGTCATTTCTCACGTAGGTCTCTTTTGAATTGAGCTTCTTTTCTCTTAGATGCCATTTGTTTATACCAAGTTGACTTAAAAATACATGCACAACGATAGTGTTCTATTTAAAATTGAGCATTAATAATGAGCACTTATTTATTCTCAAAAGTTTGAATATCTATAGATGATATAGATATGGATATAGATATAAATTTAGATATAGATATATTGACAATTGCCCTGTGCCAAGAGAAACTTTTCAGACTGAGATTGAGAGCAACCTACGTATGTGTACAAATACAAAAAAAAAATCACAAGGTAGCTTAAAAACATGAACATTCAAAAATTTTTTTACCAATATTATAGTACCAAGTATGAATTTCCTCCTGTGTAGCTGGCTGGAATTAAATCAAATTAGAAAGTGGTTGTTTTTTTATCCTCTCATAGTTATGCCAGTTTTGAAGCAGTGGTTACAATTGCTTGATAGGTTGATATTGGAGCTGGCAGTCTCAAGTGTTAAACATAAAAGAAATAATGTTTTGCTTTTCTTTGCTAGTACCCTACACAGTTCCTTCCAGCCCTATGAAAGTTAGGAAGCAGGGGACTGTTTCCGGGTTGGGTTGAAATTGAATCCTGTAAGTCCTGTGACTAATTTGCAATGTATTTATCAATTGAATAGTTATCCGCTATTATGGCTAAACATAGTCATAAACATGAGCTACATCAACATAAGTAAGCTTGAAACACCTATGATGGATTATTTGAAGAGGGAAGATTGACCTTAAATTTGGGCCTTACTTTCTGGTGGCAGCTCATATAAAAGGACATAGAAGCAGATAATTTGCTTTTGCCAATTTGCCCTCAATGTAATTTGAAAGGATTTTTTTTAAACTCTGTTACTAATACTGACAGTCTGACTATCTGACAATACATCCCAACCACATTCTCTCCTTCCTCTACCACCCGGAGTTGCCCCTACTTCCTCTCCATCCCAGATAAACTTCCTTTTTATTTCCTTTTCGGGAAAGTGCAGCCCTCCAAAAGATGGCAGCCAAATAGTAAAAAAGAAGAAACAATAAGCCAAGGCAAAAGTCCTCATATCAAAGGTGGTCAAGGCAATCTAAAAGTAGGAAAAGAGTCCCAAGAGCAGGCAAAGGAGTCAGAGACACGTTCTCCGATGCTGTTAGGACTCCCACAAAACACCAAGCTAACAGCTCTAATATATATGCTTACGACCTAGTAAAGACCAATTTATACTCTGTGCTTGCTGCTTCTGTCTGTGATTTCATGCTTAGCTGATTCAATGGGTTGTTTTCTTCTGGTATCATCCATTTCTTCTGACTCCTGTAGTTCTTCCTGTCCCTCTTTTGCATGCTTACCCTATATCCAAATGGAGGAAACCGTGGAGATTATCAATTCAGACTCTGCATAATGTTTGGCTGTGGGTCTCAGTATCTGCTCTCAGACGCTACAGCAAGAAGCCTCTATGATGATGAGAACATGAGGCACCAATCTATAAACATAGCAGAATACCACTGGGAATCAATTCATTGTTTTGCTTTGTTTTTGTTTCTTGAGGGAGGGTTTCTCTATGTATCCTTGGTTGTCCCGAAACTTGTTCTGTAGATTAGCTGGCCTCATACTCAGAGATCTGACTACCTCTGTTTCCAGAGTGCTGTGATTAAAGTGTGTGTGTGTGTGTGTGTGTGTGACCACCTTGTGGCCTCATTGATTTTTTATTTTTAATGAACAGTCATGTTGGTTCTACCATTGGTCTCTAGGTTGTTAAGTCTTGAGTTTCTGGACATCCAAGAAGTGTTGATAGTGCACTTTATATCATGGGGTTTACCTCAAGTTTAATCAGACAAGGGTTGCCTACTGCCACAAGTTCTGCACAGACATTGTTCTAGTACAGCCTGCAGCAAGGAAAAACTGTAGGTCAAGGGTTTTGTGACTAAGTTGGTGTCCATTTTTCCATAGCCTGAAGAGCACCTTCTAGCATGAAAGAATCTGGAAATAGGGATGAAGGCTCCAAGATTATGTCAGCTTAAGCTATCTATATTAATCAAGCTATGCGAATTTTCTCTTTGGCAGTAGGGCCTCATTGTCAGTTTTCATAAGAAGAACTTCTTGACTCACATCAGCTTGAGTTTTTTGAGACCTGCATGAGATCTCCTTGATCAAATTTCTTTTAAAATTATATTTGAAATCATGCTTTAAGTGCAGTTTTAATAATTTCTAATTTAAAGAATAATTTTCCTGTCTTAAAACAATAAAAAAACTATGTGTATAAAGACTCTAAAATGCATTAATTTCTGTAGAATTGCAGTAAAATGGCCTATATTAGAACATAAAGTGAATTAGAAAGAAAAAAATTGGCCTAGACACTAGCTTTACAGACCAACCTGAAAGTTTTGGAAGAACTACGGGAAATGTAAAAATATCTCAGAGAGATAATACATTGTTTATTTGATGGGAAAATGGTTATAAATCTTAATCTTTCATATATTTTAACTTATCACCTTGAATAAACATATCAAATTATTTTTATGTCTAAGATTTTTATCAGATTTATCACATAAAATTGATCTAGTTTCCCAATTGTTTTCAGAAAATGTGTATAAAATGTAGTATTTGCTATTTAACCATTCACATTTAATTTTTCTTCCAAGTTATCAAGTTTTTATGTATAAGATTCAACATGTCTACAACTATATTTCCTCACAGTAGCTTATTAATTTGTTCCCTGTTTTAAAAGTATTTCCATTATTTCAGAAATTTATGATAGAAATTATCTATATTTTTGATCTCTAATAAATATATTATGAGACTTAATGTATGTAATTTAATTTTAAAGCTAAGTGAGCCACAAGATCATTTCTAAATGTTTCAGGCCATATAACACTTGTGCCTGATCACTATATAGTGAACCAATTTAGTAAGAAAGAAAAGATTAAGTTCAGACATGGTGACACCTCTGTATGGCAATACTAGGAGATAAAGCCAGGAAGATTGAGAGTTCCATACCAACCTGGACTACAAGGTAATATCTTGATTCAAAAACAATTACTAAAATAATAATGCAGGTAATATATTTCACATCAGCATTATTACTTTAAATTAAGGGACATTAGGTACAAATGTGAATTTACAACAGAGTACAGTTTTTACATTGCTAATTACTGAATATTTTATCTTTATAATATAATAGTCTTACTTTTCATCTCTCAAAGTCATTTCAGAAGATTAATTAGGTCTTCCTTAATAAATAATTAAGCATTTTATCTCTCTATTGCCTGAAAGAAGTAGTAAATTACACCTTGCTGCTGCTGTTAATTTGGTGTCCAGCAAATAGTTAGCCTGTGGAAACTTTTGCAAATCAAGTTTATAATCCATTGTCTGTAATCTCCTTCCTTTCCAGTTCCTCTTAGTTATTGATAATGCAGATCAAGCCACTTGTGTGATAGATAACCTGTCAGGAGATTCTGCTTTGGAAAACCATGAGCACATTAATATCCACTGTTCAGAGGTGTGATGTGGAACATTTCTCTTTATAATTAAGAAGACAAACGTGGCAACAATATGCTGCCTCATCAAGTTTTGCCCATGCAGCATTTCTGGAACTAACTTTAATAACACCATGAATTCTACCAGAAAAGAATGAAATATACTGCAAAACATTATAAACCCTCATTATAGCCATATATGCTCACAAATAAATATTGAAAACAAACAAACAAATAATGCATTTAATTATACATGCTGTAAAGTCAAGGAATGAAACTCAAGTCAGACTTAAAGAAGTTCATAGGACTTTATTAAAATGATTGATGACACAGGTATTTGAGAGTGTAGTGCAGAGCTCTGGAGACATTTCTGAAATGCCTAGTACTCTGTTATAAACTGTGGAAAGTTATATCCAAAGGAAGCATTGTTGCCTGGTAACTCAATATTATCTAGTAATGCATGACTCTATTCCATCATATGTGTATCATTAAATGTTTTTAAATGTTTTATTGTGAATTGACAATGTTTTATTGTCAATGCTATTGATTTTTCACTCAACTTTTCACATTTGGACTAGACTATCATACCTGGAATACATTCAGTAAGAATGATTAATAAGTAATTGAACAGTCATAAGTAGTCTTATATGTGGCATTATTTAAACACTTTCTGCATTGCTTCAAGTAATTTTGTAATTACTTGTTTTGTAATTTGTAATTTTATAAGTAATTGTTTCAAGTAACTTTGCTTTTGAGAAAAATAAAATAAATAAAAATATGGTGTTTTGAAAGGTTGATGTCACAGAAAAATAGAAATATGAAGGAAACCCTGCTACATTCTTTCCAGTAGTGAGAAGCGCCAACAGGCCCCCATAACCTGGGCGCTGTCCCAAGGCAAAAAGTTCAAGGAAACTCAGTCTCCTGGAATGGTGGCATCCTCCATGTGCTTCCCCGGAACTGATATATTATTTCCAGTAGTGACAAGCGCCAACAGGCCCCAAAAACCTGGGTGCTGTCCCGAGGCAAAAAGTTCAAGGAAACTCAGTCTTCTGGAATGGTGGCATTTTGTATAATGAATGTTCCAATGTCCTTGCTTTAGTTGGAAAACAGATCCATGTGCTTTCCCTTAATACATAGCCATGTTAGATCCTAGGCAGTCAGTCCTTGAGCTGACCCTGGGTCTAGGCAGCTAGTCACTGCCCTACATAGAAATTTACCACTCTCTAGGAAGAAGGAAGTTTGTGATCTAAAGAGGAACCGGGGTAGATACTTAGAACCATAGGTAGCTGAGTTACACCCATACACAAGCATTACAATGGCCTAGGGGGAAGGTGGACTATAGGATCTATGGCAAGGGCATGAAGCCCTTGCCCCCAGCTACTGACTTTGAGCTGACTTTAGGTGGAGCTGTTTTTGATCCCAGCTGTTAACATTTATTGTTATCCCAGATGGTTCCTGCCAGTCCTTCCAGGTTTGCATTCCTCTGTTTTTNTGTACTTACTTCCCTATTTTCTTCTGTATAAATAGTCTGATGCTCAATTTGACAATTGGCATTCAGATACCACACTACCTTGTGTCAATGTCTGTTTGTCACCCCACATTTGCCCAATCCTCGCTCACCTGCAAACAGAGACCAGTTACCCGCAGATCAGGGACCCCAGGAAAGTCTGTCTGTGGCAAAACCCCAAACTCTAAAGCAAAGAGAAAGCAAAGGATGAAGGAAAGTGGAAAAATTCAGTAAAAAGCTCCATTGAAGAACTTTGGGTGCAGAATAGACAATACAGCTAAATAACCCACATCATACTTTGGTAAAGACACCCTAACTGCTAATATTTAGTGCAAATGTAACATTAGGAAGCTTTAAATGTAAAATATTAGTTGTCACACTCAGCATTGTCCACTTAAGTTACCTGAATATGAGATATATGACATATCACACACACACAGATGCCTGATATACCAGACATGTGAAAGGGGGATAACCATTTTAAAGACCTATAGAAACTACATTATTCATAGGACCTTTCATACATTTCCAGAAACTCATACTTGGGGTGAGTTCACAGAACTGGTTTCAAAACACAAACTATTTTAAGTTTTTGCTTTCAAAAAGCTAGCTGTAAGCAACTATAAATTAATACAATATTTTGTATTATCCTACTCTTACTTTTGTATCATATAGCATATAGTAGACTATTCCTACATATCATATAACAGTCTGCACTTTCTGGATTTATTTCATACTTTCTCAACACTTTACAACTAAGTACACTGATCCTTATTTTATTCTGATTTTCAGAGCTTTATTTTGTCATGAGGAAGTACTTTCTATATGTGAGGTACTTTATAATGTAAAATGACTTTAATTACATATATACATGTGTATATATGTATATATGTATGCAACAAATGTCTTGTTTTATTAAAAAGCAAATCATTTGCTTTTGACAAAGAATTTGATTGTTCTATTGATTTTTCATGCAAGTGAAAGTATTCTGCATTCATGCATTGGCATACTTTGCCTTTTTCCACATCTACCAATCGAGTTCAGACTCTGGATCTCCAAAGGCAGAAATCATATTTTACAGAAGAAAAATTTCAAAGCACAGAGTTTACTGCTTTTGTGACTAAAAAATCTGAATAGTTACCTTGCACATACTTGACCAAGGGAAAAATGAATGTCCTGCAAAGAAGCAGATGGATCTGAGAAGACTGACAGTGTGAAGTAGTCTAATGATGAACTCACAACACTTACACCCACAGCCACTTCTGCATTTACTACCTGAAAGGCATCATGGGTTAGAAAGAAACAAATGACAAAATGATTGTTTCTGACATTTCTTTAGTGCATGCCCTGTCAATTTTTAAGGTTTTTAGATTAGATCTCATTACTCCTGAATCTTTAATTGCCTTTCAGATGTGTTTTCTTATAGAATCTGCCACTGTGAGTTCAGGAGACCTGGCACTTTGACAGAAGACTGGACTATATAACTGGAACAAATGAATAGCTTCCATTTCCTTCCTGAAATTAGCAAAACATGTTTATGATATATCCTGGAGTGTGCATGAGACTGAATGCAAGAAACCCCACCCATGAAATGAAAATAATCAAGTTTCCCTTTTTGCCTCAAAGCATTACAATAGAAATATTTACATAAATACTCTGAAATTTTTCAAACACCAGAATAGTCTGATAAAGGACTGTGTCTCTTGTTCTCCTAATGTGATATGGGTTTATACAAGTGTCAGGTTTAATCACAATTAAGGAGCAGGTGAGAGTTTCCAAATGGTGGTGTTTCTAAGTTAGGACCTAACATGATGACAAAGAAAAAGATGTCATTGGTCAACAATAAAAATAATTAATCACAATTTTGTTCATTCTTTTTTATTATTATTATTTTCTTTATTTACATTTCAAATGCTATCCTGAAAGTTCCCTATACTCCCCCGCTGCCCCTGCTCCCCTACCAATCCACTCCCACTACTTGGCCCTGGCCTTCCCCTGTGCTGGGTCATATAAAGTTTACAAGACCAAGGGGCCTCTCTTCCCAATGATGGCCGATTA
>NC_034596.1:57246157-57272900 GCF_900095145.1 Mus pahari
CCTTACAGAAGCTTTACAATTTTATGAGGTCCCATTTGTCAATTCTTGATTTTACAGCACAAGCCATTGGTGTTCTGTTGAGAAATTTTTTCCCTGCTATGAACATAGTGGAGCATGTGTCCTTATTACCAGTTTGAAAATCTTCTGGGTACATGCCCAGAAGAGGGATTGCTGGGTCCTCCGGTAGTACTATGTCCAATTTTCTGAGGAACCGCCAGACTGATATCTTCGAGGCTTTTCCCCACTTTCTCCTCTATAAATTTCAATGTCTCTGGTTTTATGTAATCACAATTTTTAACCATTAATGAATATTACCAAAATATTTGTATATATTTTTCTAGTTTTCTTTGTTTTCCCACAGCAAAATAATTTGATACTATAGGCTTATGGTTCCTTATTGCACAAAGAATGCTTATGCCTCAAATTTTGTTATTACAATTCAATTTACAATATCATCAGTCCTATTGTGATTTTATTATTTTGTCCACCAATATGAGATTTATATCTGTAATGACTATTTCACACGCCATGTTGCTAGATTTAATATTATCTAATAGTGCATTACTCTGCTTCTTAATATGTATTTATTTAATGAAACATATTTAAATGTACTGTTGTGAATTTCCCGATAACATTTTCCTTTACATTAAAGGAAGTAAAATTTTCCATCAATTTAAAAGGAGAATCGAAATTTTTCCTAATTATTTACAAATGTCTCCTTTGCCTTGCATAAAATGCTTATTTCTCTAGGCAGCTTTTTGTAAATGGAAATATTACTTTATGTCCTCAAAAGAAGGGATGAAATGGAGCATTATCCAAGCTTTATGAATTCATTGCTTTGCTAAGCCTTGGGTTTGGGCTGTTTCTCTCTATCTTACCCTAGGCCTAGGACTGGAAACGTGTAACCTCCATACAATCTAATCTTCTGCAAGCCAAGTCCCTGAAGGCTTCAGCTTTCAGCTTCTGTCTGCTAACATAGGCCTAGAATGTTTCTGCTGAATAAATCCACCCTTTCTAGCTCTTTTTTTAAGTAGATATTTTCTTCATTTACATTTCAAATGCTATCCCCTTTCCTAGTCTCCTCTCCAGAAGTCCACTATACCCTCCCCCTGCCTTGCTACCCAACCCACTCACTCCTGCTTCCTGGCCCTGGTATTCCCCTGTACTGGGGCATACAACCTTTGTAAGACCAAAGGCCTCTCCACCCATTAATGGCTGACTAGGCCATCCTCTGCTACATATGCAACTAGAGACACAAGCTTTGGGGGTACTGGTTTGTTCATATTGTTGTTCCTCCTATAGGGTTACAGACCCCCTTTAGCTCCTTGGGTACTTTCTATAACTCCTTCATTGGGGACCCTATGTTCCATCCAATAGGTGACTGTGAGCATCCACTTCTGTATCTTCCAGGCACTGGCATAGTCTCACAAGAGACAGCTATATCAGGGTCCTGTCAGCAAAATCTTTTTGGCATATGCAATAGTGTCTGGGTTTGGTGGTTGTTTATGGGATGGATCTCCAGGTGGGGCAGTCTGGATAGTCCTTCCTTCTGTCTCAGCTCTGAACGTTGTCTCTGTAATTCCTTCCATAGGTATTGTGTTGCCCATTATAAGAAGGAACGAAGTATCCACACTTTCGTCTTCCTTCTTCTTGCTCTTTCTTAACTCTGGGTGTCTGACAGAACTTAACTATCTTTCCCTAGCTACTTTCCAAGCTGACTAATTCAAATTTGCTTCTCTCAGCTTTTGAATGAATTGTTCTACTTAGAAAGACAGCCTCTAAACTCCACAAACTGAATTGCCCTGAACTCTGTTCTGTTCTGAACTGAGCTCAATTGCACTCAACTGAATGGAACCAAAATGAACTCTTTCTCCCTCACTGCTCTTAAATAGCTTTCTTTCCCTGTCTGTTCTCCTGAGGGTTGGGTGTATTCTATCTCTGACTCATTCTGTTAAAACATTTTTTGATTTTCCACTTTGTCTGACGCTCAATTAGATGTCATTGTATTATAGTTTGGCAATAAAAGCCTGCACTAACGGAGTGTCTGTATTCCAGCCAGAGGGATCAAAGGTGTGTAGTAAGGGCATATCTGTATTCCAGAAATATCATAGCTGTGGATATGATCTCTTGCTAGAGCAGCCATATTTCTAGATTAAAATTCCTCTAGACCTTTAAAGTGTTTTATTACCTCAGCATTTGTTCAGTAATATTTCCAATAAAGTCTCACTGTGCTTTGATGATTCCATGGGTGTGAAGTTCACTCTGGGCAGAAATAGATCTCTTCATACACTTGTGTGTGATTATCAAAAGTCTTTTGAGGTAGTATGATGTGGATGGGATATTTCACTTGAGTGTCTCCAAAACAAACCACACATATTTCCACTAGAAATTTAGTATTTCAGATACACACACATACACACACACACACACACACACACACACACACACATATATATATATATATATATATATATATATATATATATATATATATATATATATAAATTCTGAAAGTAAAGGACCAGTCTCATGGTGACCAAGTTTATTTCCCTGAGTTCACTTCTCACTCTTACACTCAAGTGAGTCTTCATATCAACTATCACATAGCCATTGATTTTTATCCCCTAGTATATATTTCTCCAATTTTTTTGACTATGTTTAGTCTCCAGTATTTCATACAAACATGAAATATGCACTACTTTCTTAAATCTCTCCTACATTTTACTGTCAGAAACAGTTGTAGTCAAACACCTTGGAAAAATTTAATATCTATCTTAGTCATCACCAAGAAGCAAGTTGGAGAGGAAAGGATTTATTCAGATTGAATGTCCACATTGCTGTTTATCACCAAAGGAAGCAGGTCAGGAAGCAGGAGCTGATGCAGAGGCCATGGAGGGATGGTACTTACTGCTTGCTTCCTCTGGTTGCTTGGCTTGTTTTTGTTGTTGTTGTTGTTTTGTTTTTTGGGTTTTTTGTTTTTTGTGTGTTTTTTGTTTTTTTGTTTGTTTGTTTGATTTTTCAAGACAGGGTTTCTCTGTATAGCCCTGGCTATCCCGGAACTTACTCTGTAGACCAGGCTGGCCTCTGCCCGACTCTCAGCTTGCTTTCGTATACAACCCAGAACTACCAGTCCAGAAATGGCACCACACACAATGGGCCTTCCCACCCTTGATCACCAATTGAGAAAATGCCTTATAGCTGGATCTCATGGAGGCATTTTTTTTTTGAGGGATGCTCCTTTCTCTGTGATAACTCCAGCTTGTTTCAAGTTGACACACAAAATCAGACAGTACAATATCTTCCTCTTAATAATAAATTCTAAAAATTATTTTATGTGTGAGTGTTTTGTCTGCATGTATGTATGTACACCATGAGTTTGGTGAGTGCTGAAGAAAGTCAGAAGGGAGTATTGAATCCTTTAGGATGGAAACAGTTGTGAGCCACTATGCGGGTGCTGCGAATCATATCCCAGTCATCTGCAAGAATAAAAGGACTCTTAACCCCAAGTTAACTCTCCAGCCCAATATTTTCTAATTGAAGTTGTAGTGCTTTGTAAGTTGATGATTCCTGATTCCCAGATAAAATATAGGATTACGAGAAAAGTTTGAATGTGCTTATTGTGATTGTCATCCAGCTCAAGGGGAGGCTCCAAGGCTTGATGTGTGACACTATTACTGATGCTATGGTGTGCTTACAGACAGGAGACTAGCATGTCTCTCCTCTGAAAGGCCCATCAAGCAGCTGACAGAGACAAATGAAGATAATTACACCCAACCAATGGACAGAAGCTGGAACCCCTGCAGTTGAATTAGGAGAAAGCTGTAAGAAGTTGAGGAGGAGGATGACCCCATAGGAAGACCAGCAGTCTCAACTAACCTGGACCACTGAGATCCCTCAGACACTGAACAGCAACCAAGCAGCACACACCAGCTGACATGAGGCCCTGACACATAGACAGCAGAGGACTGCCTGGTCTGGCCTTAGTGAGAGAAGATGCACCTAACCCTGGAGAGATATGTAGCCCCAGGGAGAGGGGAGGTTTGGTGGAGAGGGGGTGCAGGGGTAAGGACATCCTTTTTGAGACAGGAAGGAAGTATGAGGAATAGCCAGAGGGCAGACTGGGAGGAGGATAATGACTGGATATAAAAAAGATTAAAATCTAATGATAATAAAAAATAAATTAAAAAAGAATTCATTATACAAAATTAAAACTGGATTGATTATCATATGTTTACATTTAACAAACACTCAAAACCAATTTTAAAATTATTTCCTGAGCCTATGTAATATGACAACTTTAGCTTACAAGATCAATATTTGTAACTGCTAAGAGCTCTTTGTGCTTATGTGTTTTCTCATTAAAGAATCTAAGAGCTGTTAGGTTTATTGGGGTTCAGAAGGAAGCTATATTCTTTTTCCTAGATGCTATTAATGCAATTATTTTCCTGTATAAGTCCTAGAATCCCTTCTCAGAGGCCAACAGAGAAACTTAGTCCACTTGATTTCACTGCTGAGACACACTTTAACAGGTTACCCAACATAAACATGAATATGCTGTTATACTGGACTTCATCACTGACACCTCATTTCAGTGAAAATATCTTACAGGCTATCAGTGTGAGTTTGGACATACACCCTGAACCATGGTTTTTCACATTTCTATAATCATTTAGATAAATAGGTGTGTAAAGTAGAAGAGATAAAACCACAAAGCCCCTAAAAATTATTGTTAATTTTTATATTTACCATTTTAGCATGTTATGTGAGAATTAGAAATGAATTAGAATTAGAATTATCATAGGAAACTCAAGATAAAGGCAATAAAAAACTAGTTAATAATTTGACATATAGAAGAGAGCTTTATCATTTTTCTTGACCTGTACTAGGAACTCTATAGGAGGATGTGGATGTCATTACTCTTCTATCTTGAAAGCTTGGGTTTCATATAGACTGCTTGTCACAGCTTTTAATGGGTGCAAATGTGTTTGTGAATATTAGAGGTAGCACCCTAAAATAGCTCAAGATGCCCTGGAGCTTAGTACCTTCAATACCTTCAGTATCTTGTGCTTTCACTTTCTGGGTGCTGGATTAACATTTATGTGTCTTTGCCTCTGGCTTATTTTTGCTGTCTGTTTATTTATTAAAACATTGATTTTTTCATCCCAATAGCTTCCTCCCTGACCCCCCAAGAGCCCCTCCTCCATCCTCTCTCCCTTCTCCCATGAGAGGGTGGGCCCCACATTGCTATCCTCCTACACTGGAGCATTCTCTCCTACTGAGCCAAAAAAGGCAGCAAAGGAGACTGAACTGCACATCTGCTGCTTACGTGCCTGGGGGCCTCAGTCCAGCCAGTGGCTGTTCTTTGGTTGGCAGCTCAGTAGCTGAGCGCTCTCAAGGGTCCAGGTTAGTTGACTCTGTTGATCTTCCTGCAGAGTTCCTATGAGTTTCACTTAGAATGGGGAATAAAATAGTCATAAGAAGCAGAGGGAGGGAGGGAACTGGGTAGAAGAGGGGATGGGGAGGGGAATGTGGGGTTCAGGATCAGGTGTGGGGAGAGCCAGGAGGGAGGGGCAGAGAGCCAAGAGAATAAATAAAAATATGCAGCTGCCAGTAGTGGTGGTGGTTGTTGGTTGTGGTGTGTGTGTAAGTGGAAGGAATCTTTAGGAAGTCTCAGAGACTTCCTACGGGGGAGGCTCCCAAGAGTCAATGTGGGTGAATTTATGATATGGAAATAAAGAGGCCACCTTCTATAGTCAGACAGGACCCCCAGGAGAGAAATAAGGACGCTAGCAAAGATGTTTTAAGTAAAAAATTTTATATGCAAGTTATTGATAGCTAAATTTAAATTTAAATAAAAAGATTTTATGGGATGAGGAGAGGTGGCTCAGTGATTACCAATGTCCCGTGAACTTTTAGAGAACTGAGGCTCTGTTCCAGAACTCACATATAAAGGCTTACAACATCCTGTAACTCCAGGACCAGGAGATACACCTTCCTTTTCTGGCCTCCACATTAGCAAAGCGTGCATACAGTTAGACATAAATAAAAATTTTAAAAATGCGAAAATTGACTTGTTGCATATAATCCCTAATTTACTTTATTATTAATACTCATGTTCACCTGTTAAATCACAATATAGAATCTGGTGTACAATGTTCATTTAAAAATGGTACAATATATAAATGTTTCTAATTTTTATGTAGAGACAATTTTGGTGAATTAAAATAGTGGGCACTGTTATTCATATATTTACAATGTCAGTAAGTTTTATGAAATTGTTAGCAAGACTGAGTTTATTACCCTAAACTAATCTTGGATGCATTATCATTTCTAGGGAACTTTCTGGAACAGTATTTATTTTCTATTATCCGGTAATATAAAGCTCTAAAGATGAGAATTGATTATAATTACAAATTGCATGAACCTTTTAATATGTAATTCGGCATAGCATATTTGCCCAAATTTGAGTACATGTGTGCCTAAGTGTAGGTCTGAAACAGGGATTCCGGATGTTTCTGCTCCATTTCTGACAGCTAACTTCACTGCACTTTGCCAACTGTGCCTATGTTACCATCTGTCACTTGGAGAATGTGTCTGTCAATTAGCACTTCTACAACACTATCTGTCGACTGAGAAAAGTTAACAGAAAAATAACGAAAGCTACTGTCAGGATGAAATTGGATGAGATATCAAGTTCTTTGGAAGAACATTAAATTTACAGCATCTGCATGTCAGTGGTGATAAATGCCCTTTAACTGGGTGAGAAAGTGATATTTGTCTCCTGAAGAAACTTATATAAAGGAGGCTATGTTCTCCACAGTGCCAAATCTTCTATAAATTTTTTATATTTATTCATTTATTCATATACAATTTTAAAATATACCCCTAAGCCCCAGAATGATAAAAAATAGATTTAAAAATAATTAGTGCCTAAATTTAGATGTATTTTTAAAAAGAGTAACATCTTTATTTCTCCTACATCAATCTGACTTGTAATGAGTTGAAGTTCATTTTTTTCAGAATGAATATAATTTCCACATAATTTTCTTTGTTCCATGGGTAGATGTTTTCTAAAGTTCATTTATAGGACCATCTATATAATTCCTGTCTTAATACCAGCACCAGATCCCTTAATAATAGGACTTTTAATCCCTACAGACACCTGATTATTAATATGAAGATATAAAGTCAAAAGTCTTATATAGCCCATTGCTTTTCTTTCTTTGATTTATTTATACATTTTTGAGTTTGAAAACAAGATGCCTTGAGTTTTATAAATAAGCTTTGTTATATAATTTTTCAACATTAAACGAATACACATAGCTATGCTATATATGTATACACACTTATGCAAGCATATACGAACAGATAACTCTATGCACCTGACTGTACATAGTTTTGTGTGTGTGTGTGTGTGTGTGTGTGTGTGTGTGTGTGTATGTGTGTATGTGTGTGTGTACGGTTTGATGCATACTCATTCCTGCATAATAATCTACACTGTAATAGATCAGAAAGCTAGGAAGTTACAAAACTGGGTTAATTTACTTTGCTAGCACATAGCATCCATTTAGTGTTACAATTGCAGGGATGCTTGTTAATGTGTGGACATTCAAAATTAAATAATGTATCAGATATAACACATATAAATAATTCAGTAACAAACATTTTTATTTATTTTTTATTTGTAGGGTTTTTTGTCTCTTAGATTTTCTTATCTAATCTATAAAATAATAATAAAAAAATTTAACAAGTGTTCAAAAAGGAAGTACCAATGTACCCAGGTCAAAATAACATGTGGTATGTAACAAGTATTTCATAATAACTGCTAAGATAGAAAAAAATATTTTACATCCTATCACACTTTAAAAGCATTACTGTCTTATAACAATAAGATGTCTCAATAATAGTACAATTTATTCTGTGTTTTACAAATTAACGTTTATTTTCCTAAATTAATTCTTTTTGTTCTTAGAGGTATGACCTCATATAGCACTATATGGCTTAAATCTCAAAGTTTGCTCTCTTTTCCTCCACAGTGCTTATTTATAGACATTTTCACCACGTCTATCGGCTTCATATTGTATAAAATTAGAAGAAGTAGCAAAGCATACAGTCTGTTGTTACATTAAGAAAACTGAACCTTTAAAATCCTTGCTGTAGGGGAGAACGTATAGGTAAAGTCAACCTGTGGGTTATTTTATACTACTTGAAGAGAACAAAATTGGGAAACTTTTAAATTTTACAGGACATCAAAAACTTTTCTTTTGTGTGAAAACTCCACATTGACCTTAAATGTGTCTCTGTTTAAAATGACATGTACATCTAACACAGGAGAAATCTCAATAGATATTCCTGTGTATAAACAGACTACAATGTCTGTTATGCAGTGCTCACGCCTGGACCAAAATGCTGCAAAGTGATAGTGAGGTTATCCTTGTTTACTAAGGAGAGCTCGCTAGAGCAATAAATGACTCATTATCTGGGACATTGGAGGGCTCCAATTAGAAAGGTGGAATGAAATTTTTCTCAGTCATTAGCTGATCAATGAAACTTCCTCAACCCCAGAGGGCTTCAGGTCAGCTTCAGCTCATTGATCAAGGTTGTTCTGGATGATAAAACTGCCCTAAACTTACAACTCCAGGGTCAAGGCAACATCTGTGCAATAGCTAATAAAATAAATGCATTAGACCAAGCAAAAGGATCAATTAAAAACCTTAGTTAAGTAAGAAAGTCCAACCTGATTTAGTACAAAAGTCTAAGGATGTATTGAGTTCAACACTGCACATTTGGCTCTTCATGCTGTTTGGATTCCTATTAAGAATGTCTGTAACTAGGTACTCTTTGGGAAATAATGGAAACATATGGTGCCTTTCTTTGTTAGTCAGAGTGTTGTAGAGAAATTTTCAGAGTGAAGCCCTTATAATGGGTTAACTCGAAGCTAATTCATAGAATAACAAAACTGTGCTACCATTGGGCAAGTATTCTTTATGCTTGCTTGCTTTTTTGTTTGTTTGTTTATTATTTATTTATTTGGAATGTCTGCTGAAAGGACATTTAAAAAGCTACATTTTAGGGATGTTAATGATGGAAAGAGCTTTGACTTGTACTTTAGAACTTGTTATTTGCTGGGGAGCATGCTTGCTCAGACGTTAAAGGCAATATATCTCTCCTAAATAAAAGACATACATACCTATTACTGGTCATAAGAAGTGTAGCGTCACCAATTAGATAAAAGAACATGTCTCCTTACAGAATACAAAGTTCAGTTTCCTGTAGTACAGTCCAGGTCATGTGGAGGCATTTACGTGTGTCCTTTTATTTGCCTTGTGAGCTGTTGAAGATGTTAATGACTGATTCCACTTATTGATATTCCTTGTGCTAGATATGTTGTGAGTGAATTAGTTCTTAGTATCTAATCTAAGAGTACCTTTTTTTTAAAAAAATGAGAGACCACAAAATTGTTTTAGGCTAATACCTAGGCTAAAGATAAAATTTATAATAGTTTTTAATATTGTTCTGTATAAGAGACCTAAATACTTTGGTGGCATTTTCAAATTATTAATTTTCCTTATAATTTTAGTTCTCAGAAACAGAAATCATCCACCACTCCTCATTACCTAAAATGTTTATATCAACCCATCACTTCAGGGACTGTACTGGACAGTTTTTGAAACTCCCTATGATAAGCCAAATTCATTATCATATTGAATATTGTGAATATACAGTTGGTTTTATATATGTTTCTTTATTTATGTATATTTTGTATCATTGAAACACTGCCTTTTCAGTCAGACAAAATGTACTGCTCTTTTAGGGAAAGCACATGGAGTTGACAACCCTTCCAAAATTGTGAATCAAAGACAAATTGCCATTTATAGAGGTGTTATAGAGGTATAGAGGTTATCATTGTGTAAGTTTCTGACATATCAAGCAGAGACTCAGCTCTGAAGCTAAATGCCAGTTTCCTTGCCACAGAGCACTGCACTTTAGACAGACGATAAAATGTGTTTTATATATTTTCCCCAGAAGATTGTCTTGTGCAGCCATAACTCTATTGCATCAAAGGTCAAGTGCAAGGGACCAGCAACCTGGATCAGCTCTCTGCATTCCTCTGCTGTACCATCTCGGTACATACCGCAGGTATTCTCTGCTGCGTCTTGAAAAGCTAAGTCACAAACATCTATCCTCCTCAGACAAGTCATGCAAAGGGAGCCAGCCTCTCTAGGCTCTGCCTCCCAGTCAAAGCTTTCATTTCCCACTCTTAGGACTTTCTGTGTCTGAATATAAAGGCATCTTAAGGATGCATAAAGGCCATATTTAATTTTCACACTTAAAACTAAAATCAGAGACTCAATTTAAAATATCACTGTGCATAACGTGCATAACATTGTAGGGTTTTTTTTTTTTTTTCTTTTGGTTTTTCGAGACAGGGTTTCTCTGTGTAGCCCTGGCTGTCCTGGAACTCACTCTGTAGACCAGGCTGACCTCGAACTCAGAAATTCACCTGCCTCTGCCTCCCAAGTGCTAGGATTAAAGACATGCGCCACCACGCCCGGCACATCATAGTTTTTTAATTAAGTACTTTTCTAGGTTTATATTTTAGGGCTACGTTTTATTTCTTCTATTAGAATACTTCAATTTTATTTGTAGATACGCCAAAATATTACACAGTGTGGCAATGCTGACTTTAAAAATATAACTTTAAAGATACATTTCTAATTTGTTGTAGTGAGGAAAAGTATATTTCTACCTGTCCACAGAAAACATGCTTAATTCAAAATCATTAATTTTCTACATTGTCTTCAAAAGAGAATTTATACATATTCTTAAATTTATTTTAACGAGTATATAAGGATATAATGTTGTAGTTATTAGTGCAGATAAAATGAAGGGCTCTGAGACAGACTATGCAGACAGGTCATCAACTTCCCTCATACATACTACTCCTGATTCCTTCACTTTTCTTCAACACTTGAGGCTTTTGTCTAATAGCTAGTACAGTTGGTTTTGGACTACTATTACAACTTACCAACTTCTTAACTGCATCACTAACCACTTTATGGTTCTCTCATGATTCAGTAAACATTTAAATTATCTTTTATTAATTTATATATTGATAATTTTAGATGCTGGAAATTATAATTTAATGGCTACATTAAATAATCTGTAACTCCACAAGTAAGAAAGAGCATTTGGCATTTGTTGCTCTGTAACTGTGTTATTCTCTCAGTATAGTATTTTCTGTCCCTTTATCTACAAATCTCATGGTTTTGTTTAGAGCAAAATTGAATTACACTGTGTATATGTAGCACATTTTCATTAACCACTGATTTGTTGAAGAAATGAGGTAACTCATACCCAGAAAGACAATGCCCATTTCCTTTCTTATCTGTGAATTCTACCTCTAGGTCTTCAGATGTGCATAGCCACTGAAATCAGGAAGCAGAAAGCAACCATCGAATGGGGGACATAAACAACTCTAGCAAGACAGTCACACATGCTATGTACGGAAAGATGGAAAAAAATAAAACGATTCAATGGGGAAATTGAAAGCCAGGGAAATACAGAGGGAAAAGTAAGGAGAAGATAGAAATAACAGCAAGGACAATTGAAATCCATTATGTTTACTATGCAGCGTGTGTGTGTGTGTGTGTGTGTGTGTGTGTGTGTGTGTGTGTGTGTGTGTGCACGCGCGGGCAGATCAATATGTATATATTTTGAGTGAAGATGCACTAGTTGGACGATAATACTTGATTCAAGGAGCATAGACTATCATCTAATAAAACCGTAGTGTCAGGCTTGGGAAATCTATCTTCAAGTTGTTAGGTGGAGATGCAAGAAAACTTCCACAATAATATTGGTTATTACTGTGGCCTTTGATTGTGACCCAGAACTTGAAAGTAAGATATGATAGCTGAACACAAAGCACACTTCAGTCACAGTACTTGATGGAATTCAGCTTGTGGTGACCTTCCCCTCAAAGACTCACTATTGTAGTCCCTGAAGGTGCTATCCATGCTGCCAAGAGATGAAGAAATCAATATATAGCCTACAAGTCTAGCAATTACAAGGATAACAAGTTATACCTAAATATTTCATGGAGGCATGTCTATCTTTTTTTCAAAACCTTGAAAAATATTATATTTGAAGATTATAAATATTTGACAAATATTTTTTACATTATTCTCATTTTATCCCCATTCACAGGCATAATTTTAAATCATTTTATAATTTCATTAATTAAAATTCCTTTTTTACTAGATATTTTCTTTCTTTATATTTCAAATGTTATCCCTTTTCCTAGTTTCCTCTCCAAAAATGCCCTATCTCCTCCCCCTCTCCCACTCCTCCCCAACACACCCCCTCCCACTTCCTGGCTCTGGCATTCCCCTATACTGAGGCATAGAGCCTTCACAGAACCAAAGGCAGCAAACAAATTTTGAAAAGATCTTTACCAATACTAAATCTTAATATCCAATATATACAAAGAACTGAAGAATTTAGACTCCAAAAAGCCAAATAACCCTGTTAAAAATGGGGTACAGAGCTAAACAAAGAATTCTCAACTGAGGAATACCGAATGGCTGAGAAGCACCTAAAAAAAATGTTTAATATCCTTAGTCATTAGGGAAATGCAAATCAATATAACCTTGATATTCCACCTCACACCAGTCAGAATGGCTAAGATCAAAAACTCAGGTAACAGGAGATGCTGGTGAGGAAGTGGAGAAAGAGGAGCACTCCTCCATTGCTGGTGGGATTGCAAGCTGATACAACCACTCTGGAAATCAGTTTCGTGGTTCCTCAGAAAATTGGACATAGCACTACCTGAGGATCCAGCAATACCACTCCTAGGCACATTCCCAGAAGATGCTCCAACTTATAATATGGACACATACTCCACTGTATTCATAGCAGCCCTATTTATAATATACAGAAGCTGGAAAGAATCCAGAGAAGAATGGATACTGAAAATGTGGTACATTTACACAATGGAGTACTACACAGCTATTAAAAACAATGATTTATGAAATTCTTAGGCAAATGGATGGATCTGGAGGATATCATCCAGAATGAGGTAACCCAATTACAAAAGAACACAAATAATATGCACTCACTGATAAGTGGATATTAGCCCAGAAGCTCAGAATTCCCAAGATACAATTTGCAAAACACATGAAACTCACAAAGGAAGACCAAAGTATGGATTCTTTCGTCCTTCTTAGAAGGGGGAACAAAATTCCCATTGAAGGAGTTAAAGAGACAAAGTGTGGATCAGAGAAGAAGGACTGGCCATCCAGAGACTGCCCCGCCTGGGGATCCATCCCATAAACAACCACCAAATCCACCATCCCACCTCCCCCTACTTCTATGAGGGTGCTTCCCAACCACCTTAGCCTCACCACCTTGGCATTCCTCTACACAGGAAAATCCAGCCTCACAGAAGCAAGATCAGCTCCTCTCATTCATGTCTGACAAGGCCATCCTCTGCTACATATGCAGCTGGAGCCATGTGTCCCTCCATGTGTACTCTTTGGTTGGTGGTTTAGTTCCTGAAGCTCTATAGGGTCTGATTGGCTGATACTGTTGATCTTCCTGTAGAGTTGCAAACCCTTTCAGATCCTTCAGTCCTTTTCTAACTCCTCTAGTGGGGGTCCCCATGTTCATTCCAATGGTTGGCTGTGAGCATCCATCTGCCTGTGTATTTCCCAGGTTCTGACAGAGCTTCTCAAGAGTCAGCTATATCAGGCTCCTGTCAGCAAGCACTTCTTGGTATCTGTAATAGTGTTTGGGTTTGGTGGCTGTATATTGGATGGATCCCTAGGTGGAGCAGTCTCTGAATGGCCTTTCTTTCAGTCTCTGCTCCACACTACATCCCTGTATTTCCTTTAGTCAGGAGCAATTCTGGGTTAAAAATTTGGAGATGAGTGGGTGGCCCCATCTCCCAATCAGGAGCCTTGCCTAAACTCTGGATATGATTTCAACAGGTTCTCCCTCCCCTATGTTGGGCATTTCAACTAATCTCATCCTCATTGGGTCCTGGGAGCATCTTGCTTTCCTGTCATCTGGGACTTGCTGGTGGCTACCCTCAGTTCCTCATTCCTCATTGCTACACATTTCTGTTGAAATTCCTGACCCTCTGTATATCATCCCCATCTCCTCCCATACTTGAGCTTGCCCCACTTTTCCTGTCCCCCATCTCTCTTCCTCCCAAGTCTCTCCTACTCTCTACCTCCCTTGAGGGTATTTTGTTTCCCCTTCTAAGAAATATTGAAACATCCACAGTTTGGTCTTCTTGAAGGATGTGGATTATAAATATTTCAAATGAATAGTTTCTTACTTTTTTTTAACTACAAAAACATGTTTCTCATTAAATTTTCCTTGAAAATACTCCTACTAAAACAAGTAGACCTAACATTGATTTATATTTTATTCTATCATGGATTGTAATAAAAATATAAAAATGTATATGTAATGTATTTAAGAATATTTAAATATTTAAATGAAGCAATTAGCATCTTGAATATGTATTTTATTTGAAATATTCTACAAAGTCAGAGAAAGAACACTCAGTTTTCATTCATATATATATATATATATATATATATATATATATATATATATTCCTCTGTCTGCAAATTCTCCCGTATACCCCTCCCTGCTCTCCTACAAATTTATGGCTTCTTTTCACTACTAGTTATTGCATACATATATGTATGTACTTATATATACTTTTAATGTATGATTTAGGGGCTGACCATTTGCCATTTGGTCCTAAAAATCTGTGGTACAAAATATATCTAATATATTTATGTCCAAATTCAGACTTTCTAAAAATACATTGAACAGTCTTTTCCTACACTATTACCAAATCAGGTACTTACTGACAACCTTTTATAATTTGATGAGTGAAGTGAAAATACTTTTAAGATTTAATGCAGAATTCGATGGAGTATTAGTGAATAGAGATAATTTAAACAAATCTGTTACAAAGGTGAACTGTAAAATATGCTTAACTTTAGCTCTGTAATTCGATTAAAGAGTTGGATATCTACATTCATAGGTCCACCAGTTGGGCTGTTTTTGGAAGTGACTGTGTTCCTGTACTTCATGTGACAGTTTAAGGTGGAGAAGGGATCAAGCAGAAAGAGAACAGAGATGGTCAGATCAGAAATTGCTAGTTAGACTTGAACATATTGAAAAGTCAAGTTCTTTACTATGAACAAGTAACTTCAGTTCTATGCAATCTCACTTTGTAACTTCAAAATTCTGTTGAAATGGACACTGCATACTTTAGCTGTTTCTTGTAACAGTGAATTATGAAGGAGTTATACCCTTCATTTTAATTTTTATAGCCTGTGGGTTCATATAGAGATACCATTGCCCTCAGAGGCCTAAAACAAAATTCACAGACATTTTATTAGATAGAAAACATTACTGTGTTCATTTGACATAAAGGGGCCTTTTTCCAACAAAGCAAGTTAATGGAATGTCATTGAAAATATTCTGATTTAACTACATAATGGCACATCTGGGAGTCTTTGGAAATAGACGGCTTTGTTTATATTAGGCATGAAGACGTTTTAAATCCAAGACCTTCATTGGGGATTCATACAAGTTCTCTTTTACCATGACTAATAAAAGCATTTTGCTTTATTCTTTGATTTTAATTATGTGTTTTTCTTCTTTGGTTTTCACCAGGGATTCCATTACCTTATAATTGTACCTACAATTGACATCTTCTGTGGTGTTTTATAGACAATGAGAAAAATGTAGAGCGTCTTCTTTTAATTTGGAAAAATAATGAGTACACTATCATAATCTACCAGAAGAAGAGAACATACCCCAGGCTCAGACACCAGAAATTACCTAAATACCTTCAGGTACTTTCACCATTAATCCAAGACCCTATAAAGTGTTCCCAAGCCTCCCATACCAATGAAAAGAGTGCCTGTAGGAAGAGTTTTTAAAAATAAAACCATATGATTTAACTATTCCATGTAAAAAAACAACCATCTCAAATGGCCTGGAACTTAGTATGTAGGGGAGGCTGTCTTTGAACTTAACAGAGATCTACTTGCTTCTGTCTCCATCTGGCATATTAAGATTTGAAAGTGTGTGCAACATAACTGCTTAGAGTTTATCCATTTTAAATGAATAAATCTGATTAAGAACACTTTATTGCAAATAAACACAACCAAATCAAAAGAAAATCATTTTAATATTAGTTTTTTTCCTTTCAGCTATTATAGCAATGATATATGTGCACTAATTAAATGTGACTATTAAGAATAGTGAAAACTCAGTATGTTTCAAAGTAAATGCATCCAAAGCGTCTGATATCTCTCCTATAATTTTATCATTGAGATTTCAAGGTACAACCATTGGTTACAGCCAAATAATTTTCCATCACCAATGTGAGGAAATCACTTCCTAAAGTTATTATGAGTTGTTTACCTTCCTTCTTAAGGAGCTTTCTTGCAGGATGGAATGTTTCAGTCTGGTAGGAAACTGTTACATACCAGAGTGGAATATAAAAAGTTTTAAATGCCCCCTTTAAAGAGAACAAGGTAAAGCAAGAAGCTCAGCAGCATTTGTTGTTGTTATTGTTTTGTTTTGTTTGTAATAGAAAGAGAAAACAAGTACAAGGATGTACTCTGCTTGTGCAAAGGAATGGTAAGATTGGAGCAGAGTGTAGGATTTGCTCAGGGAGAGACACTGGATTTGATTTCATATGTGCCAACAATGGGATGGGGGTGGACTTCTATGCTTCCTTCTCAGTTGGCCAAATGTGCATAACTAAGGGAAGAGAAAATTAAGGCAATTAGTAGCAGTCAGTTGTCTTAAGATAGCTCAGAAACTTCTGTGCATAGCAGTGAAACCAGGTCAAAACACACAGAACTCCCTTCTTTAGGAAGATACATACAGGCTGGCATGTCCTTTCAGCTCAAAGGTTCCTGTTATCTTGTATCTGTGCATTTTTCAAGTGTTCATCATCATTTTTGCTGACCTTCACACATACTTTAATTTTTGTCCTGACCATTATAGAGCATTTATAGCTATTAGTGAACCAAAAGCACAGGCTCTTGTCTGGTGAGCTGGGTATGGGAAAAGACAAACCACATGACTCGTAATTAAACATTTGCATTTGGGATGGTTTGTTGCAGGTTTTTCCACTTTAGTACTTCTCTCTTGGCTTCACGATTTATGAGTCAAAGTTTGGTAAAAGTGACCTTTGTTATAGTTATTTTCAACCAATTTATGGAAATATAAAATTTTAACCACAAAATCTCTTTCCACTTTGCAATGAAGTATCTAATTCAGTGCTTTTTTTTTTAGTGCATCATATTATACCTGATTTTTTTATTTTTTATTGTTTTTTTATTATTATTTTCTTTATTTACATTTCAAATGCTATCCCGAAAGTTCCCTATAACCCCACCACCACCCCTGCTCCCCTACCCACCCACTCCCACTACTTGGCCCTGGCCTTCCCCTGTGCTGGGTCATATAAAGTTTGCAAGACCAAGGGGCCTCTCTTCCCAATGATGGCTGATTAGGCCATCTTCTGCTACATATGCAGCTAGAGACTCGAGCTCAGGGGGTACTGGTTAGTTCATATTGTTGTTGCACCTACAGGGTTAATTCAGTGCTTTTTAAAAAAGAAAATATCCAGAGTTGCTCAAATTTTATCTAAAACTCACTAGACCACCTTGTCATCCTTGTACATCACTTTTCTGGGTCACCAATTGGTCCATCAGCCCAGAAAACAGTCAACATTTATTTATTTATTTATTTATTTATTTATTTATTTATTTATTTATTTTCACATTTTTTTTCTTCTTTTCTGAATATCTTAGATAAATATTTCATATTGGCTTTCAAGTCTGATTTATTTAAGTTAGCATCATGTGTCTGAGGATCATTCCTGGGGCAGCAGCAACAGTAGTTTATTGCTTTTTGCATTATTGAATATTGATCTATTATGCAGATATATCACAATTCAGTCAACCAATATGGAGTTGTATATATTTGTGTCAATATAATCCTTTTTATGTTTAGCAAACTAGTCTCATTTTCACACTCTCTCGGGTTTTTCACATCTATTAAAGTGCTCAAGCAACTTCAACCTTGCTTTGTGATATCATCAACCTGGAAAATGAGAAGTGGATTCTGACTGTTGTAAGAAGTACCTCAACTGCTGTGAGGAGCCACCATGACCAAATGTAACTTGAGGAGTTTATTTTGTTTATGTTTCCACATCACTATTCATCAACTAAGGAAATCAGGACAAATTCAAGCAGGATGTGAATCTGTGAAAGTGCTCCCTCACCCACCAACCCACTCCCATCTTACTGCCCTGGCATTCCCTTACAATGGGGCATTGAGCTTTCCCAGAACCAAGGGCTTCTCCTTCCATTGATGCCAGACAATGCCATTCTCTGCTACATGTTGCAGCTGGAGCCATATGTCCAACCATGTGTACTCTTTGGTTGGTGATTTAGGTTCTGTGAGTTCTGGGGTGTCTGGTTGGTTGATATTGTTCTTCTTCCTATGGGGTTGCAAAGCCTTTCAGCTCCTTCAGTTCTTTCTCTAACTCCTCTATCGGGGTCACTGTACTCAATCCAATGGTTGGCTGTGTGCATCTTCCTCTGTATTTGTCAGGCTCTGGCAGAGCCTCTCAGGAGACAGCTATAACAGACTCCTCTCAGCAAGCACTTGTCATCTGCAATACTGTCTGTGTTTGGTGCCTGTATATGGGATGGATCCTTATGTAGGGCAGTCTCTGCTCCACACTTCGTTCTCGTATTTCCATTAGACAGGAGCAAATCTGCGTTAATAATTTGAAGATGAGTGGGTATCCCCATCCCTGAACCGAGCCCTTGCTTAACCTCTAGATATGGTCTCTAGAGGACCCATATCCAGAGGTTGCTTTCTAATAGAACCCAAGACCAATATCTCAGTGATGGCACCAGTCAGAATAGGTTATGCCCCCACTATCAAACTCTAATCAAGAAAACATATTATAGGATTGCCTAAAAGCCAATCTTACTGATGCATTTTCTTAATCGTGGCTCCTTCCTCTTTGAGGAATTTAGCTTGTATCAAACTGACATAAACTAACACACACACTTTGGAAAAGATAAAAAAAAAGTCCTTAAAATTGAGATTGTGAGATGATGATAATGAGTGAACTTAGTTGTTTTCATTCCACAGTTTTTCTTTGCTATTTATTTGAATAATGTAAGAATTTGTTTATTTTAGCAATATGTCTTATTTGGAAGATAATCTTGGAAAATACATACTATCATTTATAATTATTGATCAAATATATACTAGTAAAGCTACAAATGTTAATTTTTGTAAAAATCAACTCATATTCTAAGTATTTATGTTCTTGATTCAAAAATGATCCTTTTCTTGTGGTAACATTGGTAGCATAGGTACAATGATTTTTTTTTTCATAAGAGTGAAAACGTGACATTTAAAAATTTATTTTTCATTAAGCTTACTTGTAAGCATAGTATTATTGTGCACTGTATAAAGATCACTCTTGTAGTATTCAAACGCTGATTTCTCTGCCCCATATCTGGTTGGAATCTGAACATGGCATTTCAGTGCTTATTCTATGTATCTCATGCCTGACCGTTGTGTAAACATTGATCCCCAATTATTCTCTGATTTGTCAAGAAAAACTGATCTGCCAGTGGCTGAGCAGCAGAGAAAAGAGGTCTTTACTTCGGACCCCAGAAAGGGGAGATGTAAAGATACAACAATACAAATTTACCATGAGCAAAGAGTCTAGGAGCTACCATGGGAACCTGGAGGAGAGAGAGCCAGATCAATACTAAAATGATAGTATCCCTAGCTTTTTGCCTGGGGGGTAGCCAGCTTATCATAGAGGAAGAGATTCTATTAATAACTTCTCAGCTATTGTGCAGTTCTTTAAATAGAGCTTACAGTCTCTGTCTCATTTGTTTGGAAGTTAGCCAATCTAGAGAAAAATTATCACTTTTAAAATTGCAATAACAGTCATGCTTGAAAAGAAATTTCACTGAGTTTGTACTGCAATGGGTTTCCACATCACCTGCCCAATTCCAGTTATCTCTCCCAATACTCTTTCCATCTATCCATCTCCCCAAACCAATCCCTTCTATTACCATTCCAACCAACCCCTAGTCCACTAGCAATGTCTACTTTTTTTTTTTTTCTTCCTAGGATATTTTTCTTCTTAGCCTCCCGGGTTCTATGGATTGTAGCACTGTTTTTCTTTACTTAACATCTAATGACCACTTCAAAGTGTGCACACAGCATGTTTTTCTTTCTGCTTTTGCTGTCTGTGACAACTACAGCAATTGAAGCATCAGGAATTTAAAGCACACCTGAAATTTGAGGAAAGATCCTTGTATAAGGTATTGATGGAGATGAAGAGTGAAATACAAAAGGACAAATAAAATGCAGGCAGATGTGAGGATAATATAAACCGTCCATAAACGAAGAGCTTCTGAAACTTGCCTCTGAGAAGCAACTTAATCTCTGGATCATAAACCACCAAACTACCAAGATAAATGAGTCATACCATGGTCTCAGGGCATCCAGATCACAAATGTACTCATGGGTCTTTAATATCTCATTTGTTAGATAGCCAAAAAAGAGCCTGAAGGATCCCATAAATCTTTCACAAGTTAGTAATCCATACATGTGCAGTAAAGATGTCTAGCTGTTATAGGGTTAATAAGGAAATTATGAGTGCCTACCTCTTGCATTTTATCTTTGTCATGTACTGGGTATAATATAATGGCTCTGGGTGTTGCTTGAGATAATCAGTGAACTACCATAAACTGTATGCAAGCTTTCTAGCCCACTCCTGTGACTCTCATGTTACAACACATACTACTCTCTAAGTCTGATAGTATATCAGAAGTCATAACCACAGTACTTCATTGTGGGAAATCTCCAACCCAAATAAGACTGGGTAATGAAAACACAAATCAATTAATATGAATACATGCTGTGTGCCTAGATTGGGCAGATCTACCACTACACTACCATCTTCCCCATATAGGAGACCCCTTAGAATTTGGAGCTTCTCCAGGCCAGGTGCTTTCTGCTTTGCTTTCCTTCTTCCTCTTCCTCTGTTGTCCCCTCTCTCTCTCTTTTTCTCTCCCAAAATCTTCAACTCCACCTTCCCCTCTTTCTGTGCTCAATCACTGGCCCTAGTCTTTATTTATGAATTAAGGTGGGAAGAAGATTTATAGGAAATCACCTGAGTGCTAAGACTCATTCCTTTTTAGCAACTCCTCACAAGAGAACAGAATTAACATCAAGTACAATTAGCCTCAGGGATATCCGCAACACTTCATGCCATTTTTCATTGACGAAGGGCACTGAATATGACATTGGCTGAAGAATTACACCAACCAAATTATAATATGTAATCAGGAAAAACATAAACTTGTAAAAGTATTTTAAGTGATTTCAAAATTGTATAATATAAACATTTTCTTGTAAAGAGAACCATCACTCAGGTTAATATGTTAATAGAGTGGACAATTTCATTGCACTATGCTACTTTATGTGAAAACTCATCTAGTTATTTTTTAGTTCCCTATAATATTTTCAAAGACATGTTGTAATTGAATGTGCAAGCCAATTAATACAACATAATTGAGGTGATAGAGCTATGAGGTACATAGTCACTCAGCAATATTTTTGTGAGCAAATATACTTTCTTTAGAAGTTACAATAATGAAAACAATTTTATATTGTTCTCAGAATCTTTTTTTAGTTCAACAGTATCAGAAGAATGATCAACACTCACTGATCACTAAAAATAAAAGGAGTTTTGACATTTGAATTTTAGTGATATGCTTATTTATTGTGGTAACTATTGTGAAGCAATAGATATAGATGTGGAAAGTATATCTATATATACTCCCAGTCCTACCTCAGGACACAGCTTGCTCACCATGAAATCTCAAAAATATGATCACCTAAACTAGACCTGTGTAATGACCAGTGGACATGTTAATGGGGTAACAAAAATTCTCCAAAATTCTCCATATAATCCTGATCTCCTTCAAATTCATGATTATGTTTTTTATTAATTGATAATACATGTTCATATGTATATCTGTGTATGTTACATATACATAGATATTTATATTAATGAATTTCTGAATATAATCTTCTCAGTCTACATATTACCCTATGCTTGTTCTCAAGGTTGAATATTTGGTATTAAATAACCAAGTGATTGATTGGATTGGTATGCTCCTCTCTAAAGAAGTCTACTTTTTATTTGCCTATAGTTTTTGTGTACTGTGGCAACATGGTGGGCTTTCCTCTGTATCCTTTGGCTTTCTTGTTGATGTCATCCATGTTCAGCTCATGTTCTGCAGTCATGTTGGCAAAACTTTACCAAACCAGTAATAATCCATAATAACAATCTGGACATGTGGTCTTATTCCCACAGTTAAGTGTACTCCTCACCCCTCATCAAGGAAACTTCCCTTTGCAACAGAAGTAGACCACTACAGAAAATAAAAAATAATCACAATGTAATTGAGGAGTCCAATCACAGTGGATTCATCTATGAATCTCCCATACCTAAAACACAGGGAAATTTACAGAAACATAGCAAGATTCAGAGGACTGGGGTGTTTTCTATGCATGAATATTAGAAGCTACAATCACAGTCTCAGCTGTCCATCTTTGCATTCCTCAGAGGTCTGATCTGACTAAGGTGAAGAATATAGACTGTTCTTGCTATGAAATTGACTATTTTGAAAAGGAGTATGGCATTATGTCAGTTTCTTTTAATAACAGTATTTTGGTCTCCCTTACCATATATACTTACCACTACATTTTTTAAAAACTAGGTTTATAGTGTATTAGCTCTCAAATTCAATTAGGATATTTGGTTGGTTACTTTCATAACTTTGATACCATTATCGAACAAATGGGTAAATCTTGCCTGGGAGGTTAATCTCATAGTCCCTAGGATTTGCAGCTGTAAGAACACAGAAGTCTTTTCTCCCAACCCAGATGTAAACCACTTTCTGGTGCAAAGCAAGCTAGCTAGCAGTACAGAAGCTTCCAGCTCAGTTCCAAGACTAGATGTCCCTCACCTGATGGGTAATTAATAAATATATGTTGCATATACATAATATAATTTTATTCAAATAAAGAAAAATGAAATTATAAAAGTTGCAGACAAATGGATTGAAGAAGAAAAATATATAATATGAGGTAACCAATTTCCATGAAAATAATTTTGTGTATTAAATTTAGAGAAGTTGTACTTGTTTGCATTTTCGTCAGCAGTGAAAAATGTCCTACTTTCCCCAGTTCACTACAGCATTTTCCACCACTTTTTTCTTTGCAAGTTGTTAGTGATTATGACTAGTGTAAGACAAAAATGTCAAAGTAATTTTGATATGTATTTTCACACTGGAATACTTAAAACATATTTCTAAGACATCTGCATTTCAGATTTTGAAAACATTTTAATTTTTTTTAAAAAAAAATATTGGACTGTTTCCTTGGTGTTTCAGTATTTTGAGACCTCTGCCTATTCGTGTTGGTAGCTTTTGGTCAGATATGTATCTATTATCTTTGCACACTGTAGGAAGTACCTTCTCTATAATGATGGTTTCATTTGCTTTACAAAAGTTCTGAATTCATGAGATCCTATTTATTAAATGTTGGTCTTGGTACCTGTGCTATCTGTGACCTGTTCTAGAAGTCTTTTCTTGTACCAATGAATTCATATGTATTCCCTACTGTTTCTTCTGCAAAATTCAGGGTAACAGGTTTCATATTGAGGTTCATGTCAATTTGGAATTGAGCTTTGTGCAGAGTTAAGGATAATGGTCCAGTTTTATTATTAGACAAGAGACTAACCAGAATCATTTGTCAAACTGTTGTTTTTAATCTCCAACATTAATTGTTACCCTATTTGTTAAAAATCAGGTAGCCATAGGTATAGATGTATTTGTGGGTACTCAATTCTGTTTCAACTATTAATTAATATTAGGTTTTTGATGCTTGTACTCATCAATGGACAGATCATCGAATAAGAAACTAAACAGAGACACAATGAAACTAACAGATGTTATGAAACAAATGGATGTAACAGATATCTATGCCGAATTGTATCCTAAAACAAAAAGATATACCTTCTTCTCAGCACCTCATGGTACCTTCTCCAAAGTTGACCATATAATAGGTCAAAAAATAGGCCTCAACAGATACAGGAAGTTTGAAATAATCCCATGCATCCTAGCAGATCAACCTGGAATATGGCTGATCTTCAGTAACAACATAAAAAATAGAAAGCCCACATACTCATGGAAGCTGAACAACACTTGACTCAATGATAACTTGGTCAAGGAAAAGTAAAGAAAGAAATTAAAGACTTTTTAAAGTTTAATGAAAATGAAGCCACAACATACCCAAACTTATGGAACACAATGAAAGCAGTCCTAAGAGGAAAACACATAGCTCAGAGTGCTGCCAAAAAGAAACTGGAGAGAGCATACACTAGCATCTTAAAAGCACACCTGAAAGCTCTAGAACAACAACAACAACAACAACAACAACAACAAAAAACTCACCCAAGAAGAGTAGATTGCAGGAAAAAAAATCAAAATTAGGGCTGAAATCAACCAAGTTCAAACAAAAGTACCATACAAACAATCAACCAAACCAGGGGCTGGTTATTTGATAAAATCAACAAGATAGATAAACATTTAGCCAGACTATCTTGAGGGAACACAGACAGCATCCTAATTAAAAAGTCAAAAATGAAAAGGCAGACATAATAACAAAAATCCAAATATCAGATCCTACTCTAAAAGTCTTTACTCAACAAAACTGGAGAACCTGGATTAAATGGACACTTTTCTAGATAGACACCAGGTACCAAAGTGAAATCAGGATCAGATTAATGATCTAAANATTCCCATGTCCCCTAAAGAAATAGGAACAGCCATTAATAGTCCCCTCCCCCCAAAAAAAAGCCCAGGTACTAATGAGTTTAGTACAAAGAAGAGCTAGACGACCTAATAGCAATACTTTACAAACTATTTCACAAAATAGAAATAGAAGGTATTCTACAGAGTTCATTCTGTGAAGCCACAATTACTCTGATACCTAAACCACACAAAGATCCAACAAAGAAAGAGAACTTCAGAACAATTTCCCTTATGAATATTGATGCAAAAATACTCAATAAAATTCTTGCAAACAGAATCCAAGAACACATCAAAAGAATAATTCATCATGAACAAGTAGGCTTCATCCTAGGGATGCAGGGGTGATTCAATAGATGGAAATCCATCAATGTAATCCACTATATAAACAAACTCAAAGACAAAAATCACATGATCATCTCATTAGGGGCTGAGAAAGCATTAGACAAAATCCAACACTTCTTCCTGAGAAATGTTTGGAAAGATCAGGAATTCAAGGCCCATACCTAAACATAGTAAAAGCAATATACAACAAACCAGTAGCCAACATCAAACTAAATGGAGGGAAACTTGAAGCAATCCCACTAAAATTAGGGACTAAGCAAGGCTGCCCACTCACTCCCTACCTATTCAATATAGTACTTAAAATCCTAGCCAGAACAATTAGACAAGAAAAGGAGATCAAAGGGAGACAAATTGGAAAGGAAAGAATCAAAATATCACTATTTGCAGATGATATAATAGTATACTTAATTGACCCCAAAAATTCCACCAGAGAACTCCTAAACCAGATAAACAACTTCAGCACTGTGGAGGGATATAAAATTAATACAAACAAGTCAGTGGCCTTCCTCTACACAAAAGATAAATAGGCTAAGATCGAAGTTAGGGAAACAACACCCTTCACAATAGTCACAAATTATAAAAAAAAAAAAAAAAAAATTGGTGTGAATCTAAGTAAGCAAGTGAACATTCTGTATGATAAGAACTTCAAGTCTCTGAAGAAAGAAATCTAAGACAATCTCAGATGATTGAAACATCTCCTATTGCTCATGGATTGGCAGGATTAATATAGTAAAAATGGCCATCTTGCCAAAAGCTATCTACCTATTCAATGCAATTCCCATCAAAATTTCAACCTAATTCTTCATAGAGTTAAAAAGCAATTTCTGCATTCATCTGGAATAATAATAATAATAATAATAATAATAATAATAATAATAATAATAATAAAACAAGCTAACGAAAACTATTCTCAACAATAAAAGAACTTCTGGGGGAAATCACTGACCTCAAGTTGTACTACAGAGAAATTGTGATAAAAACTGAATGGTACTGGTATAATAACAGGCAGGTAGATCAATGGATTAGAATTGAAGACCCAGAAATGAACCCACACACCTATGGTCACTTGAACTTTGACAGAAGTGCTAAAACCATCCAGTGGAAAAAAGAGTATTTTCAACAAAGGGTTCTGGCTCAACTGGCAGTTAGCATGCAGAAGGCAAATCGACCCATTCTAATCTCCTTGTACAAAACTCAAGTCCAAGTGGATCAATGACCTCCACATAAAACCAGAGACAGTGAAACTTATAGTGGAGAAAGTGGGGAAGAGCCTTGAGGATATGGGCACAGGGGAAAAATTCCTGAACAAAACACCAGTGATTTGTTGTTAGATCAAGAATCAACAAATGATTTTTGACAAGGAAGCTAAAACCATCCAGTGGAAAAAAGACAGCATTTTCAACAAATGGTGCTGGCACAAC
>NC_034596.1:57274565-57316205 GCF_900095145.1 Mus pahari
AGGCCCCTTGGTCTTGCAAACTTTATATGACCCAGCACAAGGCAAGGCCTGGGCCAAGTAGTGGGAGTGGGTGGGTAGGGGAGCCGAGGTGGGGGCGGGGTATAGGAAACTTTCGGGATAGCATTTGAAATGTAAATAAAGAAAATAATAAAAAAAATTTTTTTAAAAAAAAGAAAAGACAGTTGAAGTATTCCTGATGGACTTCTACTTCCATTCATTTATAGGGAAAACAAAAAAAAAGAATCAACAAATGGGACCTCATAAAATTGCAAAGCTTCTGCAAGGCAAATAAATGCCACTGTCAATAAAACAAAAAGGCCTCCAACAGATTGGGAAAAGATCTTCACGTATCCTACATCCAATAGAGGGCTAAAATCCAATATATACAAAGAATTCAAGAAGTTAGACTCAAGAGAAACAAATTACCTTATTAAAAAATGGAGTACAGTGCTAAACAAAGAATTATCAACTGAGGGATAGCAAATGGCTGAGAAGCCCCTAAAAAAATTATTCAACATCCTTAGTTATCAGGAAAATGTAAAGCAAAATACTCCTGAGATTCCACTTTACCCTTGTCAAAAGGCTAAGTTCAAAAACTCAGGTGACAGCAGATACTGGTGAGGACGTGGAGAAAGAGAAACACTCCTCCATTGTGGCAGGATTGCAAGCTGGTACAACCACTCTGGAAATCAGTTTGCTGGTCCCTCAGAAAATTGGGCATCATACTACCTAAGGACCCAGCAATACTACTCCTGTGCATATACCCAGAAAATGTTCCAACGTGTTATAAGGACACATGCTCCACTTTTTTCACAGCAGCCTTATTTATAATAGCAAGAAGCTGGAAAGAAACCAGATGTCCCTCAACAGGGGAATGGATACAGAAAATGTGGTACATTTACACAATGGAGTACTATTCAGCTATTAAATACAATGAATTTATGAACTTTGTAGGCAAATGGATGGATCTGGAGTATATCATCCTGAGTGAGGTAACGCAATCACAGAAGAACTCACATGATATGCACTCACTGATAAGCGAATATTAGTCCAGAAACCCAGAAGCTCAGAATACCCAAAATACAATTCACAAACCTCATGAAATTCAAGAAGATGGAATACCATAGTGTGGTTACTTTTATCCATCTTAGAAGCAGGAACAAACCACCCATGGAAGGCGTTACAGAGACAAAATGTGGAGTGTAGACTGGAGAAATGACTATGTAGAGACTGATTCTCCTGGGTATCAATCCCATTTACAATCACAAAACCAGACAGTTTTATGAATGCCAACAAGTGACTTCTGAAAGAAGACTGATATAGCTCTCTCCTGAGATGCTCTGTCAGTGCCTCATAAATACAGTGGTGGATGCTCCCAGTCATTCATTGGACTGAGCATAGGATCCCCAATGGAGGAGCTAAAGAAAGAAACCAAGGTGCTGAAGGGGTTTGCAGCCACATAGGAGTAACAACAATAACCAGTACCTTCAGAGCTCCCAGGAACTAAATCACCAACCAAGGAGCACACATGGTGGGACTCATGGCTCCAGCTGCATATGCATTAGAGGATGGCCTAGTCATACATCAATGGGAGGAGAGGCCCTTTGTCCTATGAAGGCTCTATGCCTCAGTGTGGGGAGTGCCAGGGCCAGGAAGAGGGATTGGGTGTGTTGGTGAGCAGGGGGAGGGGTGATGGTATAGAGGGAGGGTGTTTGCCAGAGGGGACACCAGGAAAGGGAATAACATTTGAGATATAAATAAAGAAGATATCTAATTTTTAAAAAATGTATAAATATAAATAAAAAATAAAATGAGAGTGGGCCATTCCCACAAAACTATAAAATCTGATATCTTACAATTTCAATTTCTAAAATTAATAATATTTAGTATATGAGAGAAGATAACTGTGTTTTTTTCTAAAATTGCTTGTTTATATGTATGTACACACAATGTGGGTACTTTCAGGGGCCAGAGTCAAAGATGTTAGTTTTCAGAGCCTTATGTATCTGAAGTTAAAGAAGATTCTGAGTTACCTAACATGATTACAAGGGATCAAATTCAGACCAATAGAAGAACAGTAACTATACTTATTGGCTAAATCATCCATATCACATAAAAAAAACCTTTAAAGTGGCAGCATCATGTGTATTCTTCTGTAATATAATTTTCCAAACATTGCTTCTAACTGAAATATAATAACAAAATAAGTTGACAATTGAAACTATCACAAACAAGTACTAAATAAATTTCATTTTTAATCTTGTTTTATTCATTTATTTTTTACACTCCATATTTTATCCCCATCCCAGTCTACCATCTAACTGTTCCACATCCCATACCTCCTCTCCTACCCTTTCTCCATGAGGATGTCCCAACACCTCACCCGCCACCCCCAAGACCTCAAACTTCCTGGGGTCTTCAGTCTCTTGAGCGTTAGGTGAATCTTCTCTGAGTGAACACAGACCCAGCAGTCCTCTGCAGTATATGTGCTGGGGACCTCATATCAGCTGGTGTATGCTGCCTTGTTGCTGGTCCAGTGTCTGAAAGATCTTAGGGGTCCAGGTAAATTGAGACTGCTGGTCCTCCTACAGGGTCACACTCCTACTCAACTTCTTCCAACTTTTCCCTAATTCAACCACAGGGGTCAGGAACTTCTGTCCATTGGTTGGTTGCAAATATGTGCATCTGATTCTTTCTGCTGCCTGTTGGGTATTTCGAAGGGCATTCATGATAGGTCCCTTTTTGTGAGTGCTCCATAGCCTCAGTAACAGTATCATGCTTTGGGTCTTCCCCTTGAGATGCATCTCACTTTGGGCTTATCATTGAACCTTCCTTTCTTCAGGCTCCTATCCATTTTGTTCTCTGCATTTCATGCATGTCCTTTTGGGTCTGAGTTACCTCAATCAGGATGATATTTTCTAATTCCATGCATTTGCCTGCAAAACTCAGAACTCCAATGGCTCACACTCTAAGCTCAAGAACTGATAAATTGGCACTCATGAAAATGGAACACTTCTGTAAGGCAAAGTTCATAGTCAGTAGAACAAATCGACAACCTACAGATTAGGAAAAAAAGTCGTCAATAACCCCACATTTTATACTGGGCTAATACCAAAAATATATAAAGAACTCAAGAAGCTAACTACTAAAAAACCAACAATCCAATCAAAAAAGAGGTATAGAATTAACAGAGAATTCACAACAGAAGAATCTCAAATGGCTGAGAAGCAGCTAAAGTAATGTTCAAAGTCCTTAGTGATCAGAGAAATATGAATCAAAACAACCCTGAGATTCCACGTTACACCAATCAGGATGGCTAATATCAAAACCTCAGGTGACTACACATGTTGGCAAGGATGTAGGGAAAGAGGAATACTCCTCCATCACAGGTGGAATTGCAAACTGTAATAACCACTCTGGAAATAAATCTGCAGGATCCTCAGACAATTGGAAATAGATCTACCTGAAGACCCAACAACCACTCTTGGGCATATACCTAAAAGATGCCCCACCATGCCACAGGGGCATGTGTTCCTCTATGTTCATAGTGGCGTTTTTGTGGTAGCCAGAAGTTGGAAACAGTCCAGATGTCCCACAACAGAAGAATGGATACAGAAAATATTGTTTATTTACACAATGGAATATAATTCAGCTATTAAGAATGAGGACATCCTGAGTTTTACAGGCAAATAAATTTCATTTTTCAGGCCAACCTTTCCTAAATTACAATTCAGCATTTTACATGAGCTTTTGAATCCAATTGGTTATAAAAATAGAATTAAAAGATAATTACCAATTTCAAGTACATCAAGCATCAAGGAAAATATTCCATACAGTGTAAAATACTTTAGACATGGGAAAATACGTAGTCAGTATAGGTAATGATTCGAGTATTTCATTGGTTAAAAAGTCTATGTATCTTCAGGCCCATTGTGACCTTGATTATAATATCTTTGCATGTGAAATTCTTATTACGTCACATGTAAATATAAGGTATCGATTGCAATGGTTAGTAACTTTGGTAATATCCAGGTATTTTCTTTGATTTGCTTTTTTTTTTTTTTTGGAATTGGATGTTTTCTTTATTTACATTTCAAATGTCATCCCCTTTCCCTGTTCCCTCTCCACCAGAAACACCCTATCCTATTACCCTGCTTCTATGAGGGTGTTCCCCTACCCATCTAACCACTCCCACCAGGTAGTTCTCATTGGCTTTTCAAACTACTTCTCTATTCTTGAGACTACTTTTGTGCCCCCATATTTATGAGACTTAAAATGAGCTTCTTTTACATCATGGAACATAAACAAAATGTGATGCTTAGGCAACAGGATCAACTGTAAACTGATGTTCTCAAGAAAATAAATAAATAAAATGTCATACTTCTGTCAAATATTCTGAAAGAGTATTTGACTGAACTTCATGGCTGTGGAAAGCACATCACACTTAAATTACCTTGAGGTATTTTCAGTTCTTTAGAAAGCCATTTATGGCCCAACAATGTCTGACCAAATATTCTGTGACTGTCAAAATCTTTAAATTTTGTTTTTAGCAGAGCAGCTTCTAGCAATCCCAAATCCAAGGGAAAAAAATCAGATGTCATTTGACATGTAATAAGAGGTTTACTCATTTTACTATAACCTACCTGTTTGTATTCCCCATAGCATATTTGGTAAATGAATGATTTTACTTTTTTCTGCAGCTAAAATATTCCCACATAAGCACTTACATAGAGGAGCATGTTTCTAGCAGCAATCTTAACCTTTCCTCTGTGCTATGCTTATTTATATTTGATTCAAGAATAAAGTATCTGTTATCTGACAATAGTAAAAATTGTGTTTGAGGTTGAAGAGTATCTACTGAAAAACTCTCACTAACAAAGACTTCAGATATTACACCTTGTACAGATATTCATGCACAGACTAAGAGAGGAGCTGTGATATATTGAATAGGTTAATTTCCTTGAAATAGTCTCATTTCCATGTGTATGTATATAATATTATTACAATATTGCCTCCCAAAGTCATAATACAGTATGTTTAACCTGGAATAAATGTTGTGGCTTTGACAATGCCTAAAATATTAAAAGGAAAACAGCTATGTGAACACAAACCTCGTTCTTACAGAGATTAGATTTCCTCATTCCAATGGAATTATAATTTATCCATAAAAGATGCACAAATATTTCCATTGCAGGAAAACATGCTATACAGTTTTGTTTAAAAGATGGTTCATCTAAGCTTTTGGTAGACTAGAAATTAAAACTTTAATTTACATAGCTGGGAAAATTGCTCTATAAATAAAAAACTGGGCACATCCAAGCACATATTTGGTAAGAATGAGAAACACATTACATTTAGCTAGATTATTTTCGATTGACGAAAATGAGATATTCAGAGTAAACTAATTACTGGGATGCACACTAATTAATAATTTATATGTCAAAAATGTTCTGAAAATTTTCTCAAAGTATTCTACTGTGTTCTTATTGAAACTTAGTTTTTGATGTATATTCTTCATTAATAATTCAAATCATGGTGATTCTAAATTTTCCAGGAAGAAATAGATGCTTAGTATAAGTTAACTGATATTTCGTGATAAAGTAGATAAAAATCTACTAAATAATTACATAGTAATTCTATAATTACTTAATAATTCTATGTTTTCAGTATACTCGATTTTACTGTTTGAGGGAAACCAACCAGTATAGTGCTAATATTGATGGAAAGCAAGTCTTCATCAGTATGTTACAGCAACTACAATTACCATTCAGAACTTCATGAATGCTCAAAGGAGAGAAATGATTACTAATGGCAATGAAAATGACTCAAGGAATAAGAGCATCCCTAGGAAAGCCAAGTGACCCGAGTTACATCTTTGGAATTCAAAGTGAAAGGCAATGATTCACTCCTGAAACCTTTTATCTGACTCCATAAGTACTTATGGCCTGTATACCCACACTAACACATATTTTTTATGCAATAGTCATAAGTAGCAAATTATAGAATCAAATGTATGCATAAAAGCTGAAAATAGAAATAATCGAATGCCTATCCTCTGCTGAAAAGTTTAATGGATATATGATGGTGGTATATTGCTGTCCTTAAAATTGGCATATTATTCATTACTGACAGAAATGCCATCATGATAATTTTACTACTCGTATAAACCTTGAAAGCATAATAAGTAAATTAAATCAGTTATGTGGTTGAAGAGGTGATTGATTAGTTAAGGACATTTGATGCTTTTGTAGAGAAACAGAGTTTAGTTCTAAGTATGTGTATCTGGTGGCTCACAAATGGCTGCAACTTAGCACCTAGGGATCTGAAGTCCTCTTCTGGACTATGTAGGCACTAAACATATGTACAGCTTTACACAGATCACAACCACTGGCACTTACATACAGATGGACACACACACACACACACACACACATACACAGAAAGAGAGAGAGAGAGAGAGACAGAGAGAGACAGAGAGAGACAGAGAGAGACAGAGAGACAGAGAGACAGAGACAGAGACTGAGACAGAGAGACAGAGAGAGAGACAGAGAGAGAGACAGAGAGAGACAGAGAGATACAGTGAGAGACAGAGAGAGAGGGACAAAGATATATTAAAATTAGCCAACTTGCACAGGACACCTATCTTCTATTTCCACTCACATGAAATGTTCTGTATAAGAAAATTTGGAGGCATAGAAAGTATATAAGTGGTTTTCAAACTCTGAGGTATTAATTGAAGTTGCCTAACAATCAGTATTATGTTTCCTTCAGAGAGTGATAAAATATCCTAGAGTTATACAGTGATAGTGGGTGCATGAAACTGAGTATATTGTTACTAGTAGGAGAGCAAAATTTTACAGCACTATGGACTTTAATATGACGGTTTCTTGGAAAACTGGGAATTGATATGCCTCAGATTCCAACTATATCATTTTGGGGCGTATTGCCAAAGCACATTTCATACTATTAGGTGGACATTTCTAAACTATGTGCTTTATTCATAATAGCCATAAACTGGAAACAACCTGCACATTCTTCAACAGAAGAATGGATCAAAAATTGTGGTTCATTCACAGTGGAGAATTATTTAATTGTAAAAAATAAGATATCATAACATTTTTAGGCAAGTGGATGGATGGAAATACAAAGAAACATTCTGATTGAAGAAACTCAAAACCAGAAAGACAAATATGATGTGCATTCATTTAAAGTGGATATTCGCTGGTAAGTAAATAATGGCCAAGCTACAATGCACAGATTCCGAGAGTGCAGAGGGCTTTCCCATGGGCCTTCCCCAACATGGAAAGGAGAGTTGGAGGGTTGTGGCTGACAGGACAGTCCACAGAGGAGAAAAGGAGTCAGCAGGGGGGAAATGGGTCAGGTTTGATGGTCAGGGGAATCTCATAGCTGACTAGCAATTAGGTTCTTCTTCATTTATATGTTCCAAGAACCAAGGCAGTTCAATAATGATCTAAATGGTATAGAGTGTGTGTTTGATTTTTCATTACATGTTCAGGGTTACTAGTTCAGTTACAATTAGAAAATACAAACAGATCAGATATTATTATTTTGTTATTATTATTATTATTATTATTATTAGTAGTAGTAGTAGTAGTAGTAATAGTAGTAGTAGTAGCAGTGGTAGTAGTAGTAGTAACCCTTATAACTCCAATTTAAAGAATCTGAAGAATATCTTTTCCAGAGCAAACACATTTTTTTTTTCATTTTAGACTGTTCTTTCATTATTATTATTTTCCTTATTTATATTTCAAATGCTATTCCGAAAGTTCCCTATACTCCCCCACCCCTGCTTCCCTACCCACCCACTCCCACTACTTGGCCCTGGCCTTCTCCTGTGCTGGCTCATATAAAGTTTACAAGACAAAGGGGCCTCTCTTCCCAATGATGGCCAATTAGGCCATCTTCTGCTACATATGCAGCTAGAGACTCGAGCTCAGGGCGTACTGGTTAGTTCCTATTGAGAGCAAACACATTTAATATATGGCAGACTGACTTCAGACTGGCGATGTTTGCTCTTTGAAAGCATTCCAGACAAACAATATATCTGAACTGGTCTTTTTATGAGTAGCAAATATTAACATCTAACTTCTTTTACTATATATTTCATCATTTATGTTATGATTAGAAAAAGTTTATTTTATTTAATCTATCTAATTTATTTGGGGATATACTCCATATAATTCTCATCATCATTGATATATTTTAAAGATCTTTAAACTATTTACTCAGAGACATCTAAGTCTACAGCAAAAATATAAGACCTTGAATGTGTAACCCATTTTCCTGGTCAGTCAGAATTTCTCAATTGTTTCTTTTTACTTTGCAACAATTATGCAGTTGGGCAGATACCCCAAGAAGAATCCTAGAGGAATGGCCACACCTAGTTATATACTCATCTGTGCTTAATGGTCACCAAGGCATAATAATTACTTCAAAATAATGGCCAGATTAAAGTTAATTTTAGGATTTTCCTAAAAAAGACTAAGACATAATTTTTCTTAGTAAAAGAAAATAAGTTGAATCCTAATGCAGGAATTCCTCAATAATGTAATGTGCAGTGACAAAAACTCAAAAGCTAGAGATAGAAGCACAGAAATTGCAGTAATCTACTCACTTTTGCTAACTCTGTGTCAAGCAGCCATGCTGGCTTCTAGACTTTCATGGTTTCTAGCATATATGTCTGTACCAAGAGGGGTTACATAAAAAGAGTTATTTAGTGGGATGCAGAGATCTTCCTGGCTCAGGAAAACAGTAGATTTGTGGGTCAAATTGGGATAGGTGCGGGCAGGAATGACATGACCATTTTATTTGTGGAGTACTGAGTTGGAGTGAGAGAGTACACTAAAAGACAGATGGAATTGTGGCAGAACATTTGGGAACTGGTGTAGAATCCTGGTGCAGAGGAAGCTTCCTGAAATCTATGAAGGAATTCTAAACAAGGACTCATAGCAATGGGAGATATGGAATCTTGTAATCTCTTGTAGTCAGGAGAATCTTCCAGTGCTAGGATTAGGTTGAATTCAATGAATTGTTGGACAAGGGGGTCCAGTGGAAATTTCCAACAACCAAGGGTGTTGCTAAGACAAACGATTGCTTTTACCAAATTGACATTGGGCCACTCTTGTTGAGAATACCACCCATACATCTCACCGTACATGAGAAGAGGAGCTGCTCTCACATAGAGTCCTCACCCTTACATTCTAGTACCTTTGTTTTGGGAAGCCACTTTTCAGACTACCTAAAAAGGAGTGTGGATATCAATCCAGCCTCAAAACCTTTGACCTAAAATCTGTCCTGGCCTCAATATAGGCTAGAATAATTTGGCACAGCACTTGTGGGAGTGGCCAACCAAAGTCCTTTTGACCTAAGACCCACTCCAGGAGAAAGAAACCACTCCTGACACTGCTTAAGAAACCAAGAACCAGAGGATAGATGCCTTGAGATCTAGGGTAAAACCAAACACTACTGGTCTTAAGAAAGTCAATAAAATGATTCCTAATGATATTCTTCTATTCTCATAGAGCAGTGTCTTAACCAGTCACCACCAGAGGGGCTTCCTTCAGATGGAGATGGAAACAGATACCTAGACCTACATTCAGACACTATGCAGGAACACAGTTTAAATTGTAGTTTTCCATCAGATCCCTCTTTTTGGAGCTCAGGAAATCCCACAGAAGATAAGGTATAATTATAGAAGAGTCAGAAGTTATAGAGGACACCAACAGAACAAGGCCCTCTGAGTCAATTAAGCAAGAAACATATAAGCTCATAGAGACTGGAGTAGCAAGCACAGAGCCTAGGTGATTCTGCACCAGGTCCTCTGACTATATATAATGATTGTCTTAGTATTTTTAAGGAATTCTTGATTGTGAGAACATGTGGGTCTCTGACCCTTATGCCTGCACTTAGAACTCTTCTCCTCCTGTTGAGTTGCCATGTCCAAATTCAATATGATGCATTTTGCTTTGTATTGTATTTTGTCGTATTTGATTCTGATCTCTTATAAGGTGTTTCTATTCAAATAAGGAGAGAAAGGAAATGGGTCCAGAAAGGAGGGTAAGGGAGTAGGAACAAGAATGATTAGACAGAAGGGAATCTATAATAAGGATATGTTATATTAGAAAAAAATGTATTTTCAACAACAGGGAAAAGTAAAAATGAGTGAAGAAAATGTTAACATACTCTGTTATTTCTCCCATGTATGATACTATTATATGGTGATAAGCTTGCTGAAACAATGTTGCTCAACATGATTCCCTTGTATCCTAATGAACTGTTTCCTGTATTTTGTATTTTTCAGATAGGATTGTTCACATCCCAATTAATAAGTGTATTTATTCTGCTATAATTTGTCTCCTTAGTAAAAGTCCATGTGATCAAGCAGAAGCAAGACAGCAAACAGCAGCCATCAGGCAGGAACTTCACCAGAAGCACAGGGCGGAGAGAGAAAAATGGAAAAGTATATCAATGTGTGTAAAGGGCAGATTTCCTCCAACAAGACTCATCTCCTAAGCCTCCATTAAACAGCATCAAAAACTGGAGATGTTGAATAGTGGCATTTTTATATAAATCCCTATTGGTTTATATTTTCAGGTAAAGGCTAATGGAAATGAAATAACATTTATTTGTTTCTATGTTTGAAAAAAGAATTCTGCTTTTATGAAAATACATTCGGAATACAATTTTTTTAAAAAGTCAATTATTAGCACATCCTGTCCTGCCAAAGACCTAGAAATTTAGAACACATATTTTTTGAGATTGTAATTACACCATTTATTTTCCTCCGTTCTTCATCTTGCCACATAGCCAATTTTGCCATTTTTTAAAAATCATAAACTTTTCATTATTGTTACATAAAAGGTATGCAAGAATCTTTATATATAAGACACACAAATATATATATGAACTACATATATGAATTCAATGAATTGTTGGACAAGTGGGTCCAATGGAAATTTATACATATACTATATATATATATATATATATATATATATATATATATATATATATATATATGCAAGACATATATATATATATGCAAGACAATGTCTCATCACTGGTATTACCAGTTATAGTTGACATGGCCTCCCTCTCCTACACAAAAGATATCTGCAATTAATCACCACTGGCAATAAAATGATTAGTTATCTCCTGTAGATTATAGATTCACTAGGTATAATGATGTATATTAACCACATTTCCAGTTAACCCATGTCCTTTTGGCCATTCGCTTGTGCAGTTTGGTTTCCTTGTTCGTGTTTTTGTGGGTACTTTTGTGTGTGTTTGTTTTGTTTTGTTTGTTTGTTTGTTTTGTTTTTGCTTTTTTTGTTTGAGACAGGGTTTCTTTATGCAGCACAGGCTATCCTGGAACTTACTCTGTACACCAAGCTGGCCTTAGACTCAGAGGTTTGCCTGCCGTTGCCTTCTAAAGTGCTGGGATTAAACGTGTGTAAAACACATTTAGTTTTTTTAAGGGAGAGAAATAAAGAACAAAAGGGTGGGTGGATCTGTTTACTGAGAAGATCTTAGAGGAATGGAGTGAGAAGAAAATGTTAATAAAATACAGCGTGGAAAAGAAATGTCCATTTAAAAATTAGTAAATAAGAAATTTGAAAAATTACTTACAATATATTAATTTCTAATATTAGTTTTAAAGAATTTTACCATTATTCCTCAATATTCCACAATAGCTTGAGTACAATGTCTCAGTAATTTGGTTAGATAAATACGAATAAGTTGTTGGCAGATGAAGTAAACCCCAAATGCACTACTTTCAAACAAATCTTTGAAAAATTCACAGTTAGACTTTTGAATTCATAATCAAGTCTTTACAGGAGTTATGATTGAATTTTATAAAACTAAATACATTATACAGCTATAGATCAAACCTAATTTTCCTTCCATTCTAATTAACACCTTTTAAAAGTCTATCAAATATGTTCTCATTCAGGATATTACTCTAAAACTGTGGAATAGGTCAGGGCAGAGAAGAAACCTTTTCAAATAATTAATACTTTTCTTAGACTTAGGAAGTTAGTCCTTAATTAACTTCTATTGCAAGTCCTTGGGTAGGTTATGAATTCACCTAATTGAATTGGCATCAAATTCATGCCCTTTCAACTTAGCAGTAAATTGTGACAAGCGACATTATATTTTAAAGGATACATTCACAGATCTACTTTTGAGATCTTTTAATTTTAACACTAAATAAAATGGAAACTCTGAGAAATGAACAGAGTTGTAATTTCCAAATGACACAAATTCATGTTCTTTTCGGGACTTTCTTGTTTATGCTTCTATTTTTAAAGATGTAGTTACATATATTATATGAACATTGGTGATTTGCATGCACATATATGAATGCATTAGTGCATTTCTGATGCTACATGGCCCAGATGAGGGCACCAATCTCCTGGCGATTGAATTATGGGATGGTTATAGCCTTCTGTGTGGGTGTTGGAAACTGAACCAGGACCTTCTGCAAGAACAATATGTGTTCTTCACTACTGAGGGATCTCTTATTTGATTCTTTTCATTAGTGAACATTAGTCTATATCTAATTCTTACATGCCACTAATAACATTTTAGAATATATATTATATTTTGCTTCCTTTAAGGCATTTAATAACAATATTTTAAAAAGCCTTTCATCAAAAGTGAAAATTCATTTTTAAAAATGTAAAACTTGTATTCTCATAATTCCTTGCAAATAAGTATATTGAAAGATTTAATTATTTTAGTACTGAGTTATATATTTTTTATGAAAAAAGATATTTTTTAAAATTTGTTTCAGAATTAGTCACAAACTTGATAGAATAGTATTCTAAGATATTCCATGTTATTAAATTTTTACTTAAAGCATTAACAATTGGAAATTTTATATGTTGTTGAATTAACACAGATGAATATTGAGCAGCCACTTAATTATCATTCTGAAATCATGCATCACTATGCTGTCTAAGCTGTCTCTGAACTCTTCAGTTCTATTTACTTTCCAACTTCAGCCTGTCAGTAACTCATATTCAAAGAATAGTCTACCATGCCTAGTTTGAGTATCTTGGTTAAAGAGATTATGTTATAGTAATATATTCATATATTATTCTTTCAGATGGCAAAATAGTTAATGATAAAGAAAAGCAGTCAAGTCAAAAAGAGAAAATATACTTAATAAAAGAGGAATAAAGAATCATACATGTGATTACGCATAAATAGATAAACAGAAATTAACAGTTATGACTAGTTAATTTTGTTAATATTTCATTTAGTTATAATTCTTATAACATGTTGGAGAGCAGGATCCTATGTCCACACTGGATTATTAATATATAATAAATAGAAGTGGCACTCTTTTAAAGCTTTGATGATCCAAAGTTTTTATCAGTTCATAAAAGAATTGCATATTCGTGTGTGAAAGTAGAAGCTAAACTATCTTAAGGAACAAAACATACGAATGAATGCAATATGCTTGAAGTTTACTATATGTGTGTATTCATATTCTGTGTAATACAGTACAATGAATATTCACACTAATATATTTTAAAAGTTAAAGTCATAAAAAGCATGTCTTAACCTGACTTGTGCTTTAAAAACTGAATATTGAAGTAAATCTTGAGGAGTAATATTGTTTACATATGCTAATGAAGTATTATTTCATAAAAATACAAAATTGACTAAGGACTATCTCCCCTTTTGGAAATAACTTATTTCAGAGAAATTAATAATCTTATGAGTATAATTTTATTGGAATCTGAGCACAAAGAGTCAAAGAAATTATTCTGCGATTATATCAACAATAATCAATAATATTTCTGCCTATTGAGTTTATATACTAGAATAGCAGAAAAATTATAAACAAGTAGATATATAACTTTAGGATATAGCAGATGCTTTTTTACCAGACACAATTCTATTTACCATCTGCAGAACAGAACAATTAAGTGAAAAGACAAAGTGCTGAAGCATAAAAGATGTGTGTCTAAGAAAATTCACAATTTGGTACACCTTGTGGCCTAAAGGGGACATTTAAAGAAGATATTCAAGGATGGGGGAACAGCAGAGTATGATAGAATAAAAAGGATGTTTGCAACCCTAATTGTAAAAGCTAGTTATGTGTTCAGGTTGCTTTAAGGTTTTTTGTGTCTATTTTGGGTTTCTGGAGGTCAGGCAATGATCCAAATGCCAGAAACGATCATTGTTAGTATTGTTGTATTCTAGAACATATGAAATGAAGTATATGATACATGGGTGGTCCCATAGCAGAGGCAGTGTATGTGAAGACAGCCAAAGTATATAGGCACATGGGGTGTATGTTCATATGGTAGTGAGAGTCTATGGATTCTTTTTTGATATGTACCCAGTGACTCAGAAAATGGTCTTAAGGCATAATGTGAATCCAGAAGTAGGAAAAAAATGTTTAAAGAGAAAAAAACTGGATGATTGTGATCTTTAAAATATAGTATTCAAATGGGTTAAGACACACAATTAAATTTCCATGTATGTAAAAGTATCTTTCACAGTGATAGCTAGAAATAAAAGGTAAGAATTAGTGAGAAGTTAGTGTAATTTATCATCAGATAATTCATTTGCATAAAATGGAAGTTCTGTAAACACCAAGGAAATTCATTCAAACCATAAAAATGAAGAAGAGATATATCTGTGGTAAAGATACATACAAGTGACTGGTGAGAGCAGTGAACATTGTTAACAAGGTAAAACAGACGAAAAATGAGAAATGAGCACATGGAAGGTGAAGGTATTTCTAAAATGTGGAGTCACTGGTAGTATAAGCTAACTGGTATTTACTCAAAATATCATTGATTGAGAGTGTGCTAGAATGATGTGCAGTAAAAATACAATGTTCGGTATGAACAGAAAAGATTATTTTCATTTAGTTGTGTAAAATTGACTTGAGAAGTTAGTGACTAATTGAGTTTAATCTGTGAGAAGGCAAGAAACCAATATGGAACTAAGTTGCAGTGGAGTAGTCTGATAATTTGTTTATAAAAATGAGGATACAAGGAAAACATGACTGTTTGGCAATATGGTTCTGAGCAGTCACCAATTTTGGTTCCTGAGCAAAAAGTGCTGATAAAATTCTGAGCTGGAGTAGTAGGAGTGAGTGAACATAACTATTGAGAAGCATCCCCAAATATATAGCAGATAGAAACAGAATAAGATTATTCTAGAATGGAATATAAGGTAACAAAGAGATTCCAAATGAGAGTTGGAAGGTTTATCTACCTGAAACATTGATATTCCCAAGAAACAGACCAAAGTAAATTTTTATATTATGATAATAGAGATAGGGAAAAGATTCAGTATTAAAAGTGGAATCTGGAGTCCTATAGACAGACACTAAGTTTCCCAGGCTAAGTTGAAAGGAAGCAGAGATAGACAGAAGTTCACTTGGTAGGAAGATTGGTGCAATAAATAAATGCAGATGAAATTATTTGGACATCTTCTTATATTTTTGGGATTAATTGAAATGTTTAAGAAGTTAGATCCATGAATCCTTACCTCATTGGTGAGGTCCTAGAGAACCATTATAGGAGGATACACGACCCTAGTGGATACTCCCTATGATTCCCAAGATCCTGTGGCCTAAAACATGGAATTAGATTAGGATCACATAAATAATGGTACAGAGATAATAAGAATGATAACTCATGGTGGACCACCCATAAGAAACTATTCAAAAGAAGTAGAGGTAGCTGGGATATTTAGTTTTCTACAGAGATGTGTAATCGTTTTTTAGTTTGTTTTTTTTTTTTTTCCCCAGAATCTTGTTCCCATGTGTAATAGTTTTCAGGCTGTGAACCATGACATCGTGTAGTCTGTAACTGATCAACCTTTTAAAAAAGTATTAAGAAAGCAGATCTTTTATTTTCTTTCTTTTATTTTCCCTTCTCATCTCTTTTTCTTTTCTATTTTATCTCTTTCTACAAATGCCTTCCTTAACAATTTTTTCGGTAATATCTTGGCTTCCTTACTTTTTCTCTGAAGCCTTACTTTCACCCAGATCAAAAGCAACTCAGGGAGGAAAAGGGTTGTACCAGTTTATAGTTTCATATGACAGTCCAAAATTTGAATAAGTCAGGGCAAGAACTCAAGGAAAGATCCTGGAGCTAGAAACTGAAAAGGGTTGTAGAATAGGGTTGCCTGCAAATTCCCTGCCTCCCATCATGGCTTGCTTAGCCTGCTTGCTTAGACAACTCTTGACCACATGCTCAGAGTTTACACCACCTATACTGTGCTGGGACCACATTGATCACTGTTCCATAAAATAACCAATAGATTTGCAGTCAGGCCTATTTTGGGGGAGTATATTTTCTAACTTTTTTTCCCTAGTACTCCTAGGGTCTCTGTGATCTTTGATATCTCCCCAAGATCTTCTAGCTGTCATAGTCTTTGCTGAGAAGTCTGGTGTAATTCTGATAGGTCTGACTTTATATGTTACTTGACCATTTTTTATTACTGATTTTAATATTCTGTCTTTCTTTAGCGAGTTTGGTGTTTTGATTATTATGTGACAGGAGGAATTTTCTTTCTGGTCCAATCTATTTGGTGTTCTGTAGGCTTCTTTTATGTCCATGGGCATCTCTTCATTTGGGTTTGGGAAGTTTCCTTCTATAATTTTGTTGAAGATATTTGCCAGCATTTTAATTTGAGAATCTTCACTCTCTTCTATATCTATTATCCTTAAGTTTGGTCTTCTTATTATGTCCTGGGTGGTTTGTATTAGGAGCTTTTTGTACTTCGCATTTTCTTTGACTGTTGTGTCAATGTTTTCTATGGTATCTTCTACACCTGAGAATCTCTCTTCTATCTCTTGTAATCTGTTGGTGATGCTTGCATCTATAGCTCATAATCTCTTTCTTAGGTTTTCTATCTCCACTGTTGTCTCACTTTGTGATTCACGTTGTGATTTCTTTATTGTTTCTATTTTCATTTTTAGATCCTGGATGGTTTTGTTTAACTACTTCATCTGTTTGGTTGTATTTTCTTGTAATTCTTAAGGGATTTTTGTGTTTCCTCTTTAAGGTCTTCTACCTGTTTACCTGTGCTCTCTTGTATTTTTTTAAGGGATTTATTTATGTCCTTCTTAAATTCCTCTGTCATCATCATGAAATCAGATTTTAAATCAGAGTCTTACTTTCTGGTGTGTTGAGCTAAGCAGGGTTCACTGTGGTGGGAGAACTGGGTTCTGATGATGCCAAGTAGTCTTGGTTTCTGTTGCCTATGTTCTTAAGCTTGCCTTTTGCCATTTGGTCCTTAGCTGGTCTTGCTGTCTCTGACTTTGGCTTGTCCCTCCAGGTTTGTGTGTCAGTACTCCTGGTAGACCAGTTCTCTCTGGGAGGAATTTGTATATGGGTACCTGTGGTATAAGGTCAGCTCTGGGGGTACAGACAGATACAAGAAGGATCTTGTTCCCGGCTAATCCTTGGTTCCTTTGTCCTGAAGGTTCTCCTGAAGGGTCTCTCTTAGGCCAGGAATTTGAAGAGAAGTGGTGGTCTTACATATGCTCACTCCTGTAGGCACTCCTAAGAGAGCAGCTCTCTCCTGGCAGTATTTGTGTATGTAGCTCTGTGGCACAGGATCAGTTCTGGGCACAGACAAAGACTGAAAGCCTTCTGTCCCAGGCTGCCCCTTGGTTCTTGTGTCCTGAGGATTCGAGGTAGGTTCCTCTGAGCAGGAGTGGTGGTCCTACCTGCACGCAGAGGCCTGTCTGCACTTCTGGGAGGTTCGCTCCCGCCAGGCAGGAATATATTTTCAATAGTGGGTTCTTCTTCTCAAAAGCTTGTATCTAGTATCACGTTAACAAAAACTAACCATGACAAATCATTCCTTGTCAACTTTACAAATGAATTCATTGGTTAAAACCATAACCTTTTCTTTCTTGTTCATTCTCAAGATCTTTTACTGCTGTTGCTATCACAACACAAGACATTCTAACTTCTACAAGTCCTATAGTCTAAGTGTATTCAAGGCATCCAACGTTTCTACCTAAATTTAAGCCTCTCAAAAATAACCAAAGTCTCCAAAATTTCCAAATTCTCTAAACTATGTGCTCTTGTAAAATCAAAACTGAGTTAAGTACTTCTCATTCTAAATGGAATAAACAGCTTACAATTGTATTCTATACAGAGAGAAAAACAATAAAACAGTGGGTGAACTTCAATGCTTTCTATCTGGTATCCGTTCATGATTTTCTAAAAGGCTTTGTAAGCAGCACCTCACTGACTCTGCCCCCATAACACATAGCTTTGTAAGCAGCACCTCACTGACTCTGCCCCCATAACACATAGCTCATCTCCTTAGGTCAGACTGTGAACTCCGCTCCACAGAAAGGATGACTACCAAGGACAGCTCTGTCCTTGGTAGTCATCCTTTGTTATAGGATTGCCAAAATGTTGAGTTCTACACTGAAACTGGGCTCCACTGCCATTAATTGCCTCTGCAGCACTGGCTTCAGCCACTCTGATTCTGCCACATGGTACCAAATCTCAAGTTCTCTCAATTTCTCTTTCAGTCTCCTGACTCTACTTCAAGTGAGGCAGCACAGTTATCCATGGCTGGCTAGACATCTATGATGCCAAGCCTCAGCTTGGCTCCACGACTCCTCCATGTCAGTATCACCAGGGAAACTCATACAAATCACCAAATTTGGTGCGGGGTCAAGGTATAGTTTTGGTCCCCTCTGAACCACAGCCTCTGGGTGTAATCTGAGAACACACTACCCAAATGTTTTTACCTCAAATATTCTAGTCTTCTTCTAGTCACATCTGAGTCTTTAGTCTTAGCTGACCTATATAATTGTCTCAGAAAAGCAAAGGTTTCACTTTAGTAGTCCTGGTCTCTTGTTAATCACAGTCTATTCTTCAGTACTAGTTGACCAGAATGAGCACAGATTATTTATTCAATATCTTCATTGGAAGAAGTCAGGTAGAAACTCAAGGCATGAACCTGGAGTCATTAACTGAACAGCAGCCATAGAAGAAGGCTTCTTCCTGATTGCATAAATACATAATTTATTCAGCCTGCTTTCTTATACAAATATTGAATGTCTTCCCAGGATTGGTCCTCTCATAGTGCACTAGGCATGCCCATATTCATCATTAGTCAAGAAAATGCTTTATATGTTTGCCCACATTCTATTCTAGTCAGGACAACTTCTCAATAAATATTCCCTTTTCACTAATGACAATATCACGTGTGAACTTGAAAAAATACTAACCATGACATTGTCTAGTAAACATATACTCAACTAAGTTTAAAGCATCATTGCATGTATAGCTGGGGACAATCCTTGGTTGACTAGATGAAAAACCCCAGTAATATATAAATGCGAGAGACTACATCCACATAGAAAACCAGTAGCATGCCATTTGTAACAATGGCAGATAGATTTTAAAATATCTTTATATAGTTTTATTCTGTGATAGATAAATTAAATAACTGCATATGATTTGCTGAAATCATACTCACTGATGCTTTTTAATATTAACTTTCTTTATGTAAACCTAAAGAAATATTTAGAAACAGGTGCTCATATATCTACATTTTCAATACAGTTAAAATACGACACAATTATAATTAGGCTCATTCTATATGTTTCCTGACAAATATTGCATTATGATAGATATTGTGTCAAGAAAGATTCTCTGTGGTACTTATCTGTAGCACAGTATGGGAATTTCTCATCTCTGTAGAAATAAGCACTTTAAAGCAAAGTCGTGAGTTTTAATCATTTTAATTTGAATAGGCTATATAGTTAGAAGAAAAATACTGAGTTGTATTTAGCAATGCATTCTTTGAAATATTATAACCTTATGGTATGATCATTTATCAGACTGTTAAAGATATGTAAAATATAATGTCTACTAATGTGTTTTCTGTTGGTTTATTTGAAGAACTATTTTCTGTAATGCTTCAGCCAGGAAAGGGGATTTCTAAAGTTCATACCTTTGGCTTGTACTATACTTGCCCTTAGTTGTGATAATAAACATCTTGATGTTAACATGCATTCTGAATTCATAATTTGCATCATCATATTCATCACTGCTGCTTATTGATTCAGGTTTTACATCGGCTTTAGATGGCTATCTTGACAAGTCTCCGGAGTAATAACTTACACGAACAGAAGCAGAAAAGAATAATAAGAAATCAGTTATTACCACATTAGTATTTTTAACAGAAGAAGAGTGATGAATATTTTCTTCCTGTTCTGAGCAAAGGGCAGAGACTTATTTTTCAATCTTACTGAATCGACTTCTTATCAATTTCTGCAATAATGTGCTACAAACTTTCAGTTTTGTCTTATGGCTATGCTATATAGATTTTAGATAATCATTTACCATCATGGAGCCAACTCGGAAAAGGATATAACGTAGAATGATAATTAAATAATTATATGTAGAAACCTCCCATAACATAATCTTGTAAATCCTGTAGTGATCAGTAAAGAAATATATTACATTATACCATAAAACTGTTAAGACTGTGTTTTCATTGTTTTGTATATAAATTAAACATATCAGTCCCAACTTGAAATAATATATTATATTGACAATGCCCACACATGATCATATTCCTGCCTAGTATATCAGGATTCTTTCCAGTGCCTTTTTAATAAATAGCGTGATATGAATAAATACTGCAAATATATCTATATCTATATAGATATAACCAAATAATGGTTATGTTTAATATAAAAGATTTAACAAATGTTTATTCCTGAGCTTCATTTTAATGGTTACTGATACCTTGGCAATAGGACTGTTTTGTGATAAAACTAATCCTGTGGAAATGTAACGCACATGTCTACTCAACCCAGATAGGCAACCAATGATGGACCAAAGTGAAGACATCACAAAAGTTCAACTTGGTAAACCAATAAATTTTATTGAGGTTAGTTACAGGAATATAGGGGAGTGTTTGCTTACAGGTGTAGAAATAACTCAAAGACAGCTGTAACCCTTAAACACAAACCCAGCATGGGTGATAACTCACAAAAGGTAAGAACTTACAACATACTGCACACCCTGGTTGAAATGTGTCATTTCCACGTGACTCAGTTAGTCCTAACCTCTTCCAGTCATCTCTGCTCATTTCTGTTTCTTCCAGGCAGCTGGTTTGACTTCAAGAGACTTCTTTTCATCTTGACTCATCTGCTTTCTTTGAAGGTTAGATCAGTTAGTTTGAGGTATTCTCAGCTTTCCCTGTTTACTCTGGCAGGGATCTGACAGGGAGAGTCCTAGTAGATCCTGTCAGTCACAGGGAGTTCCTGAAGCTGTTTGTAGTAGTTTACTTTCCCGATTAAAGTGCTTCCATCCTGCATTGAATGTTAACAACCATGAATTAGAGACGTCGCTGCTTATGGAACAATTATGGTGGCTTGTGTGTGCAAATTAATGGCTTAGCTACCTCGTACTGTAAATATAAATATGTAACAATAAAAATAATATCCATCTTAACTTTGAATGCTGATATAAAAAGAAAAGAAAAACAGGAAAATGGAAAAGACATATAATTTACAGCTGATTTTCATACAACCCACATCTTTGCCTTAAATTCAGATATACAATGAAAAATCTCATTTTTTTTCTTTTTTTTTTCTTTTTGCCACTTATCTGACAACCCATGATAGTCCCATGGTGGGTTGGAATTTACCTTTCTGCCATCTAGGTAAATTAACAGAACAGAAAAGTCTCAGTAGAATACTTAATCTGTGAAACAGTTTAACTCACACAACTGTCATTTTGATGTTCTAAATGCAAATGTCATTTGTAACTGTTCACTAGTTTTGTCCAGTAGGTCTTCTGCTTTGCAACATTGTGTTATTATAAGTAACCATGTAGTAAAAATAGTAAAGTCACAGTTCCTTAATAATGAAATGTAATTATATATTTCATATTTTAAAATATTTATGTTAATTTTTTATGAATTTCATACTATGTTTTTGATCTTATTTATTCCCACTAGCTTCTCCCATATGCACCATCTATACTCTTAACTCCCTATCCACTTGACTTAAAAGTTTTCTTTTTCTTTCTTAAAATCCACTGAGTCCAGCCTCAGGTACTCTTGGAAATGGATCCTGACTTGAAGTGTAGTTGACCCACCAGTGGTGACATCATAAAACTTAATATAGTTTTCTTCTTCCAGTACCCAACAAATTTCAGTTTTATGACCATCAACCCCTTACACTGAGAGTTCTGACTTACTTGAACTTAGACAGGTATAGGTTTTTTTCATGCAGTCACGATTCATGTAAAATTGTGCTGCTGTCTCTGCAAAGCACTTGAAGTTATCTGCCACTCGTGTCTCTTAACAATTTCTTAGGGTCCTCTTCCATCAAAAAACCTGAGTTTAGGAGGGAGGTATAAGATTTAAGTGTGAGTACTTTGCACATTTTTATTCTCTGTACATTGATCAGTTGAGAGTTTCCTGTTAAATACTGCAAGAAGATTTTCGAAAAGAGCTGAAGGATCTCTCAGTAGAGCAACAAATCACTAGTAGTCATTTCAATTCTGTCTATTCAGCAAAATAATAATGTTACTTTCTCCCCTAAAGCCTATGGCTTAATGTTGTATGGATATCCATTGATGTTCAGCTTTATTCCAATGTCCAATCTTTTAAATGGAATTGATTCCAGCACTCTTAATATGTATATATATATATATGATAGGTAGAAGAATTAATGCTAGATCAATTGATCGATAGATATAAATAAATAGATAGATAGACAGAAAGACAATGAGTGTATATCATAGAACCTTAGAAATAAAGTGCAATTTAACTTGGAATAGATAAAATATATGGAAGGGATTTCTTTAATTACTTAGGTGTTTAAAAGTTTCATTGCAATCAGTAAACAATAATTCACATGTAATAACACTGTTGAAAGGACTGGTAGTGGTATAAGATAATCCAAGACAAATTTCTCAGCATGAAGGATATTTATTTGACCAGAAGGGACAAAGGGGCATGGAATAAGAGTCAAAGACAGGATTTAGAGGACAAGGGAGAAGGGGAAGAGATTAAAGACATGGGGAAGATATATTTGTCCCAGAAGGAGAAATAACTACCTTTAGCTAAAGCCCCACAAACTGATTGCCATTCAACATTGCAATTTCAGTTATCATTCTTACACCCATGCAATTTGAGACCCAAGAAAAATATAACAAACTATGCCAAGATGTTGTTCACAAGAACAACAAGATTGTGAAAAAAGTATGTTATTTTTGGAGAAAAAAATCAAGTATTTTTTCAAAGATAATGTATCTAAAACTAGTAGTAATATTTAGTTTTGGAAAATAAAATATAATGTGTTATATTTGAAAAATCTATTAATGTACTAAGTGAAATTCCATTCTATCATATAAGCAAAGATATTGGACATCTAATCCTGTAATTTATCTGAGAGCTAAATAGTTAAAAGCTTGCACAGATCTAGAAAAGTAAGACAAAAAATATTTGTACATAATTGTTTATGTTACTCATGTAACTGAAATACCTAAGATGGTATGTTATTGGGCAAGAGCAATAACATGCTATAGGCATGAAATGACAGAGGATTCAAGAGATTTACTAAAACTTTGGTTTTTGTTTTGTTTTGTATTGTGTTTTGTGTTTTTTCCATTTTTTCCTTTTATTACATGTTTTGTTTACATTTCAAATGTTATCCCCTTTTCAGGTCTTCCTTCCAGAAATTCCCTATCCCATCCTCCCTCCCCCTACCTCTTTGAGGGTGCTCCTCCACACATCTACACACTCCCTCCTTCCAGCCCTGTCATTGCCCTGCACTGGGGCATCAGACCCCTTAAGGCCCAAGGACTTTTCCTTGCATTGATGATCAACAAGGCCATCCTCTGCCACATATGTGGCCAGAGACATGGGTCACTCCATGTGTACTATTTGGTTGGTGGTCCAGTCCCGGGAGCTCTGGGAGTCTGGCCAGTTGACACTGTTGTGCTTCTCATTGGGCTGCAACCCCCCTCAGCTCCTTCAGTTCCATTTCCATCTCCTCCATCCAGACCTCATGCTCAGTCCAGTGTCTGGCCGGGAGCATCCAACTCTGTTCTTATCAGACTCTGGCAGAGCTTTCATGAGCCATCTCAGGCTCCTGTCAGCAAGCACTTCCAGACATTCACAATAGCATCCAAGTTTGGGACTGGTATAAGGGATCCTCAAGTGGGGCAGTCACTGGATGACCTTTCCTTCAGTCTCTGCTTCACAATTTGTCTCCATATTTCCTCCTGTGAGATTTTTGTTCCCCCTTCTAAGAAACACTGAAGCATCCACACTTTTGTCTTCCTTTTTCTTGAGCTTCATATATGTGAATTGTATATTGGGTTTACAAACTTTTGGGCTAATATCCACTTATCAGTGTGTTCTTTTGTGACTGGGTTACCTCACTCAGGATGGTATTTTCAAATTCCATCCATTTGCCTAAGAATTTCATGAATTCATTGTTTTTAATAGTTGTGTAGTATACCATTGTGTAAACGTACCACATTTTCTGAAACCATTCCTCTGTGGAGGGACATCTGGGTTGTTTCCAGCTTCTGGCTATTATGAAAATGACTGCTATGAACATAGTGGAGTATGCGTCGTTCTTACATGTTGGATCATCTTCTGGGTACATGCCAGGAGTGGTATAGCTTTGTAAACCTAGTGGATGATGTAAGTGGCATTTCATATCAGTGAGAGAGGAGCAAAGAAAAAGAATATGGTTCTTAAGAAATTGAGTTTCTGGATTTTTTTAAATGTTCCCTTTCTGGAAGCTCATATACATTTAATCCACAATATTAAATATTAATGGCATCCAACTGTGGATCCACAAACCCTGAAGTACATGATTGCTATGCTCAATTATAGTGTTTGGAAAGTAGCAGCAGATATGTATTTACTATTTCAAATATCTCAAGATCACTATTTTGAAATAATTATTATTATGCAATAAAATAAGTGTCAATAGTGAATTGGACAAATGAATGAACTATCACTTCATAAATAAATCACGAGTATGAAAAACTCTAATTAAAATCGAAACTATGATGAAACCTACCACTAATTAATAGCATTATTTTTAGCATTCATGAAAAAATAATTTTATAACATTCTTTTTCTAATACCGTAATTAAAATTTTAGTTGGAGGGCAGAGAGACATGTTAGTGGTTAAGTGGCCTGTTGCTGGTTTTACAGAAGATCTGGGCTGTATTCCCAGTATTCAAATGGCAATTCAGAAATACCTGTAACTCCAGTCTCATAAGATCTCATGTCCTCTTCTGACCTCTGTGGGCACCAGGCATGCATTTGATGCACTTACATACATGTAGAGGGTTTTGATGTTATTGCCTTTATTGCATTATATTTTCTTCAACATAAACTATGTATCTCATGCCAGTCCTTTCTTCATCCCACTTGATGGGATCTTCCCTTTGAACCAAACAATACAAATGATACTATTTGGCAACTCAGGTCTTCTTTTCTTCACTTGGGGTTTTGTGTTGTTTTGTGCTTCATTTTTGTTTGTTTCCTTAAGACAAGTTGTTTCTCTGTTGCCAGGCTAGCCAGCAGTTGAAAAGAGGCTGCCAGCCTCTGTCTCCAAAGAACCTGGTATGAGCCGCCAGTATAAACTAGAGGGTCTATATTTTAGAACTGAAATAACCATCCTTTCTGGGCTAGCTTTCAACTCTGAAATAAAGCTGAATACTCAGTGCATTAAGAGAAACTGACTTTGCATTTTTCTTTTTGAAAGATTAATATGCTCTCTATGGCAATACATATATGTTACAGACACTAACAGGAAGGAACTAGACATAGTGGTTGAAGATGAAAGGGAAAATGAGATTAGCAAGGACTTCAGACAGCCACATCAAAAAGATACTTAATAGCTGGTCGGTGGTGGCCTGGTGCACGCCAGGAGGCAGGGGCATTTCTGAGTTCCAGGCCAGCCTGGTCTAAAAAGTGAGTTCTAGGACAGCCAGAGCTATACAGAGAAACCCTGTCTCGAAAAACCAAAAAAAAAAAAAAAAAAAAAGATACTTATTACATTCTACAAAAATATTAAAATAAGCTATATGCACCTTTTGTAATGTTATGAACTTGACATTAAATTGTTTATACTCATTGTAGATTTAGAATCACTCTAATACCATGAAAATTGACACTGTATTTTAAATGGTTTAATCAGAAAGATGTTTAAATAACTATTTTGGTAACTATTTTACGAAAAGCTTTCCTTCTAATATCCTGGACAAACCTTAACTGGGTTTTATATCTCCAGAAATTCTAGTCATGGTATCCACCAACATATCAGTGCCAGTTTTGCATTTCATACCAAGCACTGAATCTTGCGCTGCTGTCTAATTCTATTGTAATTGTGTTTACATATTGTGTGAAATAAAAGTTATTTTCCCATGAATATAATGAGTAAATATAACTGGGCTTAAATTGAGGAATATTATCATGATTTCATTGACTGATATTAAATAGTATATAGCAGTCTGGACAACAGAAGATAACTAATTAAAGGATCACATTTCAAGGTAGTTGGCTTCTTAATGACTATTGTTTGTACTGTCTCTGAGCACATGTAAGTAGCCAAGGTATGTAAGTTAAATTTTGTATCCTAGTTCTCTTCAAATTTTCTGTTCAGCTGTCTACCTTTACCTGCAGAACCATCATACATATGAGTTATTTGCAGGTGTTAAAAATATAAGCATCTTTTCCCCCATTTTCAGTTGAAGAAAATGAATATCATAAACTTAGAAGAGTTATTTGAATAAAGTATATACATTTAAAATATTCTACTTTATCTCTAAATTTATACAGCCAGATCCAGAAACATGTGAAGAAAATATTCTGAAGATTTCTTGTTAGTTCTTATTTCTCTTCTATTTAATATGACAATAGTATTTATTCACAAAATATTTAAGTATTTAATGAATATACAAACATAAATATATAATGACTACTGAATATTTCATTGTACTCATAAATCTTATTTTATGATATGCTATTAAGTAAGACAATGAGAGTGTTGTTTGGTGCGTTTGTGTATATGTCTGTGTGTCTGTGTGTCCATGTATTGTGATGAGGAGGAAACTGAGATCCCCATGCACATCTAGTAATCACCCTATTTGAGATCCAAACGAAGGTATTAAGATGTTTTATAATAACAGAGTTGTTTGAGGTGGCATAACAATTAAACAAGTGTGGGAAAACAGTAGTCTTTTTGTGTAAAGTTGAAATAAAGTGACAAATTCTCTAAAAGCTCTCTTTGAAAAATCAAATAATTAAAAAAACCTGTGTTATCCTGACAATTGTCTTAGTTTTCTACTTTGCAGATATAATCTATCAGACCATAGTAATTTTGCTTTCATTAGTGTCTTCTGTTTTATGGTTTTTAAGTATTTGGAGAAATGCAACTTCAATATAACCAAAATTTCGGTCCTCTGTTCTACTGTTTTGGTCAGTTATATTGGATACAACCCATCACACTGGGGATCAGGTATCAACATGTGAACAGGAAATGAGCAGCATTCAGATTACAGGAGCTCTGAGCAGGCGTGTCTCCAAGTGTGCAGCACAAAGTGAAAATACTCATTACCTTTACAGTTTCTAAAGAAGATTAGGAATTCTGGAACAACTGGCTTGGCAGTTCTGACCAAAAATCTCTTAGGAATTTTCAGTGAAAATATATAGTGGGAATACAATTTGGCCTCCCATGGTGATGGCTTCAGGCAGAGGATGGCTCAACACTTGGCTCTTGGTTTTCATCCTTAAGAATGACTCCTGAGAGAGTAAGACAGAGACTGTTATATCCTCATCCTAGACCTCCCCCTCATATTGTTACATAGGTCATTCCTAATGTAGTAAATGTATATTAATGTTGTATATATTATACATATAATGGTATATAATATTAGTTATATATTTCAATAATAATATATGCAGAAATATACTTATATACTTGCTGAATCCATTTTTGTTGTATGTATGTATATGTTCCAAGGCTGACTACTGCATTGGGCTTCCAATAATAATGGGGTTCATCTATAAGAAAGGCTAAGTTTCTTACGCCTTGCAGTCATTTGTTGTCTAGTTCTTCATTTAAGGGTGGGACGCTGTACATTTTCCCCTTCTCATATTAATATGTCCATTGATATTAGGATTGACCCAGTCTTGTTTGTGCATACATTTTTTGAAGTGTCTGTTTCTTTCAGTCCTTTTCAATCTTTCACCATTCTCATTTGTAGTGACCCTTTATCAGACTTTGCATGTTTTCCAATTTGTGTAACAGATGCCAGCCACTCTGTCATTAGATAAGTTCATTTAACACCCCAAGGCAAAGCCCTCAGCCCTGTTTTACGTGCTTCATTTTGTGTGTGTGTACTATAAGTTAGGAAAGTCTGTGTTTTCTTTGGAAATTTAGAGCTTGTCTTTTGTCCATAATGTTAACATGTTTCTTCACAATGCTTTTGAGGCTAAAACTAGTAATTGAAATTTCAAGAGGACCCTTTCTTGGCCATATTTCGGGAGGTATGAGGTCTTCAGCATCCAGAGAAATAAAATACCCAAAGTCACAGAGCATAGAACAAAATTCTTGCGTAGAGACTCCATACTTGGTTGTTCTATTACACCTTGCTAGGTGCTGAAGAATTTTTATTTGTTCCTAGCAATGATAAGGCAGTATTTGCAAAATTAGCATGAGAGATTATAGGCTGATTGTAGTGGAATACTTCACAACACCAGCAGCAGTGCACATTTCTCTGTATGATTTTCTACTCTTTATTTTGCTTGAACTGCAGCACATCATTTCATGCCTCAGGCAAAGTAAGAGACTTTTCCTGAAGAGAAAGAAGAAAAATAGAAAACACCTGCAATTTTATAAGGGTTTTCATTCTGAAGTTTTGAGAAAATAAATTTCTAGAAAAGTATAAGCGTAGTTCCTCTTTTACTTGAGCTTCTCTGCTGAACAAATAACATGAAGAGATTATGAGGCTTATTCAACCTAAATGCATACCTAGATGGCCCCTTCAAAGGTGAGCAGCTAACTAGCACATTTGTGTTTGCAAATACGTTTCATTTCTTTTTAAATGTTCTTTCTCCTTTTCTAAAGCCAGCTTACATTTCTCAGAACATGCATGCTTGAGTATTTCAGTAATTCAAGACTCAGGAATTACTATAAAATGGAAATTAATCTATTAGTGAGAAATAACTTGTATAGAACATGTGACTCCTAGTTTCTACATCAGATGCATTAATTTACTAAGTGTTTTGTTTTATTATGTTTTTAATTCCCTTAGGCTGTTTGTCATTAATTCTCTTAACACCTGTTTAATTTTACTACAAAATTATTTTTAAAAAATGGTGAACTAAAAAATGATGAAAATTAAATAAAATATAATAATTATAGAATATATCATTTTTAAAATTTGTGATAGTTAAAATTATTTTAAATTATTATTATTATTGTTATTGTTATTATTACTATTATTGTTGTTGTTATGATTATTTTGCAATTTAGTTGTTACTGCTCCTGGTCTGTCCTTCCACATTTCCTCATCCCATTCTTCCTCTTCCTGTCTCCTGGGGGTGTCCCCACAGGACTCATCACTCCCTGGGGCCTCAAGTCTCTCAATGGTTAGGCACTTCTCGCACTGAGACCACACCAGGCAGTCCTCTGCTGTATATGTCTCTGTGGCCTCAGACCAACTACTAAATGCTGCCTGGTTGGTGGCTCAGTGTCTGTGAGATCTCAGGAGTCCAGGTTAGTTGAGGCTGCTGGTCTTCCTATGGGGCTACCCTCCTCCTCAGCTTAGTCAAGGTTTTCCCTAATTCAACCACCAGGGTCCCTGACTTCATTCTTCTGGTTCCATGTAAGTATATGCATCTTTCTCAGTCAGCTGCTTGTTGGGTCTCTCTGAGGTCATGAACAAACACAACATATCATCACTAATAGTGTCAAGCCTTGGAGCCTCCCTTGAGATGGATCCCAAGTTGGGCTCCTCACTGGAACTCCTTTTCCTCAGTCTCTTCTCCATTTTTCTTCCTGTAGTTCTTTTAGACAGGAACGATTCTGGGTCAGAGTTTTTGACTTTGGGATGACAACCCCATTCCTCTACTTGATGGCTTGTCTTTCTACTGGAAGTCGATTCTACTAGCTCCATTACCCACTATTGGTAATTTCATGGAAGGTCCTCCCTTTGAGTCCTGAGAGTCCCTCTTATCTCCCAGGTATCTGGTATATTCTAGAAGGTCCTGCCACCTCCCACCTCCCAGGTTGCCTATTTCAATTCATTCCAGTGGCCATCAGGGCTTCTCTGCTGTCCCCCTTCCATACATGACCCCTTTTCTCATTACCCTCCTCTCTCCTATTCAGATCGCTCCCTCCATCTGCCTCCTGTATTCATCATCAAACTATCTGGAGTTGAATAGCGCTTCTTTTTTAATAGTAATTTTATAATTTTACTTATTCACCTTACATCCTGATCACTGCAACCCCTCTCAGTCATCCCTTTCTACATCCCCCTCCCATTCTCCTCTGAGCAGGTGGGGAACCCCTGGGTTTCCCCTACCCTGGCAATTCACAGCTTGGCATATCCTCTCCCTCTGAAGAAAGACAAGACAACCCGACTAGAAGAACATTTCTCAGGCATAGGCAACAGGCATGCTTTTGGGATAGTCCCCATTCCAGTTGTTTGGGACCCACATGGAGACAAAGCTGCACCTCTGATACATATGTGCAGAGAGGCCTAGGTCCATCCTGTGTATTTTTTTGATTTGGTGGTTCAGTCTCTGAGAGCTCCAAGGTTCCAGGTTAATTGATTGTGTTGGTCTTCCTGTGGAGTTCCTATTTCCTTCAAGTTCCTATTCCCTTTCCTATGTCCTTCTTCCTGTTCTTCCTTATCCGTTTCTAAGTTCCATCCACTATTTGGCTGTGGGTATCTGTATCTGTCTGAGTCTGCTGCAGGGTGGAGCCTCTCAGAGAACAACATGCTCCTGTCTGGAAGCATAATGGTGTATCATTAATAGTGTCAGGGATTGGTGCTTGCCCATGGGATAAGTCTCAAGTTGGGCTGGTTATTGCTTAGCCATTCCCTCAGTCTCTGCTCCATTCCCATGCCTGCATTTCTTATACACAGGAAAAATTCTGGGTTGAAGGTTTTGTGGTAGGTTTGCATCTCTATTGCTCTACTGAAGTTCCTGCCTAGCTACAGGAGGTAGCCTCTTCAGGTTACATACCCCGAATGTAGTGAGTCACAGCTACTATAAAAGTACTTTTAATATTTACTTTTAACTATGCGCATATGTGTATTCCTAGGTGTCGGTTTGTGTGTTTGAGTGCAATTAGTGTGTACTGTCATTGATATAATCTAAGAAACAGTAATGAAATAGTTAGATTATCTGTTAGATCACAGAGTCTACAGGGTTATCATACCAAATGTACTCTGTGTGGTTAAACCATTGCCTCCTGTTGCTATATTGAATTTATTATAACTATACAAAAGAACATTCTTTAGGCATTTGTTAAGAAACACATTGCTTTCACTGTTGGATCTTTCATGAGGCTGGGGGATCAGCTATTTATGGGGTCAAGAGTTGTTGCTGCCTTGACCCAGGACCCTAGAGAGCTTGCTCTGCAGAGCTACAACGTGTTCTGTCACCATAATCCTTAGGGAGTTAGAGAAGAAAACTTTGTATGTTACTAGTCATAAGAATATGCCAAGTACCTTGAAATCATGATTTATTATACTACAAAAAAATTTAAGTGATCAAGATATTCCAATAATCCTAACGACAAGATAACCATCCTTTTGAGAAACTTTTGGTTTCTATAATTTAAATGATACTTTGAAAGCAAACAGATGTAAACTTTTGGTTTATCTTCTTCAAGAAGCAACAACTGGTGATGTGAAAATGTTATTTTCCACTGCAATTTGAAGGAAGTAAATCCATTTTCCCTCTGATGAGGCTGAAACTTGAGTCCCAGACCACAGCCTTAATACAATGATTAAATGTACCAAGAGAAAGAGAAACTTTCAATGAATATAGCAGCAAGTCTTCTACAAAGAATCTCACATTTAGACATAAACAGCCATGGACTCACAGTGTGAAGTCTCCATTTTCAAACTAATATGAACTGATTCATGAAAATCATGTGTATTAATGGTATATTAAAATAAACTTTTTATACATGCATACTCTGAGTAATGATTAAATCATAGTGAGCATGCCTCTCTCAAACAGTGATCATTTCTTTGTGGTGACAATTTCCTTTATTCTCTTTCCCTAGATTTTTAAAGTTAGCAGAACGTTATTATGACTAAGATCCACTCTGCTAAGCATCGCATCTGACAAATTCTGGCTCTAATAAACCATATCTATAACCCATTATCAGAGATTTGGTGTTACTTTCTAGTTCCCATATTCCCTGGCCTCTGGTAACCACTTCAGTTTCAAATACTGTAAGATATTTAAGATTTCACATTAGGGGAAGCATGTGGCACTTGGGTTTCTATGACTGATTTATTTCATTTAACATACTAAACAGGAATTCACTCATTTCTTTACACAAGGAAAAGATTCTCTTATTGTTCTGGCTGATTAGTATATATATATGTTTTTTTTTCTTACCAACTAACCAGTCAGTTCAAGGGTGCTTAGTCAGATAACACATTAGTACTATGAAAGGTTTCCTTAGGTTGTTTCCTGGATTTATTTTATTTATATATATATATATATGTATACACACACACACACACACACACACANACACACACACACACACACACACATATATATATATATATATATATATATATATATATATATATATGTATATATACCTACATATATATGGTGTGCAGTGATTCAAAAATTATGGAAGAATGAACAAATCTTCAATACTCTGTTTAGATATATGCATGCTAGTGGAACTGCTAGAGTAAGTGCTGTTTTTAATTTTCTGAAGAATTTTATACTATGTTTCATGTGGCTGAAGGAATTTGCATGCAAATGCAATAAGTGGGTGGCCCCATCCCTTAAATGGGGCCATGTCTATCTACTGGAGATTATATATTCAGCTTCTATCTCCCCACTGTTGAACATTTTGGCTAATATAATTCTGATTGGGTTCTGGGTGTCTCTCTTATCCCTGGTATCTGGAGCTTTTTAGTGGTTCTCCCAGTACCTCAGCCCAGACTGCTGTATATTTCTATTCATTTTCCTGTCCCTCTGGTTTTCTCTCCTGTCTCCAACACAGGTAAGGTCCTTGCCCCAATACCTGCTGTAGCTGGGACCTCCCACAGGGTCAAACAGTGTTAATATTTTTTTAACTTGGTTGAGTTTTCTGTGATTATATTGGGTTGTATTAGGAAGGAGAAGATGGGGAAAGAAAGAACAACACATTATTAAAAGTCATACAGTTGGCTGCTTAGTGCTATAATGTTTCCATAAGCCTATCGATCTGAAGCCAGAGCTTTTTCTCACTTGAGAATGAGATATGTTCTTGAGGGACAGATGTCATTGACTAGTTTGATATAACCTTCAGGTTCGCATATATATATATATATATATATATATATATATATATATATATATATATCAATTTTCTTCATAAACTTTGGAACTAGAAGCTGTGAAAATCATAATCAGTTTGATTATAAGATAAATGCTCTCTCCATCTGTTCTGTGAATCTATATAGAATTACATTGTTTTTAACTATAGTAATGTCTTAAACCATATTGCCTATGCATTGGCTTAACAGATACTTATCGATAATATTTGTTTGAACTTTATAACTATATTAATTACTTTTCTCATTACTTGTTTAAAGAGTTTACAAGAAATTTAAAGGCAGAAGAGTTTTTTTCAGGCTCACAATTTTGAGGGATAACTCCATCAAAGAGAAAGCATAATGAAAGGCAGAGGACACAGGTTATTAGGAGCAGGAGGCCAATTACCACATTGTATTACGCTCAGGAAGTGTAGAGTGAATAGGTTGTATAGTCATATTATACATTCTAAATTTACCATGTTAATAGTGTACTTCCTTCAATGAGATTCTATATCCTAAGCTTCCAAAGTCTCCCTAAACAATGCTACCATGTTGAAATCAAATGAATCCTTATCAAGCAAATTAAAGAATAACATTATTAAACTACTATCTTTCTTCTCTTAATAGCTCTAAAATTTCTTGTTAAAATTGCAATGCAAAATACTGTATGATTTTAAAAGTCCCAAAGTCTTCTAAAAATGCTAAAATTCTTTAAAAGTCCAAGGTTGGTTTTTGTTTGTTTGCTTTTTGTTCATTGCAGGTGTTGTTGTCAATGATTTGTTGTTGTTGCTGCTGTTGTTGTTTTGTTCTGTTCTGTTTTCTCTAAAGCTTTTTTACCAGGGCATCCTATAAAATGCAGAATGAGCAGCATGTTTGTCATTTTTTTTCCATGAGGGAAGAACCAGAATATAGTTCAATCAAATAAAATCATTAATCAAAATCCAAAAATATAAATGGCTCAATAATTAATATATATAATTCACTCCCAATCGCATTTGTTCCAGAGATTGGGCAGCTTCACTTCTCCACCTCTGCCATCCACAGGACACATACTTTATCTCATAGCCTCAGACCCTTTCCATTTCACACCTGCTGTTGTTCTGGTGATCATTCCCATGCTCCAATATCTCCAATATTCTAGGTTTTCATGGAAACTAAGGGTACACCTTTACTAATGGCCTCCTGGTGACTCTTCTGGGACTTCCTACCACATATTACCAAGCCTCAGACTCATTCTATGCCTACTTCAGTTCTGGGGGCTTCACTATAAATGAAGCTGCAATTTTACCCTTGCCTTTCCTAACATTTTGCAGTAGCAAGCTTCAGATACACTCCAGGATGCCTGCATAGATTCAAAACCAGTAAAATATGAGAGACAATTAATCATGTCTTATTGGCATCCAGCCTGTGATGCAGCCATAGCCTCACCCCCCCCCCAATTGGAATCATAGTGTCTGTGCTGATGCTGAAGGTTTTGTGTAAATGATGCAGTATTATTAATCATAGGTGATTTTTATTCTGAGCTATAAATTGTCCCAGTAAAGCAAATGCTTTACTTCAATGGTGCTTTTATTATTGATCACAGTTGATTCCCCAGTCCCAGATGAGCAGAAATAACAGATTCTTTTTCAAAAGTACCAGAGAAATGCTTCTGATAGAGTCTTTGCTGTATTCTGAAACATCACAATTCAGGTTTCCCTCGTCAACATTTAATTTAACATTATCATCTTTGTCCTCACATGAGCCCATTAAGTGGCTTTTATAGCCTAAATCTCTAAAGTACTCCATCTTCCTTCCACAAAATATTCTGTCATGAAACGTACATGGTCAGGTCCACCTCATTGGTGGCACCAATTTCTATGGTAGTTTCTGTCATGGTAAAACACTGACTGAATGAAACTTGGAGAAAAGGATTTATCTCATATCATAGGCCATCACTGACCAGAAATTAAGCATGAACCTGGAGGCAAGAACCAAAACAAGACCATAGCTATTCAATGGTTTGCTTTTTACTCACATTCCACTCAGCTTGCTTACTTTTATAGTCCAGGACAACGTGGTCATGGGTGCCTTTGCTTGAAGGCATCAGTTATGGTTCTCTTGGCCTTAAATGGAGAGGAGCCTAAGAAAAAGAAGGTCCAGCGACAGGCCCAAAGTGGGATGGAGCTCAAGGGGAGGTCCCAAGGCCTGACACTATGGCTATGTGTCCTACCATGAGGCTATGGGACCTACCATGACGGCCCTCCAAAAGATCCAACAAGCAGTTGAAAGAGTCAGATGCAGATATCTGCACCCAACCAATGGACAGAAGCAGCTGACCCCTGTTGTTGAATTAGGGAAGGCTGAAAGAAGCTGAGGAGAAGGGGAATCCTGTAGGAGGACCAGCAGACTCAATTAATCTGGACTCTCAAGATCTCTTAAACACTGGACCACCAAACAGCATACACCAGCTGATATGAGGCTCCCAACACACATACAGTAGAGGACTGATGGGTCTGTGTTCATTCAGAGATGATGCACCTTACCGTCAAGAGAGTGGAGGTCTCAGGAAGTTGAGAGATCAGGTAGGGTAGGGGTGGGGACATCTATGTGGAGACAGGGGCTTGGGGAGGAGGTATGGGATGTGGAATAGTCAGAGTGTGGATGGGGGAGGAATAGATTATGTAAAAATTAAAGTAAAAGTTTAAAAAATGAAGAAAAAAAAAGAAAAGAAAATATCCAACAGACATTTCCACAATCACTTTGCTGGAAGCAGTTTTTCATTTGAGGCTCCTTCTTTCCTGGTGAATTTAATTAGTTTTTCATTTACAAAAACTAATCATAATACCATTTTTATTGGATATTTTCTTTATCATTTCAAATGTTTTCCCTTTTCCATTTCTCCCCTCCACAAACCATTACCCCTCCCCTACCTCTATGAGGATGTGTAACTACCCACTCACTTCTGCTTTCCAACCCTGGCATTCTACACTGGGGCATCGAACCCCCTCAGGACCAAAGACTGTTTCTTCCACTGGTGCCCAACAAGGCCATTTTCTGTCACGTATGTGGCTGGAGCCATGGGTCCCTCCATGTGAACTCTTTGGTTGGTGGTCCAGTCCTGGGAGCTCCTGGTGAACTGAGATCACTGATGGAGGAGTTGGAGAAGGTACTGAAGGAGCTGAGGGGATTTGCAGCCCCATGGGGGGAGCAACAATGTCAACAGCCTCTGTATTTTTCAGGTTCTAGCACAGAAGACAGACATATCAGGTTCCCATCATGAGCCTATGTGGAATATTTTTGCATTCAAAACACAACAATAATAAATTTATAAGACTGTTTAAAACTACATCCAGTTTAAGTTCTAAATACAGTAAATATGTTATCTATTCTAAATGTCTATTTCAGAAGATAGCCATACTAAATGTATTATTATTTTGTAAAAGTCAACCATCATGGAAGTTCTGAGTGCAAACTCAACATAAGGAAAATCATAAGCTTCATTACATGCAGGAAAATTTTTGTAAAATGCACTAACTACTATTTTTAGCTGCTACATGAATCAGAATATATAAATTTCAAAATAATGCTTTAGTCTTGTATCCATTGTTATCACTAGACTATTGCTATCATCATCATCATCATCATCATCATCATCATCATCATCAGACTATACTACAGGCTGGCCTCAAACTCATAACAGTCTTTCTACTTCAGTGCTGAGATTACAGAAATATGGTACCATACTTGCCTTTTTAGAGTAATATTCTTAAAGGTAAAATAAAATGCCACATAAATTAATTTGAAGCCATATGTTTTCAATGTTATAATACTGTGAGAGACAATATAATTTATTTTTAAAAGTCATTCAAAGCATTCTAGTCATTTCTTTTAAAATTAAAATCTTAATTCTGCATTGTCCAGCAACCTGGTCAGTGTTGTTATCAGTATTAAGCCGATACATGTTATGTTTATGAAAAGAAAAAAAATTCTAGAAAGTGAATATTTTTCAAAATCATATGGAACTTGTTACTATGCATACATTTCTAGGATTCACAATGAAATCTTTTGATCCAACTCTCTAGAATGGGCCAGAAAGTATACATGTCTAACAAGTTTAAATGGCCAATAGTGATAGCTCCTACTACAGGGCAGAACTAAAAGGCTAGTTAATAAGATAACTCACTCTTATAGGAAATCTTGGTCTGGAGAAATGTTACAATGGGTAAAGTGCTTTAAATTCAAGGACAAATGTAGATACACACACACACACACACACACACACACACACACACAAAACATGAAGACTGAAAAGAAAGATTATGGTATGGAGAGAGAGCTGAGCAGTGAAGATCACCTGTTGCACTTTCAGGGACCCCAAGTAAGGTTCCCAGTATCCATGTCAGGAATGTTACTGCCACCTCTAAGTCTAGCTCCATGGAATTTTTCATCCTCTTCCGCCCTCTGCAGGTACTTGTTCATGTGAACATAATCACATATAGGCAAACTTGCATATGCATTATTTTAATTAATAAAAATCAAGTATTTAAAAATAAGTGGATTTGGAGACACAACTATAATCCCAGTGCCTGGGAGACAGAATGAAGATCTGCATGGAGACCTCCACTCTCTTAAGTCAGACTAACCAAGAGGATAAGCTCCGTCTCAGCAAGAGACCCAGCCTCCACACACAAGTGGAGACTGACTGACCAATAAAATCAGTGGTACCATCGAGACTTCATTAGCAGGTGTACACATATGCCCCTACACATACATATGTGTCTACACACATGCAAACACTCATATAACACACATGCATATGACAGTCACACCATATACACATGCCCAAACCAAAAGAGAAGAGATCATCACTTATAGGGAATGTTTTTTAGGGTAGAATTTAAGTAGACATACCAATGAGGAAAACTGGAGTCACTGAATCTGAAAGACTTGTCTCTAGCTGCATATGTAGCAGAAGATGGCCTAATCGGCCATCATTGGGAAGAGAGGCCCCTTGGTCTTGCAAACTTTATATGACCCAGCACAGGGGAAGGCCAGGGCCAAAACGTGGGAGTGGGTGGGTAGGGGAGCAGGGGCAGGGGCGGGGTATAGGGAACTTTCAGGATAGCATTTGAAATGTAAATAAAGAAAATAATAATAATAATAATAATAATAATAATAATAATAATAATAATAAATGAAAAAAATAATGATGTCCTAGGTTAAAAAAAAAAGTAGAAGCTTTCTCAAAAAAAATTAGTTATCTTTCCTTATATCTATAAAATATACTTGAAAATACCATGTTCCAATAGCATTTTATATTCTGGGCGTTTTGAAGAAATTTTCAATGAATTAGATGATGGCAATATAAAAAATGAGGAAATTGATAAGTCAATGTACTTATAATATGTCTCCTTTTTTGTTTTGAGTTATTAAATGATATGAATTTATTTCTCAATCTCCTGTTGGTGTGAAGATTTCAATTATTTCTGTAAGGTTTATTATTTCTTTTGGAGGTCTTGGTCATGATATGTTTAATTTTTCAGCAGGGGCTCACTCTAATGTAGAAAAGCTCATTGTACAGCACAAGCACAGAGTGCTTCTCCTGCCTCTGCATCTGCAGGGATGCTGGGATGATGTGTGTAAGTCACCATGGAGGGCTGATGATATTTTTTTAAAAAGTGAATTTCTACATTGGTTTTCATAGCATTTGAGCAAACAAAATTGGATTTTTTTGTACTATAAAGCTGTATATTTTCGTATACCCATTTTTAAAACTACACCTTCAGGCACAAAAGTGATTTCTAAAGGTTCTCATCACATATCCATTTCAACTAACAAGCTAAGTGATCTTACAGTAGAACAACAAGATGAAGTGGACACAACGATGCAATTTCTCAGACTAAGTCCAATTCTCATTCAAACACTGTAGATATGAAATTGCACATTGAAAATGTACAGTATTTTCATTGAAATCTGAATTCTAAAATAAATTATAGTTTATATTTATAGCTGCTTAACAGATTTAGCTTTAATAAGTATGAGTAGTACTTCATAGTTTACCTCTATGGAAATGTTGGGTCTTTATCCAACTATTCTCCTTTAATGATACTGACATAAACAGCAGATCCTAACAGTGACATAATAGTGAAAAAGGTTTGTGGTGGTTACATTTTGTCAACTTGACACAAGCTGGGGTCATCTGTGAAGATAAAATGTCAACTGAGAAAATGTCTCTATTACATTGCTGCATAGCCAACTCTGTGAGACATTTTCTTGATTAGTTATTGATGGGAGAGAACCTAGCCCACTGTGGGGGTACCACCATCCTGGTGATACTGTGGCAAAGAATGTGGCTGCTTTCTGCCCTTGTTCTAAAATTTTCCCTTAGGGTAAATGTTTGAAAATGCACTCTTTCTGTGGTCTAGATATCAAGCCAACCTAATTTTGATTCTGCCTTTTTCTCATTAGTCATCACTTATGTGGGTCATGGAGAAAATGAACAAGATAGAGAAAAAGGAACACAAAATATACAGTTTGAAGAGAAAAACAAAACAAAACAAAACACAAACAAATAAGTTTAAAATAGTATACCCCCCCCCCAGCTGTGTCTCTAGTTGCATATGTAGCACAGGATGGCCTAGCTGGCCATCAATGGGAGTAGAGGTCCTTGGTATTGCAAAGATCATGTGCCCCAGTACAGGGGAATGCCAGGGCCAGGAAGAGGGAGTGGGTGGGTTGGGGAGCAAGGCAGGGGGGATATAGGGGACTTTGGGGATACCATTTGAAATGTAAGTAAAGAAAATATTTAATAAAAATGCCTTAAAATAAATATTACAGCACAAAATTAAAATAAAATAAAATAAAATAGTATCTAAGGTTATACTAAGCCATAAGAAGATGAAGAAGAGGCACATCCATATGTAGCAGATGATGGCTTAGTCCGTCATCAATGGGAGGAGAGGCCCTTGGTCCTGTGAAGGCTCTATGCCCTAGTGTAGGGGAACGCCAGGACCAGGAAGCAGGAGTGAGTGAGTTGGTGAACAGAATGAAGGTGGGAGTGAATAGGGAGTTTTTGGAGGGGAAAGCAGGAAAGGGGATAACATTTGAAATATAAATAAAGAAAATATCTTAAAAACAACTAAAAAAAAAAGAGGCACATCAAAATTAGCCTAAACAGAGGGCTAGTCTCAGGGCCAGTCTCTACCCAGTTCAGCTGACAACTTGTGAAAAGGAAAGGCCTATAAAATTTTTTGCTTCTAAAAGGCAACAACAAATGAAAGGTGATGAAAATATGACTCAACAGCCCAGACTGAAATCCAAGAGAACCGCTGAACTTGGCAGTGTTATCCTTAGTCGTTATGGCCTCAGAGTCATGAAGGATATACAAGGGAAGGAGTTGTGAAAACCTCTTCTACCATTAAAGAGAGCTGCTGAGGCCAAGCATGTGACAATAGTGTTCCTTCATAGAGGATCTCAGAGGAGAGGCCATGACAAGAAGCTACGAAATGGAAGTCTAGATTATATTGTATATAATATTATATTAAAGGTGTCAGAGTTGTGGGATGTCTGCCAAGAAGAGCTTCAGGCAAGACTTGTAAGCAGGCCTGGAGATAGAAGTGTGACCCGTGCAGTAGAGCTGGAAGGGAAGCGCCATCTCTAAGCCCTTTCCCAGCAGACATGAAACAATCTCATGTGGTGTTTGCTCTGCTGTGTTTCTCTCTTCCTTGGATTCATCCAGTATTGAGTGACCATGAGCCAATATCTTCCTCCAGGCTTGGTAGTATAATTTCTCTGCCATTACATATTGTCATTTTTTTTTTCTTGTTCAATTTATACAGAGTTACAATTAAGATATTCCCTGCATTGTTGGAAGAGAATTTAAAGTTTGGATTTATAGTGTTGAGAAACTGGCTAAGAAGCTAGTATGAAGATCAGTAGAGGAAGCTGTCTGATATTAACCTCAGGCTAAAAACAACTATATGCATTACTGAGTAATTTTGCATATAGTGATTTTGCATATAGTGTTTTCATGGCTTAACATATCACACACACACACACACACAC
>NC_034596.1:57316229-57323036 GCF_900095145.1 Mus pahari
AGAGAGAGAGAGAGAGAGAGAGAGAGAGAGAGAGAGAGAGAGAGAGAGAGAGAATTATTATCTTCTCAGAATCAAAATATATAAAACCTCTCAACCCATTATGAAAAATTTAAAACTGTTGTGATGGTTTGAATGAAAGTGGCCCCATCGGCTCTTGTGTTTGAATGGTTGGTGATAACTAGTTATTAGTACTCCTTGACAAAGATTATGAATTTTGGCTTTATTGAAGCAAGTAGCTATGGCAATGTTGGAGGAAGTGTGCCACTGGGGGTGGGCTTTGAAGTTTCAAAAATGTCTCTCTGCATGCAACTTGGCAATCGGATGTTAGCTCTCAGCTACTTCCTCAGCACCATAGCTGCCTGTCTGCTACTATGTTTTCTGCCATGATGAAATGAACTGGCCCTTTGAAACTGTAAGCAGGCCCCCAGTAAAACATATTCTTCTATAAGTTGACTTGGTCATGGTGTCTTTTCATAGCATTTTGAAAGACATTTATCAAAACCAAATATAAGTAAATATAACTCATTTGCATTTTTACATTTTATTTTGCTGTCCAGAAATGGCATGGAAAATTAAAGAGGAATGTGTGAGAGTGTATAGTTATTCCTGGTGATGCTGGCAAGCAGAGGGCTGGGGAATCAGCACAGAAGAACAATGCAGCATTGTCCATTTGCCAAAATTGCACTGTGGCATTTCATTCCTAAAATTCTTCTATAATGTACCACTGGAACAATGAGGATGCTGGTCCTTATTCTGTCCCCAAGAGCTAGGACTCAAAATATAGAAAATGATGATGATAACCGTGTAGCACAATTTCTACTCTAGCTCTTGGGGACAGAATAAGGACCAGCATCCTCATTGCCAGGTTGTGGTCAAAATGACAAACCCAAATAATGATGTTGGTAGAAAGAGTAGGAGTCCATAGTGATCCCTTTTTCCTTGGAAATGGGTTTCTTCAAAGCACTCCATGCCTGCACATCATGTGTGGAATTTTAAAAATCTAGTAAAAAATCAGAGCAGTCATTTTTTTTTCAAGTGAAATACCTTTGTGGTTATAAAATATTCATCAGTCAAAAAGTCCTTCTTGTATTTGTCTTCTGATTTTAAAACAAAGGTAAATGCTACTGTGGAGTTATTTTAGAAAAAATACAAACTATTCAAAGTATTTGAGCATATAAATAGCTAGCTTATATCTCCATGGATTTATGGTTTGTGATAGAGATGTGTTATATCAGGGTAAACAGTATAAAAATCTTAACATGATCCCAAACTACTACTGACTAATGAACAATTTTAAGTGAGATCTTCATTGCAACATCATAATATTCAGGTTTATTAAATTTACTAATGAATAAAATTATATATAAAACTCCCTATGAAGTAGCATAGCATCCTTTTATACTAATGAAATGGCAAGTTTATTAAAGGATTACTGACATGGAAGGTGGAGATTCCAATGTAAATTATGGGTGGTAAAATGCCCACATACCAGCAACTCTGTGCTGTTTACACCCATCAGCAAAAGAAAACTGTGACAGCGGTGTCACAGAGAGCTGATGTCATTATGTGTCTGTGTGGAACTGCTCTTTTAAGAGATGTGAGTAGGGTTAAACACTGATGCAGAGAGAAAACATCCATTCTTGCCTTTGCCAACCTGACCTTCTCAAAGTTTCCACATTTACTAGTTCACAGGTCAGCAAAAATAATGTCTGGGAAGGAATCTTCACAAAGCTCAGCCTGGAAGGACACAATAGAGAAAGGGAGACAGATCTTAGGAAAGCCCATAGAACTAACCAAGTGTGATTTTATATAATTGGTAAATGCACAATGAACTCCATAGTATGTACTTAGTAGCTCAATTCACACAGTACTTGATGTTAATCTAGTATTTTTCCATTACAGAGCTTTGGGCTGTACATTTTCCAAACATCAGTGTGCCACTGATAGGAACAGTCAATCAATACCATTAAATTGCTTCGTCAACATTTCCTTCTGTAACAACTCTGTGAAGTTTGTTAAGATCCACTTTATCTCCACAATGTAGAAAGAACAATGTTTTTGCATGGGTTTCTTTGCAGCCTAAACATTAGAGGGTGGTGGGATGCTAGGAACTATACCAAACACAGGCCCTCAAGCAATCAGGAGGAACCAAGTGGCTAGGAGGCAGGCAGACACAAATACCTTAGGCTCAGGCATCAGTGCTTGTGAATTTTTATTCATGATGAGGGAATGACTTGATAGTTTGTGGCAGCAGCAGATGCTGAAGATTATTTTCATGGCAACAGCATAGACATTCCTGAGGTATGCTGGACACTGTCCTCACTGGAGTAGTGAATGGACAGACAATGATGACCTCCGCCAGTTATTCAAAGTAGATTTTGGGCATGATTCCTAGAAATCTCGCCTCAAGCACACTTCTTCAGCCCTCCAGATATTTCAGCATGACAATCCATTTTCTGTATAACCTTCCTTTTATAGATTTCATATTCTTCATCATACTCAAGTTTACTTGAGACAAGCATAAGTTGAAGAGCATTGCTTTCTAGAAGGGACTTATGTACATGCTTGCAAGCATTAAGCATGCCAGAATAAGTATAAATGTGAAATTATGATGGGCTTTCCCATCATATGTGTACACATGTGTGAACATGTATATGCCCTTCATTATCAATGCCATTGATTTTCTGTTGCATGATAATGTGACACATTACAAACTCACATGATTAACAGCTTGGACAGAATCAATTATGAATTGGAAATCGAATAATTCTAGACAAAACTATTTCAGGCATGAAGGCAAAATTTTCTTCATTAAGAATTGAGCACATGTTAAAAATAAATATGTTTTAGTCAGGTAAAATGCACTCTCCTTTTTCATGCCTTATTATAAAAGCAATTTTTTTGGAAATAGTACTTATCTAAGTTCTGTATCTGTACCCAGGTGATAACATGATAGAGTGATGAAATAATAAGCATAAAACTTAAGATAGAAATACATCATTTTATTTATATGTAAATATGTCAGTCTTTGTAGGAACAAACACGAGATTCAAAAGAGAAACTGAGAATTTTAGAGGTATGTCACAACTATCAATTTTATCTTATTTTTCTTATATTTCAGAATTATTTTAAATCACTATTTACTCATCTAGTATAAGTAAGGAAAATATAAATAGATTTTTGGTGGACTATACAGAAATTCTGATCTGATTTTCTTTGACTAAACATATTCTTATTTGACTAAATACATATTTAATATACACTAAATGTATACTAAATATAAATATATAATGTATAGCCTTCTCCTAGAAACCCTATTGAGCTGCTAGGGAATGGAGGAAAAGTAGAAACCCTAATATATGTACAGAAAAGCTAGGATCTGGTGGGCCATGCTCACTGAGACAGAGCAGCACCAACAACTCAACAATCCAGAACCTCAGTGCTTTTATGATGTGCAGCATGAGAAGGAGGGGTTATCTAGTCAGGGTAGGAGACTTTGCAGGAAAGCAGTCTTAGGTTACAGGTACACTGAAGGAGGAAACTGCCACTGCCCATTTCTGCACACATTCTCAACATCACTGTACGGGTCAGAGGAATGCTTTGCCATTGTCTCTTGGCCTTATCCAAGGAAGGCTTCTCAATTCCCCTGAGACTTGGCTTTGCCTACATGACAACACAAATTCACTCAAGACTGCATCCATTCTTTATACATTCACTCACAGATTCCTTGGTTCCCTACAATAATCACATTTTTTTTTTTTTTTTTTTTTTTTTTTTTTTTACTATCAAGATGAGACTATAAAGCTTACAAAAGTGGGACTGGGTTGCATTCAGTTAGGTTGATAACTGAGCAGGTCCCAAGAAGATCCCTAATCAACCTAGAATGATGTTAGGATATCAGATTGCCCTCTGAAAACTGGTATCAGGGTCTCATTGCCAGGGGCAACTTCTTGTAAGCCCATTGAAGGCAGAAACATCACTCCTGTGTTCTAGTCTCCTTGGTGCAAGAACATTCTATTCAAACTACCAAGAGAAAAACCTGGAGAGCAACCCAGCCACAATCTGTCTTACCTGCTAGATATGTGGGGACAATGTTGGTGCACAGCTGTGGCAATGATCAACTAATGGCTTATTTAAGTTGAGGCACACTGCGCAAGAGGATGCCTATGACATGTGATGCTTGGATGGCTATTTTGAGGGTTATTGGTATTAGGTCTTCTTTGAGGGTCTGATAGAACTCTGCACTAAACCCATCTGGACCTAGACTTATTTTGGTTGGGAGACTATTCATGACTGTTTCTATTTCTTTAATCGATATGGAATTGTTTGGATCATTAATCTGATCTTGATTTAACTTTGGTACCTGGTATCTGTCTAGGAATTTGTCCATTTCCTCCAGGTTTTCCAGTTTTGTTGAGTATAGCCTTTTGTAGTAGGATCTGAAGAAGTTTTGGATTTCCTCAGGGTCTGTTGTTAAGTCTCCCTTTTCATTTCTTATTGTGTTAATTAGGATACTGTCTCTGTGTCCTCTAGTTAGTTTGTCTATGGGTTTAATAAGAAGCCTACATAAATCCAAATAGTTTGGACCAGAAAAGAAATTCCTCCCATCGCATAATAATCAAAACACCAAATGCACAAAACAAAGAAAGGATATTAAAAGCAGTAAGGGAAAAAAAAGTCAAGCAACATATAAACTCATATGTAATTCTGATAGGTCTGACTTTATATGTTACTTGACTTTTTTCCCTTACTGCTTTTAATATTGGAGATATGTAGGCTTATTTTATATTCATGTGAAACTCTTTCTTTAACTTAGGGAAGTTTGCTTGTATTTTTTATTTCCTTTGGATATACCTTGCATTTTTGGTAATGTCAGAAATTTAATCTTGAATAGTAAAAGCTGAAGAAATGTTTTCTATACCCAATTATGGCCCTTTTTTACCCCTTTCATTAGGCCCTTTTTCAAAAGTCTGATACACCTAGTTAGTTATTTTCAGTGTTGTTATTATTATCCCCTTCTACCACAAATTATATTTCTAATTGTGGATATTTCACAAGGGTCTTGATTCTCCTTGTTTACACTTTTTTTAAAAATGTGTTTCTTTGCAGTGTGAGAAACACCTCATCCATAGATGACACTCAATAAAAGTACTAGATGGGTGAATTTAAAAAAAAAAAGTAGGAGGAAGAAGAAGGGGAAAGAAATGAAACAGAGGAGAGGGTTGATTTAAAAAAAAGACAAAAAATGCTGTCTGTGGAATAGTTGTAGTTGCTACTCTTTTTTTTTTTTTTTTTAATCTTTTATTTATTTACTTATTTTAAACTCCAGATTTTATTTTCCTCCTGGTCTACCCTCTGACTGTTCCCCAACCCATACCTCTTTCCAACACCCTGTTTCCACAAGGATGTCCCCACCACCTATCATCCACCCAACCAGACCCTGGGGCCTCCAGTCTATTGAGGGTTATGTGCATCTTCTCTGATTGAACCCAGTCTCAGAAGTCCTCTGCTGTATATGTGTTGGAGGGTCTCATATCAGCTGGTGTATGCTGATATTGGTGGTCCAATGTTTGAGAGATATGGGGAGGGGAGACATCCAGGTTAATTGAGAGTACTGGTCCTCCTACAGGGTCGCCCTCCTCTTCAGCTTCTTCCATCTTTTCCCCAATTCAACCACAGGGGCCAGCTACTTCTTTCCATTGGTTATGTACAAATCTGACTCTTTCAGCTGTTTTTTTTTGGGGGGGTCTTTTGGAGGGCAATCATGATAGGTCCCTTTTTGTGAGTGTTCCATTGCCTCAGTGAGAGTGTCAGACCTTGGTACCTCCCCTTGAGCTGGATCCCACTTGGAGCATGTTGCTGGATCTTCTTTTCCTCAGGTGCCTCTCCACTTCCATCCCTGCACTTCTTTCAGACAGAAACAATTATGGATCAGAGTTTTGACTGTGGGCTGCCAACCCCCTTCCTTGATGCCCTGTCTTCCTGGTGGAGGTGGGCGCTATAAGTTCCCTCTCCCTACTGTCAGGCATTTCATCTAAGGTCCCTCTCTTTGAATCCAGAGAGACTCTCACCTCCCAGGCCACTGGGGCATTCTGGAAGGTCACCCCAAACTCCCTCCTCTTGAGGTTGTCTGTTTCCATTCTTTCTGCTGGCCCTCAGGGCTTCAGTCCTATTCCCTAACCCAATACCAGATCAGGTTCCCCCTTTCTTGCCTCAGTTAGCAAATACCTGAGAAAAGCAACACAGGGGAGGGAATCTGAGGTATGGTTTTCCCTTTGTTGTTGTTGTTCTTTAGTTTAGTTTTGTTGTTTCTGTTTGTTTTGTTGTTATTTTGTTTTTGTTTGTTTTAATAATTAATGTTTTCATTCAGTTTACATCCATACCACAGCCCCCCTCCCTCTTCTCCTTCCAGTCCTACCCCTACAAATTCCTTGTCCCATTGTTTCCTTTCCTCAGAGAAGGGGGTCACCTAAACCTTCCATACCATCCAACCATGCAGCATTGAGGCCTGTCAAAGCAATATTCATCCTCTCCCACTGAGGCCCAACCAAGCAATCTAGGTAGTGGGAAAGGGGAGGCAATGGGAGGAAGCAGAGTCAGAGACAGCACCTGCTCTGCTTGTTAGAGGCTCATATAAAGACCAAGCTGCATATTGATTACAAATGTGTAGGGAACCCAAATCCAGCTCAAGCATCCTCTTTTTTTTTCTTTTTCGAGCTTGCCTGGCTGGCTTCACCCCATTTCTTCTTCTTCTCCTCCTTCTTCTTATTCCTCCTCTTCCTCCTCTTTCTTTTCCTCCTCCTCCTC
>NC_034596.1:57323299-57336523 GCF_900095145.1 Mus pahari
TCTCTCTCTCTCTCTCTCTCTCTCTCTCTCTCTCTCTCTCTCTCTCTCTGTGTCTTGCTCTCTCTCTGTCTATCTGTCTTTCCCTTTCAAAATGTTTATCAGGACAAGGCATTTTATCTGGAGATTATCATAACTTAAGTTTCTACAACAACATTTCTTTTTTGTTTATTATATGCATTTTGAATTTAATAAACATGCATATATAACTAAATTGTCTGAGGAAGAAAGGCCTCAAATCACCTTTAAAGATGCACTAAATGCTAACACTCATCTAGTCTGGGTAACCACTGAGCTGTAAATCTGCTTGCCTCAACAGCACCATCACTGGGGGTTCAAATGTCCATCTCAACATTGTGTTTTTATGTAGTGTTAGGCATCAGAATTTGAGACCACACGGCATTGTATGCCATATGCTTTATCCAGTGACCTATACCATTCTCCATTTATTTTCACATTTTACACAGGACCCTGCTATGTACTAGACTTCAGATGATGTAGTTCAGGCTGACATTATACTCACAATGATTTGCCCTCTAGAGTTATAGGGATGAACACTCATCCTGCCTCCTCCAGCTGAGGTTATAAAAATGCTCCATCATCCTGCTTATCTCTAAATGTAATTTTTTACCAGACTTCTAATACTGATCTTATTATCTGCTGTTTTTATTTATTTTTTTTATTTTCATTACTGGAAATTGAACACAAGTTTCCATGTAAAATAAGCAATCCTACAAATACATAGCTGTATCTTCAACCTAGAATTTAACTGGTATTTAAAAGATGTGCCAGTTTCATTTTACTGAACAATAACAATGCATTTTTCATTCTTATTTTCATGCACATCAGTTTATTCTCTGCCAGAAAGAGAGTCAGGTAAGAAACAAAGCTCACATTCCTCTTTTGTGGAAGACTTTCTTCCCTGCCTGGACTGTATTCAGCTGCAGGCTTCCATCACCTGAGGGCCTCCAGATAAAATCTGCTTGCTTATCCTTGGTAATCTTTACATGAAGATTTTAACCAAATTGTTCAAATGTTGTAATAGTCTTTCATTTTCTCTGTTGGAAACTGATGCCTTTATGTCTGTTATTCAGAACATTCCAATTATTAAGTTTTGATTAAAACTAATGAAACTTTGATAATTGATTTACCACCTACAATGCTCAATGTAATAGACTGGAGGAAAAACATCAATGGTTTCTGGACAGTATTATAAATAGTAATCAATATCACAGTGCCATGTTTCTATGAGCAGAGCAGTTGTCCACTTCTTGTAGTGACAACTTAAAGATCACTGGCAATGGGATTTCAAATGCACACAGTTTTTTTTCATGTGGGTGCAGGATATCTAAACTCACTGGAACACTTGTGTGGCAAGTCTTTTACCAATGGATCCACACCCTCTGTCTTTCTTTTTATTTTTTATGCGGAGATAATTGTCATGTACTCAATTAGAAACATATTCATGAACCCTGATCTACACAAGCTGTCATGAGTCCCAATAGTGGAGATCATTAGTTAAGTAAAATTACAATATTACTGATAGAACAGCTTAAGCTTCTTATAAGTTAACAGAGAAAACTTACAAAGGATTGTGTAAGGTCACAATAAATCCATATAATAGATTTTGTTTATAAAAATTCTTTTAGGTAATGGGATAAGTAGAATTACTTTATTTTATATTTTTCTAGATACATAAACTTGCTCTTAATCAAAATGTTCATATTCATTTAATTCATTTTATCTTGAGAATTCATTCATGAATATTGTATTTAAATAATTTTTACCCATCTCACTCTTTTCTCTAATGCCTCCAACTCCCTATCATATCACCTACAAACTCCCACATAAGTATTGGGGTGAGTTTACATATCCTGTACCCACATGAAAAAACAACTTGTGTGCATCAGAAATCCCATTGCCAGTAATCTTTAAGCTGTCACAACAAGAAGTAGACAACTGCTCTGCTCATACAAACATGAGACTGTGATATTGATTATCATTTATAATACTTACAAATTTTCATAAGCACTTTGGTTATTGTAACATATATACAAATATTAATATGCATGCATATGTAACTACAAAGTGAGGAGTCTCTAATGTTGATTTATGTTGTATGTTTTTACAGATGTACATGTAGAATTAGATAACCTTTCAGGGCATTCATCCATGGAGAAGACTGATTCTTCCTCTCTCAGCAGCCATTAATTACCCATGCTAATTCATGTAGAGGTAGTGCCTTGTGAGATTTCTCCCTCCATGTTGACATGTTAACTAGTAATATCACTGTTTCCATCTTGTTTTGGTGACCATAGGCTGATTCTATAGGTATACTTGCCTCTCATTATTTTACATCTTCTTGATCTTCTGGCTCTTAGAGTCTACCTTCCACCTATTCTACAATGTACTCTTATTTTGAAATATGGGTTATGCAATCATAAATACATAAACATAACACACACACACACACACACACACACACACACACACACACACACCATGCTGGAGTAGCAATTCTAACACCCAATAAATTTCACTTTCAACAAAATTATCAAAAGAGATGGAGAAGGATACATTACACTCATCAGAGGAAAAATCCACAAAGTTAAACTTTCAATTCTGAACATCTATATTCCAAATACAAAGGTACCACATTTGTAAAAGAAACTTTACTAAAGCTCAAAATGCAAATTGAACCTCAGACAACAATAGTGGGAGACTTCAACACCCCACTCTCATCAATAGGCAGGTCATTGAAACAGAAATTAAACAGAGACATAGTGAAATTAATAGAGGTTATAAACCAAATGGATTTAATAGATATATACAGAATATTTTACCCTAAAACAAAAGAATATACTTTCTTATCAGCTCCTCATGTTAACTTCTCCAAAATTGACCATATAACCAGACACAAACAAGACTTCACAGATACAAGACTATTGAAATAATCTCATGCATTCTATCAAATCTCCACAGACAAAGGCTGGTCTTCAATAATAACAAACACAGCAGAAAGCCCACATAGTCATGAAAAGTAAGCAACTTTCTATTCAATGATTACTTGGTCAGGGAAGAAATAAATAAAGAACTTAGAGACTTTTAAGAATTTAAAATTTAAAGGCAATAGTGGTAAAAGTCATCTGGTATTGGGGGTACAGAGATAGAAAGACCGATCAATGGAATAGAATTGAAAATCCAGAAATAAACCCTCATACATCTGGTCACCTGATCTTTGATAAAGAAGCTGAAACTATACAGTGAAAAAAAGGATCAACAATTGGTACCCATTTAACTGGCAGTCAGTATGTAGAAGAATGCAAATTGATCTATTTTTATCTCCTTGTACAAAGCTCAAGTCCAAGTGGATCAAGGACCTCCACATAAAACCAGATTTGCTAAATCTAATCAAAGAGAAAGTGGGAAAGAGCCTTGACTATATTGACACAGTGGAAATTTTCCTGAACAGAACACCAATGGCTCAGGATCTAAGATCAACAATTGACAAATGGGAACTCATTTAACTGAAAAGCTTTTGTAAGACAAAAAGACCCTGTCAATAGGTCAAAATAGCAACCTACAGATAAGGGAAAGATCTTTAAAAACCCTACATCCTACAGAGGACTAATATACAAAATATAAAATGAACGCAAGAACTTAGACTCCAGCAAACCAAATAAGTCCAATTTAAAAATAGACTATAGAGCTAAACAGAGAATTCTCAACTGAGGAATCTCGAATGGCCAAGAGGAACCTAAAATGTGTTCAACACCCTTAGTCATTAGGGAAATGCAAATCAAATAGACTATGAGATTCCACCTTAAATCAATCAGAATAGCTAAGTTAAAAACATCAGATAACAGCAGATGCTGGCAAGGATGTGGAGAGAGATGAATGCTCTCCATTTTTGATGGGATTTCAAACTGGTACAGCCACTCTAGAAATCCTCAGAAAATTAGAAATAGTTCTACCTGAATATCTAGCTCGACCACAACTGAGAATATACCCAAAAGATGCTCCAACATATCATAAGGCCTCATGTTCCACCATATTCATAGCAGCCTTATTTGTAATAGCCAGATGCTGTTAACAGTTCAAATACCCCTCAAGAGAAGAATGGATACAGAAAATGTGGTACATTTACACAATGGAGTGCTACTCAGCTATTTAAGATGAGGACATCACAAATTTTGGAGACAAATTGTTGGAACTAGACGTTTTATCCTGAGTGAGGTAACCTAGACTCAAAAGGACATATATGGTACATACTCAATAATAAGTAGATATTAGAGAAAAAGTTCAGAATACCCACGATGCAACTCACAGACCATATGAAGGAAGGCCTTAGTGAGGATGCTTCAATCCTACTTAGATGGGGGAACAAAATAATCACAGAAGGCAGAGGGAGGGAGGGACTTGGGAGAGATAGAAGAGGGGAAAGATAAAAGGGGAGGAAGGATCAGGTAGGGAGTTACACAGGGGAGAAGCCCAGAGGGCCAGGGAAATGAAAGTCCCACACACAAGTAATGTGGAGGTACCCAGGACCCAATGGGGTTGATGTTAGCCAAAATGTTCAACAGTGAGGAGATTGAACTGGAAGAGATCATCTCAAGTAGATCGGCATTGCCCCCAGTTGAGAGATGGGGTAATCTACCACCTACCTATCTCAAAAATTTTAACCCAGGATTAGTCCTGTCTAAATGAAATGCATGGACAAAACCAAAATGGAGTTGTGACTAAAGGAAAGGCCATCCAGAGACTGCCCCCTTAGGATCCATCCCATGCATAAAAACCAAACCCTGACACTATTGCTGATGCCAAGATGGGCTCACCTACAGGTGCCAGGTATGGCTATTTGCTGAGAGGCTCTATCAGTACTGAAGGGAAATGAAATTTAAGATGAAATTTGAGGTCTGATTCATGTAACTTTGGTCAAAAAGAGGTGTTAGTGGACTTTGGAGCCTGGGGCTGAGAGCACAACTAAACAGGCCCAGGCATGCCCAGGCAAGCCCATTGTTAGAACATCCTTGAGACTGTCTGGCCATAAAGATACCATGGGAGTGCAGGAACAAGCAGAGCTATTGTGATGAGCCAGCGGCCATCTAACCCAGCGCCTCCCCTCGGCCCAGTCCCATTGTCCTTGTGACAGCTTAGGTTTATGTGTTAACCAGCTGTTCCGCTGACTCAGATAAGTGTCTGCCCCTCAGATTTCCTGACATCCTGACTTGCATGTACTACTCTGCTCACTCGTAATCATTCTGCTGATGTTTAAATGAGCCAATCATTGCAACCTCGCCAATTCTCCCCAGCCCCCGACCCTTTCCCTATAAAAACCCCTAGCTTTCGGGCCTCATGGTTAATGCCTCTATCTCCTGCATGGGATACGCATTGGCCTGGAGCTCTGTCAATAAACTACCTCATTTTTTTACATCGAGAAAGTCTCTCGTGTTTTCTGGGTGAGCCCTTATCTCAAGACAAGAGTGGAGTCTCCAGAAAGGGGGTCCTACAGTACCTGACTGAGACTGATGTACATGTTTACAGCCAACCATTGGACTGATCCTGGGGACCCCAATGGAAGAGTTAGGGAAAGGACTGAAGGAGCTGAAGCAGATTGCAATATCATAGGAAGAACAACAGTATCAATTAACCAGACCCCTCAGAGCTCCCAGAGACTAAGCCACCACCAAAGAACATACTTGGGCTGGGTTGAGGCTGCTGCTATGTATGTAGCAGAGGGCTGCCTTGTCTAACCTCAGTGGGAGGGAATGTGCTTGACCCTGTGGAGGCTTGATGTTCCATAGAAGGGGGATGCTAAAAGGGTGAAGTGGGATAGGGTTGGGGGCTCATGGAAGGGCAACAAGAAAGGGAAAACAACATTTTAAATGTAAATAAATAAAATAATTAATTTTTAAAAAATCTTTGTATCATAGAAAGACATGCCTATAATTCAAGCTCTGGGGTAATTAAAGCAACATGATGCTGAGAGCTTGCTAACCATTTGTTATATGCCCTCATTGTCATGCTTGGGACAAATGAGAGATGTGTCTCAAAAAAAAAAAAAAAAGAAAGAAAGAAAGAAAGAAAGAAAGAAAGAAAGAAAGAAAGAAAGAAAGAAAGGAAGGAAAGAAGAGTCGAATAAGAAATTTAAAAGACCACAAGTATTAACCTCTCTCTTTTATAGAAACATGCACACACATACTTCTCCCAATAAATACAAATGTGGGTGCACACATGCATAGATTATAATATTTCTGTGAAGAGTAAAGTCCACAAATCAACTATAAAAACTCGACTAGGCAGAAGGTGTTTCTTTTATTTCCTATTTTATTAAATTGGAAAGTGAATGAAGGACTATGACTGACAATAACCAGAGAAAAGCTATGACACATCATATTGTTATGGACATGTATGCACATGGGTTGTTGCATCAGACAACTTATGTTCCAGACTCCTACGGCAAGAAGGAAAAATGAAGGAGCCCCAGTAGAGAGCATAGAAGCTCAGCACATGTGCATTGTTCCCTTCTTTTACCCTCACTTTCAAGTAAGGGGGAAAGAGAAAAGAAGGTTCGAATTCTTAGATTTACATCAGTGACATTTTCTAAGCTCCCTTTTCTTGGTATAATGAATTGCCTTTTGGCTCCGGGAACAACTGGCCTCTGGCTTTTGCCATTTGCCATCTGGGCAGCATCCTATAAATCTGAGCTATTGTACCCAACATTAACCTGTAGCTTATTGTGACCTTGAAGGCTGTGGTCTTAGCCTGAAGCCCTCACTAGTCTTTCAGAATTAGATGGATTCTGGTTAATGTTAGGTGACCAAAAAGTTAAAATCAAGACAAAGTTGGTAAAATATAGTACAGAAAAAGAATTTTGGGTTAGAGAATCTTTCTGCTTTATCCTTACTTTTAGTAGTTTGTGCTTTACTAAAATAAGCTTTTACAATTCCCATAAAATATTTTACTTTGGTTTTCAAAATTACCTCCTTACTATTCTTTGAGTTCCCTTCTGGTATGGGACAGGGTCACTCCTTTGTGAATCCCTCTGTACTTTTACCTCTGACAGATTTTTAATTTAGTTTAGTATTTTTTTTAATTATTCACTTTACATCCAGCTCACCCCCCCCCACCCATACCCGTACCAACTCCCACAATCCTGTGACAGTTTTTAATTGCAGAGACACACACTGTACTGACTAGGGCTTTTTTTATTTTGTTTATTTGCTTTTATCAGTTTCACATATTTTGAGTCATCTGAGAGAAGAGAACCTCAAGTTAAACAGTGACTCCAGGTTATAAGGCTGGAGGCAAGCCTATGGGACGCTGTTTTTCTTTAGTGATGGATGTGAGAGGGTCCAGCACTAGGCTGGTTGTCCTGTGAGCTGTGATAAAGCAGAGTGAACAAGCTATCATGAACTGGACAGCCAGCAGGTTCCCCCATGACCTCTGCATCAGCTCCTGTCTCCAGGATCCTGCCCTGCTTGAGTTTTAACCTTGACTTATTTCAGTGATTAACTATTATATAGAACTCTAAGCAAAACGAAACTTTCCTCCCAAAGTTTATTTTATCTGTGTTGTGTCATCACAGCACTATTGTGCCTAACTAAGACTCACCTAGTTCCTGCTTCCTTGTACGTACTAAGGAGAGAAAATTCCCTTTAACTGCTTCCTATTCAGACAGGTAACATTTTCACATATTTACATCCATCTTTTAATCTTTAAATGTTAGACACTCAACCCAAACTCCTGGATTACTTTTATTTAAATCACTCTAGCCCATGGACATCACTGAGCCCAGAAGCAAAACGGTGGAGAGAGGAACCTTTCTCGCCACTGCAGTCAGACTGTTCCTTCTGCGATTCAGCACACACCTCTGAAAGGATTCATGTCACTTAAATGCGTTTCTTAATCTCAAGGTAGATAATGGGTTTATACTTTTTATAAACTGTACAATATACTCCCCAGTGGGATATCAATTATTAAGTGAAGACAGATTTTCAGCTAATCATTTTATGCACCCTCTTTTGTGTTCACAATACAAATCTCAGAGATTTCCATATATTACAACATCAACGTTTCCAGGGGAAACCTCTGAAATAGGGTCACATCCTAGAGAGATAATAGAATTTATATAAAGCATACAGATTACTGTTCTAGTAGTGAGGATATTAAAAACAACAAAAATAAACTGAATCAAAATATATCACCATGCTTGACACGGTAAAAATAAGTCTGATTTTACTCTAGAAGACAAACCTATGTTCAGTAACAAATAATTATTCTGGGTTTACATTTCTGAGGCAAGAGAAGACATAGCTAACATTTCATTCTGTATTAATACAAACACCTCATGTCAGATGGCACAATTCAATATATTCAACAAATAACAGTGTTACTGCAAGAAAAAACAACTGAGGAAAAGAGCAGATCATCATGACTCAGATGTAGAAATTTAGGTTTGTGTGCCCATACAATCTACCTAGCCTAGTAATCAACACACCTCTGCATATTTTTTTCATCTGGGAAAACAATTTTTCCTAGATGTAAAGCTAGGGTACAAGTGTCAAGCATTTCATATTAGATTCTTCAAGAGTTCATACAGCTGTTAAAAGTATTATGTACACTTACTATTTATTTCAGGACAAATAAAGACAATGACATTTTTATAGCTTCTGACATATTGAATGATTTTTCTTACAGGTATATAATTCAAGTACCACACTATTCATCCATAAAATCTCAAGCCAGAATGTTAAAGATTTTAACGTTTTAGCTTTGTGATTATAATATCATTACATAAATTTCCCCTTCCCATTTTCAGTCCCAAATCCTCTCATATACTCCTTTTTCTTCTCTTTCAAATCCATACCCTCTTTATTGATTGTTGCTTTACTCATGCACACACACACACACACACACACACACACACACACACACACACACACATATACTGTCTAATTTTATTCTATATGTATTGCATTCTTTACTATATAACCTTCTCAGTCTGTATCATGTTACTCTATAATGTGTTTCCAGGAATCACTACTTGATATTGGTTGAGAAATTGATGTCCTCTGCCCTAGAGAAGATTTTTTTCTACCATTCCTTTTTTGCTTCCTTAGTGATCTATAGCTTTTTGTGTAGGGTTGATGCCTCATGGGCCTTCCCCTATTTACTTTGTCATGCCAATAGTTGTTGACTTGCAGAATTTAGGTTGGAAGAGTCACGTTGGTAACATTTTATGGGCTCAAGGTTCTGGGTTTCCTTGAACATACAGCCTTACAGCAAATTCACTCATCACCTGGCTCTTAAAATCTTTCACCTGCTTTTCCAAAATGTCCTCTGAGTCTTAAGGGTAGGGGTTATTTTATAGATGTTTCTGTTGTGGCTGGACTCAACAACTCTGATCTATAAGGTGTGGTTTTTGTAGTGGTCTTCATATGTTATGAAGAGAAGCTTTCTTGATGATAGATGAGGACTACATGTGGGTATAAAGTCACATAGTTATAGTCACATAAATAGTGTAGTTAGGGATCATGCCATTTCAATAAAATAGAAGTTGTAGGTATTCCTATAAATTCCATGATTTCACTAGTCTTTAGAAATTGACTACTAGGTTTTCAGTACTGGACATATTTTCTTGCTTGTAGAGCAGATCTCAACTCTAGATCTCAACTACCAAGGTATGCATGTTAATAGTGCACCCTCAGGATTATCATGTTATACTTGTTGTTTATGTGGTTCACAGACAGGGTGTGTTTTAGAAATGTATACATTGGAATTGGTTTCCACAACTCTCTGCAAAATGATTGGCTGTTATCTTCTGTAGCGGTCTCTGTTGCAAAGCAAGTTTCCTTGATTAGGGTGAGGATTAGAATTTCAGATCCTTTATTGAGAGAGAACCTATGGAATTTGTTTCTCTGAGTATGGGTTGCCATAACCAGGATGATATTTCTTTTAAACTTCTGTTTATTTACCCATAAAATTCTTGATTTTGTTTTTTCTTTACAGCTGTACACTATTCCATAATGCATATGTACATATTACCATTATTTGTTGGTGAAGGGCATTAGGTTTTATTTCATTTTTTTTCTTGTAAACAGGGCGGCAATACACATGATTAAGAAATTATTGACATAGTCCTGTGTGCATATGCCAAGGAGTAGTTTACCTAGGTCATATAGTAGCTTCTTATCAGATTTTGAGAATTCTTCACATTGATTTTCATGGCAGCTGCAACAGTTTGCAAATATATCCAGGAGTGAATCAGGGTTCCTTTGTCCTACTTCCATCCAGCATTATTTACTAGTTGTTTTGTTGTAACTTGCCATTGTTGCTAAGGTAAGATGAAATTTTTAAGATGTTTTGATTTTCATTTTCCTAATTGTTATGGAGAATAAATATTTTGGGGATATTTTTAAGTGACTATTTTTCTTTTAAGAATTCTGTTCAAGTCCAAGTATGATTGTTTGAATAGGCCCTGTTTCTCTCTCCCTTCCTTGTCTCTCTCTCCTTTTGAGAAATTTATATATACTTGGTACTTGCAATCTCTCAGATATATATCTGGCAAACATTCTCTCCTATTTTGTGAAATTTTCTTTACTGATTTGACTATTTCTTTGCCTGCACAGAAATTTTTTAGTTTAGAAAATGTCCTATTTATCACTTCTCAGTCTTTTGACTAAGGTCAAGTGTAAAAAAAATTCTCGCTTGTCAATTGTTGTTTGTCTTAATTCTTGAGCAAATGAAGACCTATTCAGAAAGTTCCTTCATACAGCTAAATCTAGAGTGGCGTGTTTTTCTTCTATATATGTATTAAGGTCTGGAATGGTAATGCATGCCCATGAATTATTTTGGTATTTAGGATGCATTGTAGTTACATATGAATTTTAGAATACTTCTATTTTTCTATTTCTGTGAAGAGAGTAGTGATAGAGATTTTGTTGGAATTTCATTAAATCTGTAAATAGCATTTGGTAAAGTTGTCTTTTTCACCATACTAATTCTACAAATCTCTGAGCCCTTGTAGTGTCTTTCTTTAGCATTTTTTTCCAGGGGTTTAGTTTTCATTTTAGTGTTCCTTCATTCTGTAGCTAGGTTTACTCCAAGATATTTTATTTTAATTATTTTGAGGCTGCTATATATGAGAGCATGTCAATGATCTTTTTCTCTTTATGTGAAAAAGATATAAGTTTAATAAGTTCAAATTGATTCTTTACCTTGTTCACTTGTTGAATTTGAATATAGTTCTAGAATATTTTGGATAGAAACTTGAGGATCTCTAACAAATAGATTTGTCATCTACAATTAAGAATAATTTGATTTATTTCCCTATTTGAATTTTTCATAATCACAATGAAATTTTATTTATTTCTAAATTAATTAGTTATTTTACATTCCAATTGCTCTATTTCCTCCTGTTCCCCCCACACACATTGGTTACCTCTTCTCATGTTCCCTCCACTTCTATTTTGAGATGGTGGAACTTTCCTGGCTATCTCTCTCCTCTGTCATATCAAGTCTCTGTAGGATTAGTTACTCTCCACTGAGACCAAACAAAGCAACAGCTTTTGGGGGAATGGATTCCACAGACAGGCAATAGCTTTAAGGACAGCCCCTGTTCCCCACATAAAGACTGAGCTGGACATCTACTACATATGTGCTAAGAGCCTCTGTCCAGTCCATGTATGTTTTTTTTTTTTTTTTTTTTTTTTGGTTGCTGGCTCAGTCTATGAGAGCTCCTAAGAGTCCAGCTTAATTAACTCTGTTGATCTTCCTATGGTGTACCTATCCTCTTCGGATCCTTCAATCCTTGCCCAAACTCTTCCATAAGAGTTCCAGATTTCTGTCCAATGTTTGGCTGTGGGTATCTACATCTGTTTCAATCACCTGCTAGATAGAATTTCTCAGAGGATAGTTATTCTAGACTTCTGTCTGCAACCATAACATATTGTCAATAATAATGTCTCAGAATGGTCTTTGATCATGGAATGGGTCTCAAGTTGAGTTTGTGGAGATTCCTGAGAGTCATTGCTGGTGACCTTAGACTAGAATCATAAAAATGGGGATATGGAACCTTATAAGCCCACTTCCTCTAGCCAGGCAGGAACAATGGTAGAGGGAAAAGGAAACCAACCTGGTCACAAAACATTCAGTCCTATTCAGTCCTTTTTTTTTTTTTTTTGTCAAAAGAAATGCAGCAAAAAACACGGAGCAGAGACTGAAGGAATGGCCAGCCAATAACTACTCCTATTTGTATTTTAATAATTTTTTTCTTGCATTATGGCTCTACCTAGTACTTCAAGAAAAATTTTAAAAAGACAATGGATAGTGGACATTGCTGTCATGTTTCTACAGGTTGCTTCAAGCTTTTCTCCATTTATAATAATAATGATAATGATGGTTGTAGATTTCACACACACACACACACACACACACACACACACACACGTGAAATATCTTCCCTACACTGCTCCTCTCTCTAGGTATTTTATCATTACATTATGTTGGCCCTTGTAGAAAGGTTTTTCCTGCATTTATTGAGATGATCATGTGAGATATGTTTGTATGACGTTCCACATTTACTGACTTCTACATTTGAACCATCACTGTATTTCAGAGATAAATCCAGGTTAGTCATCTGTATAATCTCTTTTTATATGTTTATATTCTATTAATAATATTTTATTAAGCATTTTAAAAACCATGTCCATGAGAAATATTAACCTATAGTTTCCTTTTTTGTCATGTTGTTTCTTTACTTGGTTTTGGTATTAAAGCCATGTTAGCTTTGAAGATTTTGTACTGTGGCTGTCTTCTTTTAGGTTTGTTGAAAGATTACTTTCTTAGTTTTTCTAGGATGGAGTTTCCGTCCTTGTGTTGATGCTTTCCATTTATTATCCTTTGAAGGGCTGGATTCGTGGATAGATATTGTGTGAATTTGGTTTTGTCATTGAATACTTTGGTTTCTCCATCTATGGTAATTGAGAGCTTTGCTGGGTATAGTAGCCTGGGCTGGCATTTGTGTTCTCTTAGGNTCTGTATCACCTCTGTCCAGGATCTTCTGACTTTCATAGTCTCTGGTGAGAAGTCTAGTGTGATTCTAATAGGCCTGCCTTTATATGTTACTTGGCCTTTTTCCCTTGCTGCTTTTAATATTCTATCTTTATGTAGTACATTCGTTGTTCTCATTATTATCTGTCGGGAGGAATTTCTTTTCTGGTCCAG
>NC_034596.1:57339628-57348119 GCF_900095145.1 Mus pahari
ATCTGGGTTCTTTCCAGCTTCTGGCTATTATAAATAAGGCTGCTATGAACATAGTGGAGCAAGTGTCCTTATTACCAGTTGGAAGATCTTCTGGGTATAATGTTTTCAATTTTTTAATTGAACATAGCACCATTTGAAGTAAATTATTAATTTCATGTCAGCTTTCATTAATGCTATTTTCTAAAAATCTAAATTCTGATATTTATCTTGTTTATTTTACTTTTATCAATAAAAATAACAACTGTTCAAATCCCTATTTTCATTTTTATGCTCTACATATTTGTTTATTGATTTTATATTATTTAATATATAATTTTATTATTTTAAGCCTCTCTCAAAGAACAAACCTCCTTGTAAGTTGATATGGTGCTTTCTATTTTCTTTTATATCAGAATATTTTAAATTTCCCTTTGATTTTTTTCTTTAATATTTAATGGTGATTTGTTTATCTTCACAAAAATCTGTTGTCTTATTTTTCAATTCTTGATATTATACTTGTGAGAAGTAAATATGTGTATTTTGATTGGTATATGCCTGCATGTGCAGACACACACATATGCATGACATGTGTATATGAAGGCCAGAAGTCAACATCTTTGTTTATCACCCATCATCTTATTTATTGAGAAATAGCCTAATAATCAAATCTGGAGATGACTCATTCACTTAGCCTGGCTAGCTAGAAAGTTTGACAGATGTGAGTAACTCCAGGATCCTAGTACTGGACCTGCAATAATATAACACATATCTGACTTCTTCATGAATGCTAGGAAATCCAAATTCAGGTGCTCATGTTTTTGTAGCAAACTCCACTGAGTTCCTATAGTGTATATATTTTATGATTTACATATATTGTTAAGTTTAAGGAAATTTAGAGGAATAATAGATAGTCCTATATTTATGTTCATGCTATAGAATATAGCTACAACCAACCAATTTTTTTTCTCAATTTGAATTAAAATATTATGATACCCATTGCTCCTCCACTTTTACAGATTCTGCATGGTTGATCTCAGTCTTTTATTTTCAAACTACTTATTCTCAACCTTCAGTAAATAGCAAAAGCTCACACACCATATCTTACAAATTTGTTATACATATGGTCCCCAAATATCAAAAATTGGAAATATTTTTAAAAGAATATGGCATGTAGTAAACCTACCTCAACAGATGTCAAAGCTTAAGACATGAAACACTGAAGAATACCTATCTTTGTGATTGGGTAGTTGATGAAGAGCCATGATTTGTGCCTACTTCCCAACATTGCAGAAGAATATCACACAAGCTTTGATGAAGATTCGGTTAAGTAATACAAATTATTGGTTCTACTAAGCTTCTGTCAACTTTGCACAAGTATTAAGTTGAAAACTCAAAAGTTCACATGCTACAATATAACTTCCTATAGTTTCCCCTCCCTTATATCCCCCAGATCTTTGGATCCCCTGCCAATTCAAAGCCACAGTTTTTAAAAAACATTTCTTTAGAAAACAAGCAAGCAAGTGAAAAACTCAAATGGTGAGTTCCACATTTAGTGAGAGACTGTGTCTGAGAACTAAGGCAGAGTTCAACAGAAGAGAGAAGTAAAGTTTTCTGCTGGTCCCGTTATGCATATGCACATAAAGTGCACTGTGTACACATATTATATACACACTTAATATAACCATTAGACTTTTTCAGAGAAGTTACTCTGAAGATAATGTTAATTCAGAAATGACAAGCAAACAAAGAAGATGACAGGCACTCAACAGCCTAGGAAAGTATAAGCAACATAAACAATAATGAAAAAGTTGTCATTCTAAATTTCATAATATATTAGAGAGCAATAGTAACAAATACAACATAATATTGACCAAAACATCTATGTATACAAATGGAATTATATACACAAATATGAGTATAAATAATTGTACTCATCTGATATAAAAAATACAAAGATATAAAAGTACACACTGGAGGATAGACATCTTCAACAAACAGTGCAGTGAAAACTGTATGTCCATATGTAAAAGAATGAAATGAGACCTGTATTTATCACTGAGTACACATTCATTCACACATGTACAAATGCACACACACACACACACACACACAAACAAACACACACACACACACAAATGATGTAAGACCTCAATGTGAAACCCCAATTACTTATACAGTTCTGTGTAGAAAAGGAGTTTCTGACTAGAATTATGTTTGCCAATAAATTAAGACCAACAAAGGACAAAGTCTATTCTTAAAATTCCAACCTTACTCAGTTATAGAAAAGAATAATATTAAGAAAATAATATCATGAAAAGAGCTTTTAATAGATTTTGCTATTTTAGCTTATTTCAACTGAATTATTATTTAAGTTACATTTAATATTATAATGTAATAATCAAAACATTAAGTTTATAGAAACTTTAAATTAATACTAATTGTAAATAAATAATATATTAAATAACATTAGTAATACTGTCCTTGAATATTTTTCATGACTCATATTTTACTTAATATAAACAAGATTAATTAAAATGAGGATTACAGGTGGTATCCTATGGTTAGATGGTTACGTTGTTTCATTCATTTGATTTACTGATCTATGAAATGTTCATATAGAATTTATTTACTTATTTATTCATTTAAAAGTATTCTTTAGGTATTAAATTATTCTAATTATGTCATATCACCCTGATTGCATGATTAAAATTGATACTTGTTAGAAATCTGTATTACTTTATATTTTAAAACATGTGTCCCCTAATTCATGGATATAGTTTTCAGTTGTAAATTGCCTTCTTGCTGGTATACTTCCTACTGATAGCAACACTTGTATCAAAGTAAAAAATATATACTAAAATATTTTTAATCCCAGGTACTAGAATATAATAATTAGTTTCATTTCCTCCCTTTTACTTGGTTCTTTACCCTAGAATTGTCTGACAATCAACTTGTCTAACCTTTGCATGGTTATGTACATAAATACAATTATAAACAGATGCTGAATATTGTCTATTCACTGATGGACAGGTAATGACTGTGTTGGGTCATGCAGCTAGCCTGCTGAGTATTTAAGTAAGCAAATACCCTTCCTGGAGCAGTTTTGAGTCATTCCTTATGGTCCAGGCACACTGGAACAGGAGCATCTGTTCTTCAGCTCATCCAAACCCTGAAAGAGGTGTTCTTTCTCGCGCTACAGCCACCAAACTTTTCTGTAAATTTCCAAATAGTAAGCATTATAAACACATCAAGTGTGGTAGCACTCTTATTACACATTTCTGCTGTTACAGATATAGATGATATGCAAATAAATGGGTGGAGTTGTGTTGAAGTAAACCTTACCTTAAAAAACAGATGAAGGCAGCCTGAATTTGCCCTATATGGCACAGCTGCTGAACGTACTCTCAAGCTTAATCTGTATAAACCCTCTAACTTTTAGCCTGCATTTTTATTTGAATAATTCATTTAGAGCAGAAATAGATATGTATACACAACTGTAGGTCTTTTGTTACCTAGCTATATATTTTGTTTTGTTAAAATTAAATATATTTTCAGGGTTTCTTCCGGTTTTGGAGAAAGATTGCTGTTGAGATAGAAGCAGAGTGAGAAGTTACACTTTCAGCACCTGTCTTCACTTTGCTGTTCAATGTCATGATTTCAGATTGCTTAGGAAAAATATCTGTGTGATATCTAAATACTACCTTCTAACTTCTACCCATTGATTTACCCTTGTTTTTATAAATGTATTCACTCTCATCTCTTAGCGGTCTCAGTTGAGAACATACTTGAGTTCGGAATATTGGTGCTATAGATATCTTTTGAGAAACTCTGGGCAACACAAAATGGATTATGTACCCATTTCACCCCTTGGCATAGCCACTGCTAGTCTGTCATCACTAGACCAGCAAGAACAGCTTATGTCTGAGAGAGTGTGTGTACCCAGAGGCAGGCCCTGTTCCTCCTTCATTTTGTAAGACTTCATAATACCTTCACAAGTATGTCAGTATGCACCTTTTGAAGTCAGAGCATCCCTCAGCCTCAGCTTTATACCTGCACTGCTTTTTCAGCTACACTGCACCTGTGGGACTAATTTAATTTGAAATTGTAATGCATCATCTTACCAGCACATACGTTGTAGCCTGCCAATCCTGACAGACAGTAAGGTTTTTATGGTGAAGTGCATCAAACACTTCCCTACTTTTGGAAATGTAGAAAGGAAAACATGTATTGAGAATGATAAAGGAGAAAGAGCTCTTGTCTCAGCTACAGTGTGCATGAACTTCCTGTCCAGGCCCTGCTGACTCAAAGGTCGCTTCTGCTCCCTGTGAATATAACCCAAACACATGCAGAAAAATATGCATATTTACAGGTGACACAGATAACTTACAGAAACCTGTATGCCATAGAATTCTGCACATTTTACATTAGAAACCCACGAAGAGCAGGGGTCTATATTGACAGAAACTTGCCAGTTTCTTTTTGCAATGTCAACAAACTACAGTCTCTAATTGAAATTGCTGGTTTGGATGGTGGATTCCCATTGTTATGCTCACTGGCCTAGATTTGCTGAGAAACTTTTCCTAAACCAGTGAAACGGTTAAGTGCAATGTCCTGTGTTATTGCTCACTGGCTGCTCCGGATCTCGTTTCCAGACATGTCCTCCAAACACATTTTTTTTTTTTAAAATTAAATGAAAACTATTATTTAATATTAGAGAAGAAATAAATATTTTAAGTAAAATAATATTATTCCACATTTATGTTTTATTGGTCACTATTATTGAATCGGAATGTAGAAAATGAAGCAGGACTACCAGTCCTTTTTGTGTTTTTAATTAATGTAAAAAGTGATAAATATTCTATAGTATTTCTTTATAATTTTTTCTTTGATTCACTTTTCCCTATTGTCTTCCCTGCCTTTACTCTTCCATTTCAATTAGTCTGTGTTCAGATGGCATGCCAAATATTCTCCTTTTTTTTTTTTGTACTTCCTCATAACCACTTTTTGCTTTTCTCATCATCGTCATTCTAGAACTGTGACCTGTATCCATACATACACTAACATATAGACACATAGAAAGCTGAAAAGCTCACATCTCAGTGGAAATGTGATACCTTTTTTTTCTGGGTTTCAGTTACCTTATGTAGAATAATATTCTAGATCCATTGATTGTGAACATAATTATTTATTTTTCTTTATGGCCGAATAAAAATCCATTGTGCATGTATACTGTGTGTTTAATGTTCACTCACCTGTTATTGATCACCAGGACTGTTTCTATTCCATTGTTCTCTACTGTTGCAAAACCCTTTTATTATCTCATGAGTGCACAATCTTTACTCACCAATATTTCTGTCTATTGCTGCATGTCAATTTTCCTTTCTTTCTCCATGAACCTATAATTACATATTTCTATACTATAAAAAGTATATTCACATCAGTGGAGATTAAACTATATTAAAGTTTTATATACTTTGCATATATATATGTATATATATATATATATATATATATACATACATACATACATATGTGTATATATATATACACATATAATTGCAGATGACACAGTCTTAATATAAAATATAATATATATATATATATCACATTTTGAAATCTTGTTAGTTTTTTGATAGTAGCATTGGCAAACATATTTATTGATGCAATACATATTCATACAATTGTCACTATACAACACTTTGTTCTAGCAACAGGATTTCAATTTATAGTTGATGATTTTCTTTATAATCTCCTCAAAGAACAAAATATACAACATTGTAAGTAAAATAGTAAGGAGCTTGCCCTAAGAAGTCATTTTTTGGTGTGTGTGTGTGTGTGTGTGTGTGTGTGTGTATCACAAAGGGCTAGAAATGGTTCTTGATAAAATTGTGGATTGTGCATTTTCTTTCTTGTTTTAATGTAGGTTTTTGGTAGTTTGTAACAGTTTTCAAAGTTCTTTGGAAAGATGCATTAAAAATTTCCCTGGTTTTCTTTTAGAAAAATTATTTTTCCTAGACTAGTTTAGTTTCTTATTTCACCAAACCATAATGGCACAATGTTACACTCTTTGTTTTTGAAGCTCTTGGAATGCTAAGAAGAGAAAAAATTGAGTTTGAAGGTAGTTACTATAACAGATTTCAAGTTACAGAGAAGGTATAAAATACTTAGTAAGACTTTGCTTCAAATATTAAACCAGAAGAAAAAATAAATAAAATACATCTGAGTGTACACAGATTTCCTACACTTCCTGTATTCCACTGTGTCTATACATATTGAGTATACCTTTGTTACAGTAAATTAAATTGAAATGGATATATATTTTTAATTATTTTTTTCCTTATTTTTTTACACTGCAGATTTTATCCCCCTCCTGGTCCACCCTCCCTCTGAATGTTCCACATCCTATACCTCCCCACCTGGCCCCCTGGTTCCACGAGTATATCCCTACACCATTCCCACCCCACCAGAACTCCAAACTCCCTGGGGCTTCCAGTTCCCTGAGAGCCAGGCACATCCTCTCTGACCAAATTCAGACCAGGCAATCCTCTGATATATATGTGCTGGGGGCCTCATATCAGCTGATGTATGCTGCCTGGTTAGTGATCCAGTGTCTGAGAGATATCCACAGTTCAAGTTAATTGAGACTTCTGGTCCTCCTACAGGGTTGCCCCCCCCCCCAGCTTCTTCCAGCCTTTCCCCAATTCAACCACATGGGTCAGTAGCTTCTGTCCATTGGTTGGGTGTAAATATCTGCATCTGATTCTTTCAGCTTCTTGTTGGGTCTTTTGGGGGGCAGTTAAGATAGGTCCTTTTTTGTCAGCACTCCATAGCCTCAGTAATAGTGTCAGGTCTTGAGGTCTCCCCTTAAGCTGCATCCCACTTTGGGCCTGTCACTGGATCTTCTTTTCCTCTTACTACAGGAAGTTTTCCTAAGACTTCAGTCTTACTTTGTATAGTCTGCAGTTATGGCAATTGTGTAATTGTTTATTTGTTCCATTCTATTATCGCAGTGATTTTACTTTCCTGAGGTTTCTTGATGTTTATTTTTCATAATACCTTCTCAAGAACTCTTGAAAATATTGACTTTCAGTCTCCCTCATTTTGTCATATCTAGACTATGCTATTCTATACAGTATTAACCGCTTTAAATTTGATTTCTTCCATAAGAATTTACATTAAGTTTGTTTAATTTATTCTTGTATTAAAGGGAAAGAATCCCATAAATATTACCTTTGATGGTTATGATATCTAATCTCTGTAATTTATTAGATGCATCTTCTGGTTATGACTATGAGATATTTTCATGATTTCTATTTGATACATAATGTTCTATTACATTATGGGCAATTGTTTTGGCAAATGGACCTTGTATGTATAAGAATTTTAGCTGTGCCTGGACATGGTAATGCACATCTTTAATTCCAGAACTTAAAAGTCAGAGGCAGGTAATTTCTGCATTTGAGGATCACCTGAGATACACAGTGAAACATCATAAAAAAATTGCAAAAGAAAAAGATAAATATAAGTATGAAAATAAGCCATTAAGCAGCATCCCTCAATGGTTTCTAATTCAGTTTCTGCCTCCATTCACTTTCTTGAATCTGTGGTGGTTCAATAAGATTGCCCTTCTAGGGTCATATAGTTGAATGGTTATTCATCAGAAAATGGAACTATTTGAGGAGGACTAGGGGGTATGATCTTAAGGTAGATGTGGTCTTGTTGGAGGAAATGTGTTACAATTGGGTTGAGATTCCAAAGAGATAATACTTGCCCAGTGCCTCTCTCTTTCTGTTGCCTGAATATCCAGATATAGAATTCTCAGAGCCTTCTTCAACCCCATGTCTCATGTGTGCTGCCATGCTCCTTGTCATGATAATAATGGACTAATCCTCTGAACCTTTATGGTAGCAAGCCCTTTTAAAATGCTTCCTTTTAGGAGAGTTTCTTTGGTCATAGTGTATAGAACACTGGCTAAGAAAAGTCCCTACCATGACTTCCCTCAGCTGGATTTTAATTTATAAGCCAAGTAAACCTTTTTCCATATTTTTCAGTACACAATAGAAAGCAAACTAGGATATAAAGCAGTATTAGGAACACAGCACTTCTGTGATGGACATGAACATGTTTATTTGGAGAAGGATTATAACTACAATAATCTTCCTTCACATAGTGCTACAAATACTAACAATCATAATTACTATATTTGTTTTGTATATTTCTTCATAATGCTCTGTCTAAAGTTTCAAATATAAGATTTTATAATATCCACTTCTTCTATGTCACAAGCATCTGTCCTGTTTCCTTCCCAGCTCCCTTGCTTCCCACAATTCCCCACACATATTGCTTAAGAAACACTTGAGAGACATAAATGATCCATTCAGCTTTATCTTAATTTTTACAAAATTTGGAAACTTCTTCCTAGAACTGAAGTTTCAGATATTCTTCTAGAGGACGGCTTTCCTAAAATTGATACTTTGTTTCATTCATATATATATATATATATATATATATA
>NC_034596.1:57348475-57351434 GCF_900095145.1 Mus pahari
CATTCTTGTCCTGGCATTGCTCTACCCTGGGACATTGAGCCTTCTCAGGACCAGGGTCCTCTCCTCCCATTGATGTCTGACAAGACCATCCTCTGCCACATATGCGCCTGGAGCCATGGTGAGAGGGCTGCCTGTGGCCACACTCGAACTGGGTCCATCCTGAAAGGCGAGAAAGAAAATGAGGCTAAGACAAAAGTGTTCTGATCAAAGCCCACAAGTTTAATAAAGTTCAGAGTTTATATAGCAGGGGAAGGCCATCCCCCGCCACCCATTCTTGGAGAATGTCATTCAGGTGAGAACCTGTAGGCTGATGTCAGGATTTTGTCTCTGGAATATGTCAAGAGCCTCTCAGCAGGGAGAAGAGCAGTGGCAAGTGTAAACAAAGAACTGGCCTGACAGGCCAGAAGGTACCATCCCAGGTTGCCCTGTGCTTAGCAGCAGCAGAGGTCTACAAAAGCCTGCTTCGAGGCTGAAGGGAGACAACACCATGCACATTCTTTGTTGGTCATTTAGTCTCTGGAACCTCTGGGGGTAATGGTTAGTTCATATTGCTGTTCCTTCTACAGGGTTGCAACCCCATTCAGCTCCTTGGGTCCTTTCTCTAACTCCTCCACTGGGGACCCTGTGCTCAGTCCAATGGTTGGCTGAGATTATCCCCTTCTGTATTTGTCAGGCTCTGACAGAGCCTTTCAGGAGACAGCTATATCAGGCTATTTTCAGCAAGCACTTGTTGGTATCCACAATAGTGTCTGGGTTTAGTAACAGTACATGGGATGGATCCCCAGATGGAGCACTCTATGGATGGTCATTCCTTCACTCTCTACTCCACACTTTGTCTCTGTAACTCCTTCCATGGTGATTTTCTTCCTCCTTATAAGAATGATCCAAATATTCACACTTTGGTAAACCTTTTCTTGAGCTGCATGTGATCTGTGATGTTATCTTGGGTATTCCAAGCTTCTGGGCTAATATCCAATTATGAGTAAGTGCATACCATGTGTGCTCTTTTGTGGTTCCATTACCTGACTCAGTATGATATTTTCTATTCCAGCCATTTGCCTAAGAACTTCATAAATTCATTGTTTTTAATAGCTGATTAGTACTCCATTGTATAAATGTACTATATTTTCTGCATCCATTTCTCTGTTGAGGGACATCTAAGATGTTTCCAGCTTCTGACTCTTACAAATAAGGTTGCTATGAACATAATTTCATGGAGCATGTGTCCTTTTTACATGTTGAAGCATCTTCTGGGTATATTCCCAGGTGTGGTATAGCTGGGTCCTCAGGCAGTGCTATGTCAAATTTTCTGAAGAACTGCCAAACTGATTCCTGTATTTTGCAGTTTTGTTGAGTAGAGGCTTTTTAAATAGGATCTTTTTTTTTTTTTTTTTTTTTTTTTTTTTTTTTTTTTTTCTTCTTATATTTCCCTTTTCATTTCTGATTTTGTTCATTTGGATACTGTCTCTATGCCCTCTGGTTAGTCTGCCTAAGGGTTTATCTATCTTGTTGATTTTCTCAAAGAAGCAGCTCCTGGTTTTGTTGATTCTTTGTATAGTTCTTTTGTTTTTACTTTGGTTGATTTCAGCCGTGAGTTTGATTATTCCCTGCCATCTTACTCTTCTTGAGTGTATTTGCTTCTTTTTGTTCTAGAGCTTTCAGTATCTGTTAAGCTTCTAGTATATGTGGATACATTGTTTCTTTCACAGTACATCAAATCTATTATAAAGTTTGTTATTTAAAAATCATCCTTTCTGAACCAGTTCTATTCATATTATGAAAATTTCAGTTTTGAGGGTTGTCTTACATACATTCTAATAAATTGAAGAATGGAGAATACTAAGAAAAATGCTTTCAAAATTCATGCTACTACAATTTGGCTGATTTCGAAAACAAGAAATATTACATCTTTCCAGCTAATTATTTGGGTGCAGGGAAGTTTAGAAGGCCAAGGAAAAAGGAGAGTACAACCTTCATGGAAAACTCATAGAGTTGTTGGAAGTGCAGTGTGATTGAGGATACTATGTTACAGAGAAAAGAAACACGAGTTTTAATTTTCAAGTTTAAAAATCAAAATAGAACAAAGGCAAGTAGGAAATAAAATGAAGAAATATTCATTAAAATGTACTGTGCATGAGGTGAAATTCTAGTAGCTTTCAAGCTACAAATGTCAAGGTTTTGGGCACTGTACTTGAAAGTGCCGACCATTGTGACTTAAAGTAGGCATACAATTCAGTTCTGGTCAGCAGAAATTTATGAAGAGGGATTGTATTATGGCAGGACTTACAGCCATACAAATGACAAAAGGTGGCTCTTGATATAATTATCTAACCTTTAAGAGGGCTTTTGTTACTTCTGTAAAATACAATGGAAGTAACTGTGGCATTAAAGAAAGACCACTTGAGACTATGAAAGGATTCATTTTAATCAAAGAAAAAATGGTATTAATTGAAATGATTCAGAAGTGGATAGAACAATTGGACACTTCATCTAGATATTAAAATGTTTTTTTTTTCTATTTAACTGAACAATGATGTGTATGTACCATGACCTACAAAAAGTAAGAAAATCGCATTAATTATAAGCCCTGAATTTATGGGGAGTATAATTTAGGCATTCATGAAATAAGTCATAATTACATGTATGAAGGATATTTGAATTTATATTTTATTTTTAGTGTATAATACACTTGTCATACATTCTCACAAGAAGGGAACACGACTTTTTGACATTTTGTCCAGCTTTAAATGTAGATAAAACCTGACTGATACATGCTTTAAAAAGTTCTAGAAGAACATATTAGTTATATGTTATAGTTCAACTCTCATAAAGTTTTAGACATATTCTTTTGCCCATCATAAAGTATGTTTATAATAGATTATGTTTTGAATCCTGTGAATTGTGATTATTTTTGGCAAAAAATAACAGCTTTGAACTTTTTTTTTTTTTTTTTTTTTTT
>NC_034596.1:57351445-57371538 GCF_900095145.1 Mus pahari
GCAAGGTGTTGGGCGCTGGATCAGCCTGCGGACAGCCGCCAGGCGAACACCCCTCCTGGGCAGGAGAGGCGCAGGACGATCGGGTCCAGCTGCTGCGGGTCCCCTCACCAGTCTGCCAGCTTTGAACTTTTTAAAGGTTTGTGTCATTCTAAAACATGTTTTGGTTTTATAAAACTGATGTATAAATACTTTGAAAATCCATCCATTAAAAATGTTATTCACTTTACACAGCTTCCTCTCCCTTCTCTCCATAGAGTCTTTCCTTGACACCCTTCTGTCCCCCAAAAGGGAGGCCTTCCATGGATGACAACTAGTCCTGCATATCAAGTGGCAGCAAGACTTGGCTCATCCTTTTCTACTGAGGCTAAACAAGGCAGGCCAGTTAGAGAAAAGGGATCCAAACACAGGCAATGTACTGAAAGACAGTCTGTGCTCCCAATTTAAGAGTCCCACACAAAGACCCAATTGTGCAACTACTACATATATTCACAGGGCCTAGATCAGTGCCATTCATGCTCTCCCTTTGGCAGTTCAGTCTCTATGAGGCCCCATGAGGCCAGGTTACTTGACTTTGTAGGTTTCCATGTGGTATCCTTGACCTCTTCTTCTCTCTTAATTTTTCTTCCTCCTCTTCCACAGAGTTCGCCAAGCACCACTCTATGTTTCGCTGTTCATTACTGCATCAGCTTCTATCAGTTGTGGGATGAAGTACCTCTGACAACATTTATGCTAGCCCCCTGTCTACTAGTATACCAGAATATAATCAATACTGTCAAGGGTGGGGTCCCTCTGATGGTAAGGGTCTCATGCTAGGACAGTCATTGGTTGGCCTTCCCCAATTCTGCTCCATTTCCTACCCCTGCACATCCTGTAGGCAGGACTAATTGTGGGTCTAAGATTTTGTGGCTCAGTTGGTGTAGCAATCCCTTCATTGGAAATCTTACCTGGTTACAGGAGATGGCTCCATATCCTCCATTACTAGGAGATTTTATCTAGAGTCACCCTCACAGATTCCTCAGAGCTTCTATTGTCCCAGGTTTCTAGCTCATTGCAAATATGCCTTGCCAATCCATTTGTTTCTGTTAGTACTCTTTCCTTCAGTTTTCCCCTGACCTCATGCCCCCTGTTTCTATCACCACCCCTTCTCCCATACAGTCCCCTCCTTATATACATATGTTTATGTCTAATCTGTTTTTTCTTCTCAATGAGAATCAAGCATGCTCCCCTGGACCCTCCTGGTTACATAGCTTCTTTGGATCTCACGTTTGTAGCAGGGTTATCCTGTATGTTATAACTAAAATCTACTTAAAAATGAGTACATACCATTTTTTTCTTTCGACATCTAGGTTTCCTCAGTCAGGGTAATATTTTGTAGTTCCAGCCATGTGCCTGCATATTTTACGATGTCATTATTTGTAATGACTGAATAATAATCCCTGAAAAATAACACCTTTTCATTATCCATTCTTCAGTTTACATACATCTAGATTGTGTCTAGCTTCTTACTATTACTACTGAAACTGATATAAACATAATTGAGCAAGTGTCCATGTAATACAACATGTCATGATACAACATATTTTGGTATATTCCCAGGAGTGTTATGGCTGAGTCTTGAGTTAGATTTATTCCCAATTTTATGAGAAACTTACATGTTGATTTCTAAAGAGATTGTACAAGTTTGCACTCCCACTGGCAATGGAGAAATGTTCCTCTTGCACCACATTCTTGCCAGTATGAGTTGTTCCTTGAGTTTTTGATCTTACTAATTCTGACAGGGATAAGATGGTAATACATCCCAAAGTTCTTTTACTGTACAGGATTGTGTTAGCTATTCTGCTTTTTCTTTTCTTTTCTTTTCTTTTCTTTTCTTTTCTTTTCTTTTCTTTTCTTTGCTTTGCTTTGCTTTGCTTTGCTTTGCTTTCTTTCTCTCTCTCTCTTTCTTTCTTTCTTTCTTTCTTCTTTCTTTCTCTTTCTCTTTCTTTCTTTCTTTCTTTCTTTCTTTCTTTCTTTCTTTTCTTTTCTTTTCTTTCCTTTGTATTTCCATAAGAAGTTGAGTATTGTTTTCTAAAGGTATGTAAAGAATCATGCTGGAATTTGTTAGAAATTGCATTGAATCTGTAGATTGTTTTTGGTAGGACTGACATTTTCACTATGTTAATCCTACTGATTCCTCAGCATGGGAGGTCTTTCCATCTGCTGATATGTTCCTCAATTTCTCCTCTAAAGATTTGATGTTCTTGCCATACAAGACTTTCACTTACTTAGAGTTGCACCAAGCTATTATTTGTGGTTGTTGTAAAGTATATTGATGAGACAGAATGAGGCAGAGAATGAGGAACTAGAAGATTTTATAAAAATATGTTGCCAAAGTTAGTATGAGACCAAATAGTACAAATCAGTCAGAAGGCAAGAGAAGCCAAATTGAACTAGTCATCTTGGAAAATTAGATTGTAGTAATACTAGAAGCTTCCTGGCCTAAGTCTAGAGATAGTTAAAGAAATGCTCTTGCATCAGCTAAGCAGTATATTCACACAGTTTGAGTATTATTCTCATCTCATCCCCACATCTGAGAAAATAAATGTGATCTTTTTCATTATTTACCAGTGACAATCTTTCATTTGCTTCGGAATCGCATTTTATCCATTCTGAAGCACCTGCCTCTTAGCTTATATTTTCACAATTTTATGTTGCTCTATAAATCTGTCACAGAGGTTATTTATATACAGTGAGCAGGCTTTGGTATTCATAACCAACATCATAACTGATCCACTACAAATGAACAATGAAGAAAGTGAGATGATTTTATTTAATAATAATTATATTTTTATGTATGGGGATGTTCTAGAGTTCTGTGTTTTGACTGTTTATTAACATATCTGTGCTTTATTTTCAGATGATGATGCTTAGAAGCCCATAGTATACGTAGTTCTCAGGAATACTAGACATATTACAGGCAGAAGTAAATGGACCCTATGGCTATGACAAAACATCATTATAAATATCAAAGTTTGTCTAGCCTCATTTAAGCATAGATATCATGTAGTTTTACCTTGACCTATATGAAATTCTTACATGCACAGACACACATATGCAGACACACACACACACACACACACACACACACACACAGACACCATTGTAACAGGAATTATAGGAAAACATGAAGATTATTAGTAGAAGCTATTTCATACATAGAAGCTATTTAAATGGGTTATTCAGTGAATGGTATTATATGGAGCACTGGAGAGGGAAAATGTATGTCTGAACAAGATAATTCGCACAAATCAGCACTGAAGAGGCCAGGAAAATTAAACCAGCAGACATCCTTCAAAGGAAAGAGATGTTGAACCTGTCCTCCTTTTAGAAAGAGAGAAATGGATATAGTTAACAACCTTTGCTGTGAGATTAACTAGGCTCTGCTTTTATCTACCAGAATATTTGCTTTACTTAACCCAGACCCTTTCATCCTACAACCTTGATCATTATTTCTAGGCCATAAATTCTTCCTTGTGAGCTATGTCAACCATTCTTCACAACAACCTAAGTGATTTCTATATTATATAAGGCTAAGCATGCTTACTTCAGTCATTTTCCCTATACCTTTATCTTGAGCATTACTTCTATGTCAACAAGGACACATCTTATAGACAAATATATATGTAATTAGTAAACGGCTAAGTGTAAACATGTATTAAATTTTGTTGTACTCATGGGGACAAGATAATTGTTATCTGAAAACTTTTTTCCCACAATTTTGTTATGGTTAAATATGACAAAAAGGAATGTGCTGATATCAGCCTTTAGAAGTACAGTCCTACCATCTGTAATAAAACTGAGTGGAACTGAGTTTCATTCCTGTCTTTTCATGGTCTCCCTGCAGGGACCCTCAGCAGACTAGTAAATTTTAAGATATGAATTAAGTCATTAATGCCTACATGAAAAGAATTATTTGGAAATTTAGTTTGATTTTTAACACTTTATTAGTAAAAATGAGGCATAGAAGGAAAGAGACACAGTCTCATCAGGATAAGATTGCCAACTGTGGGTAGCACCATCCACTCCAAGTTCTTAAAGAGTGTATAAGTCCCAGATGCTAGGAAAGCAAGATGCTCCAAGGACCCAATGGGGATGGCATTAACTGAAATACCTAACAAATGGGAGAGTGAAACTCTAGAGATTATATCCAGAAGTTAGGCAAGGCCTCTGTTGAGGGATGGGGCTACCCACTCAACTCCAAATGTTTAACCCAGAATTGATCCTCTCTAAAGGAAATATGGAGACAAAGTGTGGAGCAGTGATGGAAGGAAAGGCCATTCAGAGAGACTGCCCCACCTGGAGATCCATCCCATACACAGACACACAGACACCAAACACAGACACTATTGGTGATGCCAAGAGATGCTTGAAACAGGAGTTTTATATAGCTATCTCCTGAGAGGCTCTGCCAGAACCTGACAAATAATAGATGCAGATGCTCACAGCCAACCATTGGACTGAGTACTAGGGGAAGGACTAAAGGAACTGAAGGGGTTTGTGACCCCATAGGAAGAACAAAAATATCAACCAACCGGAGTCCACAGAGCTCCCAGGGACTAAACCACCAACCAGAATACACATGGAAGAACCCGTGGCTGCATATGTAACAGAGGATGGCCTTATTGGGCATCAATAGGAGGAGAAACCCTTGGTCCTGTGAAGACTGAATGCCCCAGTGTAGGGGAATGGTGGGGTGGTGAGGCTAGAGTGATTGATTGGGTGTGGAGGTGAGCACCCTCATAGAAGCAGGGGAAAGGAGGATGGTATAGGGCATTTCCAGAGGTGAAAATGGGAAAAGGGACATTTGCAATGTAAATAAATAAAATATTTAATTAAAAAGAAATAACAAAGAGAAAGAAAGAAAGAAAGAAAGAAAGAAAGAAAGAAAGAAAGAAAGAAAGAAAGAAAGAAAGAGAAAAGAGAACAAATTGAGGAACTCAGGGGAACAAAACAGTAAACACCATACTCCCATGGCTTCTCATTCAATTCCTGTCTCTGAGTTGTACCTTGAATTTCTGCCTTATTTTTATTCAGTGAATGCTGATCTGGGATGGAATATATAAGCCAAATAAATACTTTCCTCTCCATGTGGTTTTGACTATGGTTTTACCAGAATAGTAGAAATATTAATAAAGAGAGGTGGCAGAAAATAAGGGTATCAATTTTGGGTAGAACTGTTTGATTCATACCTAAAACTCAAATCAAAATGTTTCAGTACTAAATTATTCCAAAATCATCTCTTGTGAAAATGGCATAGGTCACCATAGCACCACAAAGTCTGAAACCTCTTTCTAATATGCTGAAAGACAGTAGGAAACAAGTCTGGTTATGTGCAAACTGACAAAATTTGCTTTTTATTATTTTAGAATTAATACAGAAAGTTGAGAAGTGAAGAAAATAGAGAGATATAGGATAATATGAAACATTTTTTCTTTTCTGACCCACAAAGAATGGAATGAGAAGCCCCTCTTAGATATGTGACTTTTTATTAAGCTCTAAAGTTTTGCAGCAATGATTTGAAAGCCAAATCAAACCTCCAACTGAATGTGAATCAATTTTTGAGAAATGTAGATATTAATATAAAGAACAACAAAATGTAAATGACATAAAATGATAGTAGCTTTAACACAGAGCTTAGATGGTGAAAATATCAATTATCTCTCTCTGTGTGTGTGTGTGTGTGTGTGTGTGTGTGTGTGTGTGTGTGTGTGTGTGTGTAAAAAGGGGGGAAATGGAAAACAATGGTGATACAATTTCAGTATATAATATATAAATATTGAGAAATATTGAAATTTAAACTTTAACAAAATAAAAATATGACTATAGTAATTTTCTAATGACTGTAAAAGCTCAGAGAACAGCCATAATAAAATGCAGTTGAAGTCTGTATAAAATTATAGCAAACATTTGTGTATGGATATGGCTGTAAGCCAGCACACAAGGTACAGAGGCAGGAGGGTCACATGCTTGAGAGCAGCTCAAGCTACACAGTGAGACTCTGACTTCATGGAAAAATAGATGTATAATAATTAAAGGCTGTGAGAATCCTGTACTTTTGTTCTTCAGCTTTGAAGAGGAAATTATGGTTGGTATAAAATTATCACCAAAAATCAAATCAAATCAGAAGCCATCTAATCTTGATTGTCTTATGCTTAATTAGATATGCTTAATTAGACTAAATCTGTATCCTCCAGTTTCTTTTTCTTTGTTCACTATATCTTGCCCAAATTCAAAATCTTTCAAGATAGTAGTGGCTACCTCACTTTACCCTCTACACTCTAGGAAAATGAATTGAAAAAAATGATTATCCTGAAGTATAAATATTATATACAGTCATAATTTTAAATAAGTTAAATATTATTTCTATGAATAATTAAGTACTTTATATCACTTGTAAAACATAACAAGATATCATCCATATCCAGTTATTCCAAATTGAATGTTATTAGGTATATGAATACATGAACACACATGAATATAAATATGTTTAAGTATTAAATATGAATAAATATTTCAGAGAAAAAAATTAATAAGTATGATCAAAATATATTCTCATGTTAATAATACAGCACAGATTTTTATAAAATGTGCTAGCTCCAGATTAAATCTACATGACTAACTCATTAATTAAAGTGATTGATTCACAAATTTAGTAAGTTTATTCCCTCTTCCCTGATTCTTTCGTTATCTAAAATAAAATGAAAATCAGAAATGTTCAATAGTATACATTGTTACCGAATATTTCTTGATCCACACAAGATATTGGCTTAACAAAGTAATTTGTACTTTTTATAAATAATGTTGCTTGCATATTAATTATCCATGCATCTAGATGGAAATTCTCACTATAGTTGAAATGAAACCCTGATGTATTTTAAAATAGTATTCTTGAGGAGTTAATAATGTAAATAAAGTTAAGTCAATCAAACATGTTCACTAGTGTCATACAGTTTCTATTCCTGCACAAAACATCATGACCTAGAAGTGAGTTGGTTTGGAAAGAGTTTATTCAGCTTACATGTCCACTTTGCTGTTCATCACTAAAGAAGTCAGGACAGGAAATCAAACAAGTCAAGGGGCAGGAGCTGGTGCAGAGACATGAAGGGATGTTACTTACAGTCTTGCTTTCCCTGGCTTGCTCAGCTTGCATTTTTATAGAACCCAGGACCATCTGGCCAGGGATGGCACCACCCACAATGGGCCCTTCCCGCTTGATCACTAATGCCTTACAGTTGGATCTCATGGAGGCATTTACCCAAAATCACAGGCTTTTTTCTCTGGGATACTCAAGCTTGTCTAGTGTCACGTTCACATACAAAACCAGCCAGCCAGTATAACTAGCAAATGGTTTTCTCAGATAGTTTTCCAATACACATTATTAAATTTTATTATTATAATGTCAGGGCTTGTGTTCTATATAATACCGGATAAGTTTGCATCTTTATGAAGTGTTCAGTTTCTGTAAGTAAAGTCTCACTAGAGGTTGGTAAACATAAGGGGATGTATTTTGTGATGCAAGACAACAAAAACCAAGTGATTATAAGATTTGTTATGTCTCAGACTCAGATGAGCAATTAAGACCCTCTTTCATCCCACTTCAACCCTGATATCATCAGCACACTGAATTTGACACTCTCATTTATACAGTGATTTAGAAGATGAGAGATTAAAACTGCAAAAATTGATGAAAAGGGTGATGTGAGGAGCATGTGGGTTCTATTTTTAAAATATTTTATATTGGAGTAATGCCAAGATCGCTCAACTGCTAAAAGCAGCAAAAGTAACATATTAACCAATTTACACGGATGCATATTCATTTCATTTCCAGGGACCCTCAGAAGAAACACACCTTTAACACTTTGTAACCTCATCCCAGTGAGACTAATTCTGTACTCCTGACATTCAAAGTAAAATGAAACAAACATATACTCAAGCATTTGATACCATTAATAGATTAGAAGTTTGTTTCAGCATCAATTAATACATATTAAATACTTGATTAAAAGTATGAATGCACACACATACCTCTAATGTAGATTAGATGCATTTTGTGTGTACCCATGAAATCATTTTCTGAGTCAAAGGTACATTCTTTCCAATGATCTTTAGTTCTCTGTAATTCTTACAATAGGGTTGAGACCTGTGGAGCTTTTTCCTATCTATATTAGCATGTCATATTGAATGATGTTGTTCAGGTCTTGCAATTATTTCACACATTTCAATCATAAATAGAAGGATTAATGAATTCAGTTCTCCAGTCAAAAATGAACAGGGTAACTAAATGGATCAAGAAACAAAATCTATCCACCTGTAGTTGTATAAAAAAAAAATCATATTTCAGCATTTAAGATAGGCACAGCATTACAATAAAAGAATGGAAAAGGGAACTCTAACAAAATGAGTTCAGACAATAAGTAGGACTTGTTATGCCAATATCTGACTAAAAACTTCAAAATAAATCTAATCAGAATGAGTAAAGAGAAACACTTTATTCTAATTAAGAAGGCAGCACTCAAGCAGCTTGTCTGAAGTACACCACATCCTCGGACACAAGGAGTTAGAGAAAGTACCCAAGGAGCTAAAGGGGTCTGCAACCCTACAGGAGGATCAACAATATGAACTAACCAGTACCACACAGAACTGTGTCTTTAGTTGCACATGTAGCAGAGGATGGTGTAGTTGGCCATCAATGGGAGGAGATGCCCTTTGTCTTGCAAAGATCATATGCCCCAGTACAGGGAAAATGCCAGGGCCAGGAAGCAGGAGAGGGTAGGCTGGGGAGCAGGGCAAGGGAGGGGAATAGGTGACTTTCGGGATAGCATTTGAAATGTAAGTAAAGAAAATTAATAAAAATTGGAAAATATAAATCATACATGCACAGTTAAAAAACATTTTTCTATTTAAAAAATATTGAAATACCTCCATGTATTCTATCTGACCACAATATGATAAAACTTAAAATTGACAGCAAACAAATTTCTAATAAATATGAAATTCATTGAGATTAAATAATGTAATAGTGATTGATGACTAAATTAAAGAAAAAGTTAAGAATGAAAGGAAAACTTCCTAGAACTAGATGAAAATGAATATAAAACCAAGCAAAACTTCCAGGACATATTGAAAGCAGTCATATGTGGAAAATTTATAGCTCTAATTGCCTTCACACTTAAACCCAAAATTGTAAGTTTGTTAAACAATGCAACAAAAAATTAAAAATGAAGAATGAAAGAGAGAAAGAGAGAAAGAGAGAAAGAGAGAAAGAAAGAAAGAAAGAAAGAAAGAAAGAAAGAAAGAAAGAAAGAAAAATCCAAACCAGAAAACAAGAATAAACCTAGTTGACAGAAAGAAAGAAAGGTCTTAGCAGGAATAGAATCAATAAGTTCAGGAACAAAGAAAACAACATGAACAAATCAACTAATCTGAAAGCTGGGTTTTTAAGATAATAAACAAGATTGATTAAAAAAAAAAAAACAAAACTATGGTTAGCCAGCCAATTTAACTGAAAGAAAATAACAAATTAATATAATCAGAAATTCACAGGTAACATTTGGAACAATCACTAAAGCAACTCAGATTATGAGTGAATATATTAAAACCTTCGACTGCATTATACTGGAAAATCTAAAAGAAATGGATTAATTTCCAGATTCAATCAAGCTACCAAGGTCAATAAAGCCAAAAATGTAAACAGAGCCATGATCCATGAGTAGACCCTAATAATAATAAAAATCCTTCAACTAAAACATGTCTGTGGGGCGGTGAACTGTGAACAGACAGTCTGGTTTTCACTTGAGCACATGTCTGGAACCCCAGAGACCTGATGGGCAGCAACTTCTGCCTTCATGGGATGGTAGGAGTTCCACCATACCTCCTGGGCCCCTGACTCCTGTCTCAGCTATAGCCTCCCACAGCTTGCTGCAGAGCAGTGTGTGAACATCAGTCATGTAAGTGATGCCCCAAGCTCCTGGTATTGTTTGGACCCCACCCCCACAGTTACTTGGCAACAGCCAGGTATGCTCCTCCCCACAGATACCTGGCAACAGCTAGGATGGCCCAGCTCACTATAAAAGGAGCTGATTGCCACCTCCTCTCTTTCTCACCTCTTGCTCTCTTACTCTCTTGCTTCTCTCTTATGATCTTGCTCCCTCCCTCCTTATTCCCTTCCCCAGACTCTGCACTCTCTCCCTCTCTCTGCCTTTCTACAATAAATACCTTAAAACCATGGACGGCTTTGCTCATCAGGATCTGGAGCAATGGAGCAGGTTTCCCTGTAAAGAGCCGCATGTCTATCCTCTTGCAGGGAGGCCTCCCTGTGCTCCAGCCAAGGCTGCCACCAACCAAAGCTGCCAGCCAAACCCAGAAGTCTGCTGAGCAAGTCCCCTGAGCTGGCCAGACTCTCACCCCTGCTATAACCACCCAGAAGCTCTTCTCCTATCCTTTTCCCTTTGGCCTCTGGTCCGGAGTCTGTCTGAGGGTCCCTTCGTTGTTCTCAGCTCTTCCTGGACATACAGTGGTGTCCCAAGAGTCAGAGCTCGACTTTGACAGGTCTGCCAGGACCCCCGACTTCGCCTTTTCCTACCCCTGGAGAGGGATCCCGGTGCTTCCCAGGCTTCCCTTAATTCAATGCCTACCGGGTAGTTCTGTGGGGTTGCGCTCAGTCAAACTACCCATGTCCACCTTGCCCCGTGGTCCTATCCCTGAGTGGACTCGGGACCCCATTTTTTATCCCACAATGTCCAAGGCAGGATGGATTAAAAAAAACAAAACAGAATTCCTTCAGACTTTAAAACATTTACAGTCAGGCCTTAGACTATCATTCAAAACTGAAACAGAGGGATCAGTCTTGAATACTCTGAATGAAGTCAGTACTCGAGCACCAAAATCAGGTAAAAACACAAGAACAAAAATAGAAAACTTTGAGCGACTATTGTAATGAACAAGAATTTATTTGTATTCTGTTTTCTAGTTTTGCCTTATTTAGAGAGAAAGAATGCTCTGGTTTCAGTTTCTTTATATATTTCTTGTTTAGCTATAAATGTATATTTTATGGGTTATTGTTGATAGTATTATGTGCATCTTATATGCATCAGACCTTATTTATGGTTACTATTAAATAAGTCAGTGAAAGTATATAAAATGGTGTATTCCCACTATGTTGTTATTTATATTATCCATTCAGTCACTTACTTTATTTTTAAATCAGGTTTTCTAAGTAGCCCTGGCTGCCCTGAAATTTACTCTGTAGACCAGTCTGGCTTGGAACTCTGATATCTACCAGCTTCTACATTTTGAGCACTCGATTGAGGGTGTGCCAACATTCCTGGCTCTATAAAATTTTAATGTATTTTATGTGATTTGATTAATGAAAATTGGAATTAAATTTTAGATTTCAATTGCCAACTTTTGCTACCATTACATAAAATGAAACTTTAAAAAATAAAGTACCATCCCATCATCAGCCACCAAACCTAGATACTAATGCTCATGCCAGCAAGATTCTGCTGAAGGGACCCTGATATTGCAGCCTCTTGTGAGGCTATGCCAGTGCCTGGCAAACACTGAAGTGGATGCTCACAGCCAGCTAATGGATGGAACACAGGGTCCCCAATGGAGGAGCTAGAGAAAGTACCCAAGGAGCTGAAGGGGTCTGCAACCCGATAGGTGGAACAATAATATGAACTAANCAGTACCCCCTGAGCTTGTGTCTCTAGCTGCATATGTAGCAGAAGATGGCCTAATCGGCCATCACTGGGAATAGAGGCCCCTTGGTCTTGCAAACTTTATATGACCCAGCACAAGGGAAGGCCTGGGCCAAGTAATGGGAGTGGGTGGGTAGGGGAGCAGGGGCGGGGGGGGGAGGTATAGGGAACTTCCGTGATAGCATTTGAAATGTAAATAAAGAAAATAATAAAAAAAAATCTTTAAAAATAAATAAATATTCCTCAATAAAAAAAAATTTAAAAAAATAAAGTAACTCTACATGCCATAGCTTTGAAAAATAAACAACTTTTAAATTCTCCCTCTTTTTAAAAAATTACTTTTATTTTTACAGTTCAGTCATAGCTCCCCTCCTCGTCAACCCTCTCATGGTTTCTCGTCCTATTTCTCCTTCTCGCTGTCTTCAAGAGGATGCCCCCCCCATGCCAGGCCTCTCCACCCTCCCTCTCTTTATTCATCTCTGTGTTTATGGCTTTATCAATATGACCCATTTCTTTCATTTCTACACCACTTGTTACTGACATCCACATAATCAATTCTAAATAGAAATGGTCTATAACTACAGCTATTGTTGTCCTGAGGTATGTCGTTTTATACCTGCTTTATTACAAGTTTGACACAGGAACACACATTGAATTTTTTCAATTGTTCTCTGTAAGCATATTGAGATAAGTTTTGTCTTGTACTGTGTTAATGTGTGTGTGTCACGCATATCTGTTTTTTTTTCTTTTTTCTCTCAATTTTTTTTATTATTATTATTTTCTTTACTTACATTTGAAATGCTATCCTGAAAGTTCCCTATACACCCCGCCCCTGCTCCCCTACCCACCCACTCCCACTACTTGGCCCAGGCCTTCCCTTGTGATGGGTCATATAAAGTTTGCAAGACTAAGGGGTCTCTCTTCCCAATGATGGCCGATTAGGCCATCTTCTGCTACATATGTATTGATTCGTGCATAACTCAAAGGAGTGGTGCCTATTGGTGGGGCTGAATGATGGTCTTCACGCACTGTTGAGTTTGTGTAACTAGTGCTTTGCCTGAGATTTCTGCTTATTTGTTCATCCAGAACAATGGTCTTTCATTTCCTTGTGCTGTCCTTACCTGTTATATCATATTAAGATAGTGCCAGATTAACAAAATAATTTTAAATTCTTTCTCACCCCTTCAGTTTGCTGACAAAGCAGGAAGATTGGTTATTCCCAATTCTTCATTAACTGTTCATAGTTCTCCCCTAAGCCATATGATCCTCAGTATTTCTTGGTGAGAAATTTTCTATATTTGTTCCACTTTCTTTGTTGATTAGAGTTTTTCTATAGTTTATGACGTTTTAGACATTAGATTTATATATAAACTACTGTAAACATAGTTAATGGAAACAGAAAGAAAAACAAATTAATGGAAATATCCTGTGTTCTAGGAACACAGGAAGTAATGTTTCTAAAATGTTATATTGCCTAAAAAATCCTCTGCAAATTCAACAGAACAACATAAATCAAAATGTAAATATTATTATCTTTATTATTAAAATTTATTTATTTTTTATTTATCAGGTTTTTATGAATCAGAGAGAGAGAGAGAGAGAGAGAGAGAGAGAGAGAGAGAGAGAGAGAATCAAACAAATTGAACTTAGTTGTAAGTATCAAAATATATCATAAGCCCATAATCAACAAACAATAAGGTAACAGTCATGAATGGTTGGCACGAATGCACAATCCCACACGTAGTATTCAAGAAGTTGAGGCAATAGGATCACAAGTTTAAGAACTTTTAAAACAAACAAACTGAAAAACAAACCCACCACTTTCCAACATACTCACAAAAGAAGAAGCATGAGTTTGTTTTAAAGACACATATGTAGACCAATAAAATAAATGAAAATATTAAAATAAATACCTAGCTGAACGTGGTGGTGCATGCCTTTAATCCCAGCACTTGGAAGGCAGACGAAGGAGAATTTCTGAGTTCGAGGCCAGCCTGGTCTACAGAGAGAGTTCCAGGACATCCAGGACTGCACAGAGAAACCCTGTCTCAAAAATCAAAAAACAAAAAAACAAAACAAAACAAAACAAACCTATGTAGCTAAATAACTTTTTAAAGAAGCTGATAAAAACATATAGAAGAAAAAGGATGTTTCTTTTCAGTAATTCCTATGTAGACAACTTGATGTTCACATTCAAAATGCTTAAAATCTGAACTATATATCACAATATACAGAAATCAAAAGGTATTTCAGTATTAAGTAGAAGACTTGAGACAAGTTTATAAGATTTCTAGAATAAAAAAAAAATAGGGTAAATATTTTAATATATAAAATTGTCCAAGAGTCAATAGACGAGAACTCAAAATTTAAACATAAGTGAAATTTTTATATCAAAACAAAATGTTTCAAGTGACACAGTATAAGAAAGAAGACTATGTAGTATGCCTCCATGTGGCATGGCAGAAAGCATTTGAAAATAAAATGTATAAGCTTTACATTTTCAAAATATATAAGCAATACAGGAAGTTTGATAATAAAAAAATCATTGATTCCATTAAGAAAAATGATATGACAGACATTTGTCCTTTACAAATAGGTAACAGGTTCATGAGAAAACATGCCTGGTACCCCTAGTGTGGAGAACACAAAGCAAAACCAGACTGTGTCCTTGCTAAGTGATAAATGTTTGTGAAGATGAAAAGAAATAGCTTCCATAGCAAATACTGATTGGAATCTAAGTGAATTTTAAAATTCTGGAAAAGTAGATCTGAAAGGAGAATGGACACAAACCCATCCCTAACTCTGGAGCAATCTCCAACTGATAAACACTTGCAAATCAAAATTTGGTTTTCTCTAAGGAAGTCTTACTGTGCAAAGACATTATCTCTAAGGATAGGCCTCATGCCCAGCAACATACACCCAACTGAAAATGAGTTCAGTGGCATTTAGGGGGTGTTCCTTGTCTCATGATACATCAGGATGTAAATCCTATCACATACATGATATATTAACTCCGACTCCCCTCTTCCTCACATTATGAAGATGGTGTTTCTAATGGTTTTATATATATATATATATATATATATATATATATATATATAGTTCCACAATTCTTTTTTCTTTTAATTTTAATTTTATTATATTTTTCTTTTTATTATAATAAACCTTTTACATAATATACCATGTTTTATATCCAATTGTTACCTACAGTAGCATCATTATTTACATCTAAGACATGTTTTAGTTTTGTAAACTGTTATTTTTCCTATTTATAAGAAACTTTGCCAGTGAAGTTATATCTGTCTTGCTTCTCCTGGTGTGAAAAGCTATGCTCCCAATTTTCACCAACGTTAGAGCACGGTGTGGCAACTCATTTGTGTGTCTTCTGTGGGAGCTTGCTGACCTGTTCTGTTTAGAAATGCTTCATTTTTATTGGTATTGGCAAATCGGTTGAAGTAAACCATCCTTGTCTTTTCCCTATTACCATTGAAAAATATGTGCAAAATGGAATAACAGTTTTTTTCTGTCAATCACAACCTCAATAAACTTGGTTTCTGCATCATAATTTTGTAGGGTTTCATCAAAGTGTCATTTCAGTAAACACTATATAACTTAAAAAGTTTTATTATTTTAATCATATTTTCATTTTTAACACTTATTTTATGTTTACATATTTTACCTTTGTAAGACTTATAATGTAGGAATTTAGATGATTTTATTTAAAATTATTCTCATCCTCAATTGTTTCATTTAGAGTTATCAATAATATTTTGAATACTTTTTAGCTTTGTACCAAACTTTAGAAGAGTTCATGGCTACTTCAAATATCCTCTATGGTTTTAATCTTATGGTCACCAAAGTATTTTAATTTTATTGATATTTAGTTTTAGAGGAGCAAAACAATGCATTATCATATTTCCCCTCTTCCACTCCTCCCATATACTCCCCAGTCAAACTTCATGGTCTTTCTCTCACTCTCAAAACAAAACTATCTTAGTCAGTGTTTCTATTCCTGCACAAACATCATGACCAAGAAGCAAGTTGGGGAGGAAAGGGTTTATTTCAGCTTACACTTCCATACTGCTGTTCATCACCAAGNAAGTCAGGACTGGAACTCAAGCAGGTCACGAAGCAGGAGCTGATGCAGAGGCCATGGAGGGATGTTCCTTACTGGNTTGNTTCCACTGGCTTGCTCAGCTTGCTTTCTTATAGAACCCAAGACTACCAGCCCAGAGATGGTCCCACCCACAAGGGGCCCTCCCCACTTGATCACTAATTGAGAAAATGCCTTACAGCTGGATCTCATGGAGGCACTTCCCCAACTGAAGCTCCTTTCTCTGTGGTAACTCCAGCCTGAGTCAAGTTGACCCACAAAATCAGCCAGTACCAAAACGGAAAGCAAAAATAAAAACAAACAAATAAATCAAAGCACGCAAACAAAAACAATAAAATGTCTTCAACCAAAATGAAACTAAACTAAAAGAAAGAAGGGGTTTCTTTGTGTTGACCCACTGCTTCTTGAAGTGAGCCCTCCTCAAAGCATTTCTAGTTTATCTAGTATCAGTATACTGGAGGAACCGAGTTTTCTCTGAGAGTGGGTATCAGGTGCAAGCAGCATTTTGGTTTAGGGTGTGTAATAGCATGTTCTCTTCTCTTCATGCTGTGACCCATTCTGGCTTGACTGTACCAGGCTTTGTGCTTGCTGTCCCCCTTTCTATATTCTCACATGTGCATCATTTCTGTAGTATCTTTCTCAGTGACGAGTAAAAAAGTTTCCTGGGTGGTTGTTAGCTCACATAACCATCTTTGAAAATCAATCCAGCATAACCCTAGAGCCATGAAAGAGGAAAGCTAGCATGCAGATTTACTTCACAAAGTAATTCAGATTTTCTATATTCTCAAATTATCTAGCTCTTCTGGAATTTATTCAAGGGAGTTTCAGTTTTCTCTAGTTAATTTTGTTGGCTTTTCACATGTATTTTAGAATCTCTTACATTCATGTTTTCTATGCTTTGGTGGTAAATTTTTTCATTATATTTCCTTTGTCTGTTTTCGAGTCTTTTCTTCATGTGTAGCTGACTGATGCTACCGAAACTATTCTCAACCCTGTAGGTTTGTCATACTTTCTCTCCTCCTCTGATTTTAAGTCTTGCCCAAATGTTTACTTTGAAGTTGATTTCCCTGAAGTCCTGTAGGTTTTTTACTCTTGCTTTGCTGATGATGAAAATGAACCTTTTAAGTGGGTGCATTAAACATCTTTTTGGCAATATATTTGTATTACACCAGTCTGAATAGGCTAAATGCATTTATAGTTATTACAGTTAATTTCAGTGTATGATATAGAACTTCATGTATTTGTGGGCTTTGTTTGTTTACTTTGTTTTTGAGGCAGGATGTTGAGGTGAGCCCAGAATTTTCATAATTTTTCAGTGTTCCAAATTCTGGGATAATCCACATTTAAAGATATGCCAAACTATTTATGATTTCCATAATTCTTTTTTAATTTAATTTAATTTGTAATTCATTTTTATACCCCATTATTCATTCCCTGCCCGTCTCCATCTACCCCCTGACTGCTCCACATTCCATACCTTCTCCCCACCCTATCCCATCTCCACATGGACACCCTCACCTTCTACACTACCTGACCTCTAAGCTCCCCGGGTCTTCCAGTGTCTTAAGGGTTAGCTGTTTCATCTCTGAATGAACACAGACCTAGAAGTCCTCTACTGTATGTGTGTTAGGGACCTCATATCAGCTGATATGCTGTCTGTTTGGTGGTCCAGTGTTTGAAAGATCTCAGGGATTCAGATTGATTAAGACTGCTGGTCCTCCTACAGAATCACCCTTCTCAGCATCTTTCAGCCTTCCCTAATTCAACAACAGGGGTCAGCTGCTCTGTCCATTGGTTGGGTGCAGATAAGTGCATCTGACTCTTTCAGCTGCTTGTTGGGTCTTTTGGAGGGCAGTCATGATAGGTCCCTTTTTGTGAGAGCTCCCTAGGTTCAGTAATAGTGTCAGGCCTTGGGACCTCCCCTTGAGCTGTATCCTACTTTGGGCCTGTCTCTGGACTTTCTTTTCCTTAGGCTCCTCTCCATGTCCGTCCCTGTAATTCTTTCAGACAGAAACAATTATGGGTCACAGGTGTGACTGTGGGATGGCAACCCTATCCCTCACTTGATGTCCTGTCTTCCTGCTGGAGGTGGGCTCTATAAGTTCCCTATCCCTACTGTCTGGCATTTCATCAAAGGTCCATCCCCATGAGTCCTGGGAGTCTCTCACCTCCCAAGTCTCTGGTGCATTCTGGAGAGTTCCCCCAACCTCCTATTTCCTGAGGTTGCCTGTTTCCTGAGGTTGCCTGTTTCCATTCTTTCTGCTGGCCCTCAGGGCTTCAGTCCTTTTCCCAAATCAGGTTTCCCTGTAATACCCACTGCCCCCCACCCCATGTCACTTCTACCTTTCCTCCCAAGTCCCTCCCTCCCCACTTGTGATTGCTACCTGAAAATCCAGCTATACCACTCTTGGGAATATACCCAAAAGATGCTGTACCATGCCACAGGGTCATCTGGTCCACTATGTTCAAGCAGCCTTATTTGTGATAGCCATAAGCTGGAAACAACCTAGTTGTTCCAGGACAGAAGAATGGCTACAGAAAATGTGGTTCATTTACCCAATGGAATACTACTCAGTTATTATGAATGAGGACATCTTGACTTTTGCAGGCAAATGGATGGAACTAGAAAATATCCTGAGTGAGGTAACCCATACCCAAAAGGACATGCATGGTATGTACTCATTAATAATTGGATATTAACCAAAAAAAAAAAAAAAAACAAAGAAAGAAAGAAGGAAAGAAAGAAAGAAGGAAAAAAGAAAAAAAGCCCATACAGAATAAACAAGATACAGTCCACTGAATTAAAAAAAACTCAACACCTGAAGTTCCCAAGTGAGGATGCCTCAGTCCCACTTGGGAGAAGAAGAAAGCAATCCCATAATTCTTTTTATCTGCCTTATTAAAAGTGAAAATGATACTTGTTTTCTTTTACTCACCCGTGGTTTTACTAGATCATTATAAAAATCTTATTAATTTTTATAGAATTTACAAAAAATATTGTTTTTCCTCATGACATATACATGTATATTTATATACAAACATATATATTTATATATACATATATACACATTATATACATATACATATACATATATACATATATATATGGGTGTGTGTTTGTCTGTCTCTGTGTGTGAGTATTTTAAGTTTAGTACACATGGGTATAGGCAATTTTGGAGGTGAGAAGTGGTTGTTGGATAACTTAGAGCTGAAGTTACAGTGGGCAATGTGTCACATGACATGCATACTGTGCCTTCATCTATTACCCATCATTTCTCTCTTTTATTTCTGAGACATCGTTCTCTTCTCTTTCTGAGTTCTGCCTCTCCTGTGGTCTGTTCTGCTGACTTCATTCTCTCTTATGTGAGTGTACATGCTTTGGCTTCACATAGAGTGTTTTATATTCTTACACTACAGTCTTGGGTGACATTTTGTTTAATTGTATATTTGGGGAATAATTTTGATTTTAACTTTAGAATATTGTTACATTAGTTACATTAGCTTTAAAAACTCAAAAACCATTAAGGGCAGGAGGATAACAATTAAATTTCCTTTTCACTCAAATTTTAAGTTCCTGCAGTTATAGTTTATTGCTGGGGATTGGAAAATTTAACTTCTTGCACATGTACAATTCAAATATCATTTCGCAGCTGTACATAATTCATAGGAGCACATATAAAACCCCTACATATCTTCAGGTCTAAACTATCCCTGTGAATCTCTGTGAAATATAAGAGCTCCAAGAGGTAGACTTGACCCTTCAGTTCAATAAAACTGTGTGAATTTCCATCAGAATGTTTGTTTGGAATATAGCTGCACCATGTTTTGTGTATTATATTCTGTCCTAAGTTTAATATGTTATATAGTAAGTGTGAAGATCATTGAGTGCCAATTTTCCTTTTTCTTTTTTCTTTTTTTTAAATTCTAAGCTCAAATTTTATTTCTACAAACAAAGGCAATCCAAACAACATAAAACACATGGAAAGGATACTGAGTGAGCTTCAAGTGGAGCTGGACTGGAAAGGCTTGGAGTCCAGAGGGAGGGGGAAAGCCACCCTATTCCTGGGCTGTCCCAGCAGTTGCTCTGAGAGAGGCAGAGCCACCATAGCTGACCCAGCTGAGGGTAAGCCATGAGGAGGGTGGCAGTGGTGACTTGCTGTGCTCAGGAGAGGGAGCTCTCCTTGGCACATACCATCAGAGCTTGGTGGTAGAGAAGCTTGAAATTTCAAAGGAATATT